>NC_092231.1:51601655-51646180 GCF_036320965.1 Panulirus ornatus
ATTCTGATATATATATATATAAAGGCAAGATATGTCCAGAGTAGGATACCTATGAGGATGTAGTGAAGATAGATTTTCATTAAGATAGAGTTCAGTGCTGTTGAAAGTGACTTGATTACAAGGATTTAGTGAAGATGGCCTTTGACCAAAAGAACGTTAGTGATATTGAAAGTAAGATGATCATGAGGAAGTAGTGAAGATGGCTTTTAACAAGATAAAGGTCAATGATATTGAAAATAAGTACAAGGATGTAGTCAAGATAATCTTTGACCAAGATAAACGTCATTGATGATGAAAACAAGATGACTGTGAAGATGTAGTGAAAATAACCTTACACCATAGAAAAGCCATTGATATTCAAAATGATTTTGAGGATGTAGTGATGATGGCGTTTGATCTTGATAAATGCCTGTGATGTTGAAAATAACAACTTAATAAGCCAAAATAAAAGAAATAAAAATCAAATTAAATAATTAATTCAAAAACAAGGGTAAGCAACCAGAAATAAAAGAACCTAGAAAGTCCAACAAATAACACCTACTATATGTTTCAGCGGGGGACAAACGCTGGTTTTCACAAATTTCTGCTAAACGAATGGTTGTATCACTGTGATATTTCGAAGGCGTTATAGGACGAGTGTGCGGTGCTCGTCTAACCCTCCCTCAACATACTGAACACCCCCCAGACCAACCCATTCCCCCACCCACCCCAATATCGCAGCATCTCTCTCCCCATTTCCGTCTTCATCCCAATATTTACACCATCCATTGTCTGTATTTGATTTTGTCGTATTCTAATCACGTACATGAATAATAGGTATGACAGTATGTATATAGGTATCATACATTAGTAATGATATGTAATGCAGTTATTGTGTGTGGACGTGAAAACCAGAGTGCGTCAAACGACCATGAAAGCAACAGGTAATCCCATTGTTAATAACCGCCGTGTCGACGGCGACCAGAAGGATGAAGTCAGTTTTGGTTTTGGACAACCAAATGAAATCGTTGATGGGTACTTCATGTCGTCTTTACGTTTTTAAATAAGAAATATATGCCTTAATATAATATCCACAATCCCCCATATCCCCTCCCTCCCTCTCTGAGGTATGGGGTACCACCATCACGAGGCTACAACACTAGCGACTGCCGAGGTGGAATCATCAGCAACAATGTTGTCCTTTTGCCTCCGTGGATGCAGGACAGCGTTTGTTCTTCGTCTTGTCACGTTGTACAAACGTGAATGCATCCGCGGTAGAACGTACATAAGTTTGAATAGGTGCGTAGACAATATATTCTGGTTCGAACATACATTATTACATTTATATACATATGAAATATGAAAGTAAAGCAGACTGTATTGTGTCGCAATGTCATATTAATTATCATAGCGAGGCGAGACTAATGTGTAACATAACATTAATTCTTATGCACACAGACCTTACGAGCGAGTTGGGCACATCTTGGGCATGGCTGTGTCAAGAGTGAGGGACATAGTCAACACCACCACCACAGCCTCCCCTTCCACACCGGCACCACCAACACCTTCATCGGCTGTTTGTGATAACTTTACTCTCGGTGCAATATGGCGCCACATCCACAAGAAGTTTTCGGTAAAACAATATTTAACACTGAGGGTCATACCAGCCTGACCTGAAAACACATGGTATCCTCCCGGAGGATACCACTGACACAACAGTTTGGTGGATCCTGCACACCATGGGATTTCAATACAGACTGTCACAGCGAAAGATGTATGTAAGGAGGGAATCGCTGGACGTTGTGTGTCGTCGGATTGACGCTCTCCGGGCTCTACAGCGCCACCGAGAGGAGGGAAGGAAGGTGGTATATGTGGATGAGGCGTGGTTTACCGCCAGGATGGGCCAGTAGGGAGTAGGTTGATACCACACAGGCTCCAAGCAACACCACGTACAGTCGTCAGGTACCACCTGGTGAAGAGGAGCGATTTGTAGTGGTCGCAGGTGGCACGGACGAAGGCTTTGTTGACGGCTCATACCTGTGCTACCCAGCCAAGACCAACCAGGATGATTATCATGGAGAAATGAATGCCGAACTGTTCCTGCGATGGCTATCAACGCAGCTCCTTCCGTCACTGCCAGAGCCATCGGTACTTGTGCTAGATAATGCACCATACCACAGCCAGCTGACGGAGGAGAGTCGATACCCTACCACAGCCACCAGGAAGGCGGACCTCATCAGGTGGCTGAAGCAGCGCAAGATTTCCATCCCACCTGCTGCTGCCACTCGCCCTGAGCTGCTGGTCCTCTGCCAGCAGAACCGTCCACAGCCCCAGTATAAGATCGACAACACCATCCGTATGTGGGGCCACCAGGTCATACGGTTGCTACCTGGCCACCCCGAGCTCAACGCCATCGAGCAAGTATGGGGATTTATGAAGTGTCATGTGCGCTCCACACTCCAGCGGTTTACCCGGACGGACCTAAAGGCAAGATTGGAAGAAGCCAGGCAATTGGTACACAAGGACGTGTGGGCGGGAGCTGTTCAGCACTCCCGTAAATTTGAAGAAGAATACTGGAGGACTGGCAACATACACGAGGGAGTCGAACCTGTTATTATTAACATCGCCAGTGATGATGAAGACGATGACGTTTTCTTTGATACTGATTACGAATAAATTTGGTTTTCTCATGTTGTCATCATTTTATTCCTACAGTATTTATATATATATATATATATATATATATATATATATATATATATATATATATATATATATATATATATATATATATATATATATATATATACATATATATATAGTAATGACTATTAAGCATAATATATATATGTATAGAGGGCAAAAATATATGCAGATTATAATTTCGTGATAATAGATATGAAAGAGACCAGTCAACAGACTGACAGTATATTAACTGGACCAGGTTAACAGTTTATGATGGGTAGGTTCACAGTATGTACTAATAACAGCAATAACATTTCCTAGAAGGTCCAGACCACAGGTAATGGCAATACATCGTGTTCACTTGGTTGACCATAAGGACTGTAAAATCGACCTTCTACATACTACACGTATGTAAATATGCTGTTGTACAGTAATTATCAACGTCAAATACGTCTTGCGTCTATGGAATTGTACCATACTGTTAGTTAATACCTATACCTATACATATACACCTACATAACATTTTATTATAACTGTATACTAAAGTTATGGGAAAATAGGGAGGGACACAAGGTTGGGTTAGGAGGAGTTAGGAGGAGAAGAAGAGGGATAACGAAGGCGAGAAGGGGGGGGAGGGGGTGTGGGGGGGTGGGGAATTGGGAGTTTTTTGGGGGGGGCCACACTTCCCTTCGAAAGCGTCAATATGACTACTCGGTTTTGTATCATAATGATACAATGAATCGTTTACGAGATATTTGCGAAAAACAGCGTTAGTCCGCCGCTGAAACGTAGAGTAGTCAATGGAGACGTTCACAAAGTGTCAAGTAAAGTTTGTGATATTTCCAGTAAAGTCTTGATGTTTTGTGGACCTGGCGATAAATTTGCCAGATTATCACTACCAGATAGACTGGATGGCAGCTCAGAAACTATCCATATTGGATAGATATCATGACTTGCCTAAATTATCTGTAGTTCCTGTGGCCTGACCTTCATCAATATGGTACTAATTAGACCTTTTTCATACAATATATCTTCATCTGTGTACAAGAGTTAGTATGGTTGCATCTTGAACACTTGGTCTTCATTACATTCTAAATTTCTTTTTGTTATGAAACGTTTACCATGGATTTGCTATTGGTAATACAGAGTCTGCTTTTATAGTATTGTTTGTCAGTTTTCATTCTTGGTGTGTGTGTGTGTGTGTGTGTGTGTGTGTGTGTGTGTTTGGGTGGCAAAAGACATTGCCTGGACCCGAGATCTAACCATGCATGCTTATATCTTCAGTCTAACTCTCTCCCGACTGTGCTAACTGGGTAATATGGAAAGCAATTTTTTTAGGGTTATTAGGTATACTTAGTATGAATTTTTTGCGTAGATAATTGGAGCCTATAATGACGTTAGTGATTTTGTATATTCTTATCTACCAAACCTTGCCACAAAGTTGATGAGGGAACTGGCAAGATACATTTTTCATCTTAGTGTACGGGGAGGCCATATGAGAGAGAGAGAGAGAGAGAGAGAGAGAGAGAGAGAGAGAGAGAGAGAGAGAGAGAGAGAGAGAGAGAGAGAGAGAGAGAGAGAGAGAGAGAGAGAGAGAGATTTTCAAACCAAAGTTGTTTATGTGGGATGGTTGTTGCTTGAAATTTGTTATATAATAGGTAAGAGCTGATTTTTATGAGTTTATTATACAAAACATTAACTTAGAATGATGATATTCAACAAATCTCACAAGTTTATATTTAGAATTGTCATTGATCAGTTTGTTTTGTTTGAAGTGAACAGACATGCATGATGGTAAGGGAGAGAATAAAAGTTACGGTTTGTTTATATTTGTTATTATTGATCAGTATTTTTCTTTTCATTTCTAACATTAGCTGTTTAAAGTGTTTGTGTTGTATTTAGACAAAGTTCTTTTTCAAATCTTATTGATTACCATATGAAAGCTAGGCTCTATAAGTGTCAAGTAAACAATATGTGATATTTTGAGTTAAGTCGAGGTGCTATTTACCACTGGCGTTTAGATATTTGGGACACTTGGGGATAGATTTGCCAAGATTATCACGGCCAAATTGACTGGATGGCAACCTAGGAGCTAGGCAGAATTGGATATCATAAAAACCCTAAACCCTAGCCAGCATATCACTACATGACCAGACCCAAGTATGGTATATCAAACTTCTTCATTCTGTGTTTCAAAATATAAAGCACAAGATGTGTAGTGATATTATTTTTGGATGACATGTGCAAAAGTTATTGGCAGCCTTACCTTGTGCAGGTCAAGATTTACTGGTCAATGAAAATCAACAAAATCAAGATAAGACAAAGTTTGAATAAGAACTTAATAATTTCCATCAGTCATCCACCAATGTGTATGAAATTGATTTCCTCTCAGTTGTATTTATTTCCTTCACTGTAGCTGGTATGTAAAAGCTCAGGTAATTATTTCTCTTGTTTACGGCTAGGATGTATATGTTAATAATTCTTAAATAAGCCTCCTCAGCCCTGAGGCAAAATATCGGGTCCTTAATGCTTGTATTGGCATCCCATACATCATTGTCAGACCTTACAACCTAATTCTTTTTCCTATACACAAGTAACTATATGTAGATATATCAAGGAAGGTATGATGAGCTTTGTGTCCTCACGGTATGTGCTAATTTGTGAAGCTATAACACACATGATAACAGATGTTAAGTTAAAGTTGAAAGCCATTATTGCTCATATTTGTTTGTGACATCCTCTCTAAAAGTACCACATGTCTCACTGTGTATATCCACAGGTATAAGTACATCTGTTGTACCTCATACATCAAGGCCTCAACTTTGGTGGGAGTTATCTTCTCAGGCAACCTGTCAAGAACTGGAACCATTGTAAGTTGAACAACTGAAACTCAAGTTGTGAAGGGAGGAGCAGCATTATGTTACTGACCAATATTGTTTTCCTTATATAACTCATTTGTACAAAATACATGAAACTTAGTTTATTAACAATATACAACATTTTCCTGTCATTTATTTGAGATGATATTCAACTTTCATATTTGATGCTGAATGGCTGTCAGTCTGTCTCAGGACCAGGAAGCCTGACATATTTTCTGAAGCAGAAATTCGTTAACGACAGACTCAGTATTAGTCTCTTTTGTTCTCATCCTCCTTATGACAAGAAAGATGGTGTGTGCAAAGAGCCAGTTCTCTGGAGGCTCCAATTATGCTCAGTTAACACTTCTTGACAATATCCTTAAACACCAAGTTAGTTGCTGTTCAAGGTTTCCTTTAATGGAAGGGGGGATGAGGTATGTTAAATACCTCTTGCATTAAAAGATAGAGGAAAAAAAGCAAAACCTCCCAGAAATCTAAAGCTATTGGGTTGACCCCTCCTGAAAGGTAGCTAGCCTTCTTATGACCCCTTCTGAAAGGTAGCTAGCCTTCTTATGACCCCTTCTGAAAGGTAGCTAGCCTTCTTATGACCCCTTCTGAAAGGTAGCTAGCCTTCTTATGACCCCTTCTGATAGGTAGCTAGCCTTCTTATGACCCCTTCTGAAAGGTAGCTAGCCTTCTTATGACCCCTTCTGACAGGTAGCTAGCCTTCTTATGACCCCTTCTGAAAGGTAGCCAGCCCTCTTAATCAATTTAATGAGATACTGCCAAAGCAAATACTTCAAAAGTGACTGTTTGGTTATGAATCTACCATAATATCTTGATAGGATTGATTAGAGGCAGTTTGTCTGTGCATGGCAATAACTGCAAAATAGCACATGAGCACATCGCAACTGAAAGTTAGGGTAACATCAAAGATATGTACTGTCTTTTACTGAATGACTAATATAATCCCTGACTTGCTGGCTGTCCCCAGCACTAATATGGGTGATAGGATTAACCCGTTTTGCTCACCACAACAGGTCTAAGCCGTCAGTTCTCTGGACCTATAAAAGCCTCAGAAGCAAACAAACACAGAAGAGGATTCTCCACAACATTAAATGTCTAAGGGTTTTATAAATTATTCTAACTCGACAATGTTTTTAAGCCAAGGAGAGGTCTAATTATTACTATCAAAACTGATCTGATGTGTGGAGTAGTAAAGAATCAGACCTTATGGATGGGCAAATCTGCACTCTTTACCATGAAAATAGATCAAGACAAATTACTAACATGAAATTATATAGAATTTGACCAGTGAAGATACATATCAAAGATTATATTTCTCTTTCAAATTAATTTTGTAGGAAATACCAGTTTTCATGAAGAGATTTTCTGCAGTGTAATTCCAGCTGTAGCTAAATTACATTCAGAAAGACTCTGGAGTGCAAAAAATGAAGGATGAATGAAAAAAATGCTATTATTTTTTTTCAGACTGAATGGTACAAACAATGAAACTAGCTGAAAAGAAATGCTTTATCTTTGCAACTACTCTTGATTCAATATTCAAAACCCGTTTCATTAAAGATAAAACTGCAGTAAAAATGGCCAAGGTCAAAGAGCTCATGCCACCAGAAAAGTGACAATAGCATTAGAAATGAAGGAAGTGGAATGTCAGGAGATGAACAGCAGTTTCTTTGTAGAGACAAGAAGATATAAGGAAAGTTTCTGATGAACTTGGTACTGAAGCAATTTGTTAAGTCCACATCTAATGCAGTATAGTCTCCTTTTAGGAGAACTTAAGACAAATTAAGATCAACTTTAGCTGCTTTATCATAACACTACAGATGTGTAAAGAGCGGCCAGCTCATACTTCAATGGGCTTATGAATACTGGACTGTTCATAACACTACGAGTGTAAAGTTAATGAAGGTGTTATTTTAAGCTGAGTCTTAAATGATGTAAGATAGTCGTGTGGAGGGAACTGTGGATGTGAACAGTACACACGAATTTGAAAAAGCTGTTATCAGTAAAGAAGATGAAGAGATGGATGTAGAATTGTAAATGCACAATTACGTGTTCTCCCCCACTAACACCAACATAATGAATATTACAAAGGACCTGATACATTACAATATACAATAAAAAAGTAATCTTAAAACTATAAAGCACTAACCTTGTGCAAGGAAAAACAATGGGTCATGATAGCAGTAGCAGAATGAGTAATGTGGACCCAGAATTTAGATATTCGCAATGGCCATCAGCACACCTCCACCAAAGAAAGTGCACAAGTCCAATGTTGTAAGTAACATGTACTGTGTGCTCAGGAAAGTTTTCTGAACTAATTTGAAATAAAAGCGGGAATTTTCAAATTAGACACACAGTATAACAGATCTTCTCTGATGAAATAAACCGCAAGAAAGAGAACATGTGGTGGTAAAGGGAGAGCAACTTGTCAATTAGGGTACCAATTTCAAATTCATCATCTCTTTCTTACAATAAAATTTACAGTGTAGTCTTATAAAATGGCCTGAAACATATTTCCAACAAATAAGAGATTTTCATCCCTCTTATGCCCTCCTTGATCTTCTCTGCCTTTATCTAATATCATCAGTGTACCTGATATCAAAGGTACATATATTTTCCTTTTTCAAGAGAAATGTCATTCACTTTCTGCATGACTTCCTATTACAGTAGTGGGTGTGCAGAACCTGCTCCACTTGGCTGAAATACATTTCTACATAATAATCCAATCTAAAATCCCACTTGTACAGCCCTTTTCACTGTTAATCTAATTTATCCGATCTTGTTCTGTGTCAACTATCACAGGTAGTAGGTCATAAAGAGAAGTACAGTACTATCAGGAGTAATGAACAGATGGCCTGGAATCATCATTTTCTTCATGTATCTGGACTGCTCATCTTAATTCTGTCTCAACAAACTAACCTACCATACATGACTTAATATCTTACACTTACAAACTTCACATGCCTATCCTTCTTTATTTTAATGTGGACTTCGTATTTTCTGTCTTTTTAATCTTCTGTTTGTAGGGTTTGACTTGTGGCAAGAATGAAATTTCAGATACTCAAATAGAGGCCAGGTCCTGTTCTACTCCCTAAGCAATAATGTTCCCCTTCCTGTCCAATAAACAGGAGTTTGCTTGAAAATCTCACTACACTCAAACAAGGTTTTTATCATACAACCCTAGAACCCTTTATCCTGCAGTTCCAGGGTTGAACTCCAAGTAGGAGCTAAGAGATGAAGTAATTTGGAGTGAAAAGGTCCTTGGTAAGACTGTACACCTTTCAGTCCACCAACAGTGATCAGCCTTGTTGAAGGTGACTTCCCACTCACAGTGTAACTACCACCTCAAGCAAGGAGGATCCCATGTGTATACAAGACCTCTATCCAGACTTATTTACTGGCTTCCTGCACAGTTCTATCCACACTTACTTTACACTCTTACATTACTTACTGTCACTCCTTCACCACCATGTGACAGCTGTGTATTCTTAGTATACTGTACTTGCAAGCTCTCTGAGTATAATTCTCTATGGTTTCTTATTTTGGGTTACCTATTAATGTATAGCTACTCATCTTACTATTGTTTTTTTAATTACGTTTTGTTACATAAGTTCAACATCTTTAACATATCTCATTTCTATTGCATGTTACAGTTCTCCTTATTGTTAAGGTTCTATATTTATGTTTCTATGACAAAGTCCAAGCTGCTACCCTGCATTACAGATGTACTAAAGTTTGGTAAGTTCTTGTTACATCAAACTGTCTCCAGTAATGGTAGTGTTGGAGGCAAAGACGGTGACTACAAGGGTGATGGCTGAAATGTTGAGAGTGATGGTAGAGGTGGAGGCAGAGATGGCATCAACTGGGATGGCAGAGGTAGTGGTAGTGGCATAAGTGGCTGCAAAGGTGGTAGTAGTGGTAAAGGTGGTGCCGCAGGTGGTGGAGGGGTTGTCAAAAGTGGTCGTACTGGTGGTGACAAAGGTGATGTTAGAGGTGGTGGTGGCAAAGGGGGTGACTGCAAGATGTTGGCAGAAATGGTTAAAGTGGTGGTAGAGAAAGCGGCAGTGGTGATGACAAATGCAGTTACAGAACTACTTGTAGAGGTGGTAGTCGTGGCTGGAAAGTGGGAAGGTGAGATGGTTGCAGAGGAGCTGGTAAAAGTGGTGGCACAAAGACATTGGCAAAAGTGGTGGCAAAAGTGACGGCAATATTGAAAGCAAAAGTGATGATGAAGTGACAGTTACATGAGGTAGCAAAGGGGATGGCAGAGGAGATGGCATAAGCTGTGGCACATAGATGTGGAATTGTGGCTGAGGTGGCTAAGGTAGTGGTTACAGAGGGGATGGTGGGAGTGCTGTTGCCAGCGAGGTGGCAGAGGTACTGGTAAGGGATGGCAGAGGTGGTAGCAAGGCGATGGTATTGTCTGTAGCAAGATAGTGAGGCATATATACAAATTAAGTGATGTTAGCAAATGTTGTGGAAGTGGTGCTGGCACACATGGTTAGAGAGTTAGTGGCAAAAATGAATGCATAATGGATGGACCAGCTGGATGAGGAGGTTGTGGAAGATTGTGGTTTAAATTGTAGAGTGGTGGCAAGAGTGTGGCAGAAGTGTTGGTAGTACCTGACAAAAAGGAAGGCAAAGGTGATTTACACAAAAATTAAAGTACTTCACTACAGTTTGAGGTATTTATGTACTTATCATGCATATCTTAATTTTGTCTGCAAGAAATCATTCAATATGTGGCCCATCAACTGGAGAAGAAATTAGTTTGTGTTCACTGCTACCTGATCATTCAGAGTAAGTGTAAGCATTCCAGTATGTCTGGTAGGAACATTAAAGATAATCATGGGAGTACACGATGTAAGGCTATCAGTCTTAAAGTTAAATTAAAGGTATTTATGAGGTCCGATACTAGCCAGAAACTCATGGTTATAACCAAGTCTGTGTGTCTCACTTACTGCTACCTTTATCAATGATATCATAAATAGCTTCTGTATTACCTGTGATATGGCAATTTTTGCTGTGTCACATAATTCAGAGGTGATCTGGATAGCTATAGAGCCCCTCACTTCCTCCCAGTAAATGACAGTCCATCCCATCGCATTCCTGCAGTACTTAAATCACCATCACTATGTTTCAGTATGAGACAATTTCCTGTATTTCACTGAATATTATCTAAATCATGTTAAGACAGAGTGTGGTGCTGTATCTTGGTGTTAATCTAAGTTGTTTCACTACAACTCATTCATATGAGTAACACTTGGAAAATTTGGTAAGAAACATAATCTCCTCAGTAACTGTAGTGAAGGAGAGCTTGGTTCGTTTTAGAGGGTTTAACGGCCAGCGACCTATAAGTAAGGTCATCAGGCCTGCAACCCTGTTTGATTTTTGACTGTGTAAAGTCCCTACATATTAAACATATCAATACCTATAAGTCTTACCTAGTCCTATAGGGGATTAAAGAAAATGGACTAAAAGTTGGTAAGTGGGTATTGTGTCAACGTGGCAGCAAACACCACCCAGTCGACACAACATCCACTGGTGCAGCTGCCAGAAGGACTGAGAAAAAATAAGATAGATTAGAGATAATCTTTCACCATAACATGAAACACATATATAAATCATGATATAATAACACCGGCAACTCGTCAGCTGGACACCATAACGGAAGCAGCTCCAAGCCGAACCACTCCCAATCCAAGCCAGCAGCATAATGAACAAATAGATTCGCCCACACAACCAGCCTAGAGCGAAAGCAACCACAACCTGAAGCCAGCTCCGGCACAGAGTCGAACCAACGAACCACCTTATATCATCTTGATTTCCGTTTTCTTGAAAAAGATAAACAATTTGTTAATTATGTTGTTATCATCACCAAGTAGATTGTAGATGGGGAAGTTTGTTTTCTTGTTTTTGAAATAACTGATCAGCCTCTTCCTGTTTTGATGATATTTGGTACATTGTATGAGGAGGTGGTCTGTTGTCAAACTGGTTCGGCAGGTTTCACATCTTGCTGGAAAGTTTCTGTTCGTATACGGTTGTAGGTGGGTGCTGTAGGTGCAGTTGAGGCGTAGACGGGCCAGCACGACTTCCTCTCTTCTGTTCTTCCTGTACCAGGTCGTCCAGTCCGCTACTTGTGGTTTATATTTTCTTGCTATAGTCAGACTGGTCCACTGACTTTGCCACAGAAGAAATATTGAATCCTTTCCCAAGGAAAGGCAGGACCACAGCTCCCGAGGGATCGGAACTTCCCACCTCCTCGGGTTCTGAGGTCGACTTAGCCAACCGGTCTGCCTGTTCATTGTTGCCGTAAATGTTACAATGACCCGCCAGCCACCCAAACCAAGATGATATCTTTGTTACATGAATTTAGTATATTGATGATGTTGTCCTGAATTTCATTTGATTCGGTATACCCAGAGTTTATAGCTTTAAGAGCTGACAACGAATCAGTAAAAAATATTGATATAATATGAATTGAATTAATGAGATAATCTATGGCCTTATCAATAGCAAATAATTCCGCACAGGAAACAGTTGTATGCTCTGGCAGCTTGTACCGAAGAGACCGTTCGTTCGACCACACACTTGCACCCACACACTCACCTGTCTTGGAACCATCTGTGTAGAAGTGGACATATGATAAATGATGCATGATGACGTGACGGATTCACTGGTGTATCTCACTATCCGGCGCGTTCCTTTTCGTTGCATGGAGCTAATTCGTCTTAGTTTCTACTCCTGAATGCTCCCAAGGAGGTAGTTTATTTCTAACCAGCGTGTCCATTTCTTGCACTTTCAGACCAGAATTCTCACTGAGGAAGTGTATTCTGAGGGCCAGGGGCCTGACGCCTCTCTCGACCAACTGTTCATATTGTTGTGCCAGGCAACAGGCAGTAGTATTTCTTCTCCTGGTCATCACAATACCACACTTTAACGTTAATTCGTCTCGACGCAGCCGGAGAGGAGGTACATTTGCCTCAACTTCCAATCGTGGAACCCTGGTACATGACAGAGCTCCAAGACACATTGGCAGGCATTTATTCTGTAGCACATCCAATCTTCTCAGGGTACAGTCGCTCGCCGAAGCATACACCTGAGAGCCATAGTCCAGTTTACTTCTAATAATGGCCTTGTACAACATTGATAAAGATTTCCTGTCGGCTCCCAAAATGAACCCGAGAAATACTTAAGAATACCTAACCTTTTATTACAATTTATATTCAAATAATCTGTGTGCATTTTCCAATTCTATCTTCGGTCAAAATTTAACCCAAGAAATCTTATGTTATTACAAAAGGGAATCTGGCTGTGGTCTAATTTTAGCAGCAAATTCGGGTAAAAATAACCACGACACTTTTACCTGGTGAAAACTTAAAACTCCACTGTATCGCCCAACGATGGACGGATTCAAGTGCAACTTGAACCCGTTCAGCCGAAAATTATGCATTAGGCGAAGAGTGCCATATTGCACAAGCATCAGCATAAAGTGAGTATTTAAGGTTTCGAGGGACGGAAGCTGGAGACAGAATATCATTAATCATAATATTTGATAATGTTGGGCTCAGAACGCTGCCATACGGCATCACATCTTCTTGGACAAATATGACCGAGATTATGTTAGATGCAGAAATCTTGACAGCGAATGTTTTATCGTGTAAGAAAATCTGAACCAAAATAGATGAAGAACCTCTTAAACCAATATCATAAAGTTTGCATAAGATTCCGTTTCGCCATGTCATGTCAAAGGCTTTTCCACATCTGGAAAAAATACAATTAAAAGATCTTTCTTCATAAAACTGTCTGAAAGGTTATGTTCTAAATCTATCAAATGATCCATTGTGCTTCTGTGTTATCACACTGTTGATCATTTGATAAGTTCTACGTCTCTAATAGAAAAAATAAGCCTTTTATTAACCATTCATTCCATGACCTTGCAAATGCAGATCGTCAGTGCAGTAGGTCGAGACGAATTGATGTTCGTAAGGCGTCCAGAAGCTTTTGGGATGGGGATGACGTGCGCAAGGTGCCATGAGTTTGGAAACGTTCGAGACGTCCAAATCTCATTGTACAATGCTAACAACTAGGTCAGGTTGGCCTGACTAAGATGCTGAATCATCTCGTATGTTATCCGGCTGGGGCCTGGGCTGGAACCTTTACAGGATTTCAGGACAAGAAGTAATTCCTTAAGAGTTAAGGTATCATCATATGGTATATTTTCATCTTCTGTGGCAAAGTCAGTCACTGTCTGCTCGGCCTGACGTTTGTGGTGTAAAAACCGTCGATCGTAATTGGTCGAGCTACTTATGTCTGAGAATCTCCTGGCGATAGTGTTGACTACGTCAGCTGGGTCGTCTATGGTGCCGTCTTGCATGGTAAGTTGAGGGATGGATGGTTGTTTATATTTTCTGGTCATTTTCTTTATTGTGGACCAGACCTGACTGCTGGATGTGTCCTTATTAACAGTTGAAACATAGCCACGCCAGGAGTCTCTTTTTGCTTGTCTTATTGTTCCTCTTGCCTGAGCCCTCGCTTGTTTATATGCGAATGAAGTTATTGTCTGAGGCTCTTTGTCGAAAATCGTGTATCTCCTATTGCGCTCACGCAGTACATTTCGGCAATCTGGTGTCCACCAAGGAACTCTGTGCTTTGTGGATATTGTAAAGATCTTAGGAATAGAGGCCACAGCAGCCCTGAGGATGGTATTAGTTACATTATTGACCTTTGTGTCAATGTCATCTCCGGATATATCTAGGACGGCTTGTCTTGAGAATGACCTCCAGTCTGCTTTCTTATAATTAAATCTGATCGGAGACGTTCTGGTACTATTGTCACATGTATAAGAAAGACAGATTGGACAGTGGTCACTTCCCAAGAAGTCGTCATAAGTACCCCAGGTGATGTCATTTAGTATATCCGGGGATGACAAAGATAGGTCGATGGCTGAGATGTTTCCTGTCCGATCATCTACATGAGTTCCACTACCATCGTTCAGAAGAGAGAGATTAGAAATGATGATATGATTTACCATTTGTTTCCCACGAAGGTCTGCCCGTATACTTCCCCACTGATGATGATGAGCGTTGAAGTCTCCAAGAATTAGTTTTGTGTGGGGTATTGACTAAAGCGCGAAGTGAACTCATCATCATCAAGTTCATTGGAACCGGGATAGTAAATTGAACAAATGGCCAGGTACGTGTTATCAAATTTTACTCTACATGCGACAGCTTCTAGAGTAGAATTTAAAGTCACTCGTGTACATAGATGGCTACCCCATGATCTTCTATACGGGTGATAGTTATCTAAAACAACACAATCTTCGACTGAGCTGTTCAGATTGGTCTCTTGTAGACAAATAACGGATGGTCTATATAATGCAAGCAACAGTGACAGTTGTGCTTGCTTATTCCTAAGAACTCTACAATTCCACTGAATGATATTGAACGCGTTGGTTTAAGATTTCTTTAGCCGGCCAGCTTTGTGAACCCTTTTTTTTGGACTTGGGCGAGTCCCCAGGGGAACGGGATCGGCTCCTGATGGTGGGGACGGTATTGTCGTCCAATGATTCCACCGAGGAAGACTTCATCATGGAGGAAGACCTCCTCGCTGGAGCCACAGGAACGACCACCTGCCACACAGTTTCTTTTGTAACTTCATCTTGTCCTCTCACATTGTTGGGGCAAACAGAGCAGCAGGTGGCTCTTGAGTACGAGTCTTTGTGGGTATTATCGTCAGAGTCAGTGTCAGTGTCGCTCTGATTCGTTATGGGTTCGTCTGGAGTGATGGGTCGTGGTTGGTTCAGCAGTTCCCGTGGCAATTGTGACCATGACCAGCTTACATTTCAATGCCATAGCATAGGACTCATTGTGTTTGGGAGTCTGGTGAGTCTCCTTCACCCTCTTCCTTGCTTCATCATATGAAATGTTCTCCTTTGCCTTAACTGTCCAGACTTCCTTCTCAAACTTGTACCGAGGACATTCTCGGTACGAGCTTGGGTGGTTGCCTCCCCCCACAGTTAACGCACAGTACCACCTTGGCTGTACAATGGTCAGCAACATGGTCCACGCTGGCACACTTTCCACATCGAGATGAAAAAGTACAAGACTTTCCACCATGATCAAACCTTTGGCATTTAAAACATGGCAAGATGTTCGGTATGTAAGGTCTCACAGCTCCCTAACATAACCTACGGCAATATCCTTTGGCAATTTGGATTTCCGAAAGTTAGAGTGATCAGGTGGGTTGTACGTGGCTCGCCGTCAATAAGTTTTGTGATAAGTCGAGCAGCGATCACTTCCTCGTCTGCAAGTTCATTTACTATGTGGTCCTCACTCATGCCCATGACGTCAGGACAGAAGATTACTCCTCTGCATGACTTCATGGTCACTGGAATGGAAGCCACAACATCGTAAAAGCGAAACTTTCTCAACTTAAGTAAAATTGCTACTTGATTTGATAACTTTAACAAGAAGGTCACCACTAGTCAGTTTCCTTACCATCTCAACAGCACCAGCCTGGCTGTCAGTCACTTTCTTGATGAGGAAGGGGTTGAGGGAAGCTGGAGTTGTTGAACCGGTCGCATGTGACATAATAGATTCGGCATTTTTGGACTTTATGTCCAGCGTGGGTCGGTCACCACCACTACCCCCTACGGAGTATTGGTTGGCTTACTGGAGTCCATCCCAGTGGGGCTAGACTCCAGATCCAGGGATGGCGTACTACCCTACACAAAAGGTACTTGTAACACCTTACATCTTCTCTACGAAAATATACGAGGCAGCTGATCAGACAGACAAGCGCCCCAAAGTGGGACGAGCCGGACGTACCAAGCTGGGTTAAGTTCTCCTGCGGTCATCACCTCTCGATTGGTCACACAATTGTGTCCAATCAGCCTTCGTGAAATGTACCAGTGATCCAGCAACACCAGACACACCGGTCAACACTCACTTGTCTGTAAACACAAAAAGAGAAGAGTAAACTCAGAAAATAAACACGAATAGAATTTAGAGAAGCAAATGGGGAAATGCTTCACTAAGCTAAAGAGCTAAGCTAAGTCTTAAAGAAAAACGGTAAATAAGGCAACCCCTCTTTTACCAGTTCTGCAGGGAATACTGTCAACTATGAATGATGATAGAAAACTCCCTTCCAAGGAAGGGGGGGAGGAGGGGAGGGGGGGGAAGAGCAAGAGATGTTAGAGGAAGTGAATTTTAGAGGAGGAAAAGAGCCAGGGCTTAACCCAGCTTGCATCGGAATGATAGGATAACTAGGACAGAGATGACGTGTGGAGGGCGAGGGAATTTTTCTTTTTATTTTAGGATATAGGAGGAGATGGATCGTATCTCTGCCAGATAGAAACTGATTTTGCCTAGACGTTCCCTACACGGACTTAGCAGCAAGATCTATAGTAGTTTTTAGTTTTTAATATATGGGCACTGTATGTTGTTCAGGATGGATATTGAACATGTTATCTGGGTGATCTATTCCCAGGAGATTGTTGAAGTAATCGATGTATTTGAAATCACTCTACTTGTCCTTCAGACAATTTCCTCCAATAGATGTTTAGTGGAGGCAGTCGTGCTCTCCTATGAAGTTCTGTGTTCCTGATGAACTCGTGCCATTTGATGTTACAAACCCAACGTAGAGCTTTATTCTGAATTATTTGGAGTGCACGGATGTTGGATTTGGCTCCGAGTTCGAGAGCTGAAGGGGCATAAGTGATAAGTGGTCGTATTAATGCTTTGTAGAGGTGCAATTTGGTTTTGAATTGCGCCTCTCTAAATCTATACAATTTCGCGAGCTCCGCTCTCGCAATAGCCGCTCTAGACTGAATATGTCGGTTCATTCTCAGGTGTACATCATAGTTTAGGCCCAGGACAGTGTTGGTGTTTGAGATGGGAATGGGTAAATGACGGTGTATACGGGAGTGTAGGTAGACATTACTTATGTTGTATCTCTGACGTACATTAAAGTAAGATATGTTGGATTTGGCAGGATTTGATTTAATCCTCCATTTTAACTCCAGAAGCGAAACGTGGTCAATTTCCTGTTGGGTTCTACTCATTAAGTGTGTGAGGGTTACGGCTCTGATCAGTTGAGTAATATCATCTGCATATTGGAGAGTGATGGAGTCCAGGTGTATAGGATTGGGAAGATCATTTGAGTAGAGTGTGTAGAGAGTAGGGGCCAGCACGGAGCCTTGAGGTACACCGGCATTGAGGAAGAAGTAGTTTGAGTAAGTGTTTCTGTATTTGATTCGGGTTTTTCTGTTGCTATGATAGTTAGAAAGAAGTTTAATGGTGGGTCGTGGGAGTTGGAAGTGGGTGCTTAGTTTATACCTCAGTCCATCGTGCCAAACTGTGTCAAAGGCTTTTTCAACATCATTTGTGATGAAGGCGGTCATTTTGTATGTCCGCGTGTTGTTTTTAATGTAGTTAGTGATTATGTTGACTTCATCTTGTATGATGTTGACGAAAGCCAAACTGTTTGTGTGAGAGTAGGTTGTTGTATGTTAGGTGTTGTCTAAGTCTGTTGTTTAAGATTCTTTCAAATGTCTTCCCAATGGACTCAAGTAGGCTGATGGGTCTGTAGTTCACTGGGTCCCTGTTGGATTTGTTGGGTTTAGGTATCATTGTGGTTGTTGCTGTTTTGAAGGCCGCGGTAAAATAGCCAGAGGCTAGTGCCGCGTTGAAGAGGAAGGTGATGGCTTTAATAGTGTTGTCAGGGAGATGTGTAAGTAGCTGGTAACCAATGCCTGAGTTACCTGGGGATACTTTGTGCGATTTGAAGAGGAGGAATTTGACCTCGCTCGTTCTTATGGGAGTTGTGAGAAGGTGGTCATGTGAAGCGATTGGTCGTACGCCAGAGGGTGGGGACGGTGGGGGGGGGGGGGGGGGGGGGGGGTTGAGGGTGAAAGATACCTTCCCAGTGTTTTTGAAAAATGTTCGCGATGTCTTGTGGGTTATGGTGTAGAGTGTTGTCGTCATTTAGCCGATTGAAGTCTGTTTTTGGTATTCCTTTGAGTTTCCGGGTTCTGCTCCAAAACTCTTGAGGAGATTTAATTCGGTGTTGATCTGTTGTGGTGATGAGAGATTTCCAGTGTCTATTGTGGTCTTCTAGAAGGCTGTTGAGTGTGTGGTTTTGTAGGGATGTGAGGTCCCACCGTACTAGGCCCAAACGATGTCTGTTATGCTCAAAGCGTCGACGGTAGCACGAGAGGAGTCTGGTTGTTTTGGGAGAAAGGAAGAAGGAGTATCTTGAGGTAAATGAAGATTTTGGGAAAGAGGCGTCAGCTGCCTGTGTGATTGTTCCATGTATATGTTCTATTTCTGTGTCTATTAGTGTTATTTTGTGATTTTCATAGTTTGTCGTGTAAGTGCAGTTGGAGAGTGTCTTTGAAGTTGTCCTAGTCTACTTTTTTGTAGTGGTAGTGTGAGGGTGATGGGACGAGGATAGGGTTAGACGAGAGATGAAGAAAGATAGAGATTTGTTCGGAACCACACAGTGGTCCTGGAGACAAGAAATTATGAAGATTATTACTGGCTCTGTTGGAGAAGACAAGGTCAGGTCTGCCTTTTCCTCCTGGGCCAGTGAAGACGGTGTGGAGGTAAGGACCTAGGAAGTTAAGACGTTTGTAAGAGTATAAAGCGAATAAGTCATCACCATGAGAATTGCTTCTGTTGTGGTGGAAGGTTCTGTGTTGGGCGTTGAGGTCAGCTAGAAGGTAGACTGGGATATGTGTGTGATTGAATACTGTGTAGAGATCATGGAGTGGAATGGAAGTGTTGGGTCGAGAGTATGTAGTGCAGAAGATAATGAAGCCATGTATTGTGTTTATCTTAACTGCTAGAAAGTGTTCGTATTGCCATGAGATGGCGAGGTATTCGTGTTCGATGGTGTTGCGTATGAGAATGGCGACTCCCTCGTGTCTACTGTCTGGAGACTGTCGTGATGTATACCCGTAATGTCTAATTTTGTATCCGTTGGTGATACATGTGATGTTAAGTATCACAACATCGGGTTTTTCTCTTCGAGGAGAGTGGCAATCAGATGACGGCCATTGTGATAGCTGCGCACGTTAAACTGTTAGAATTTTAGCATTTTACGACTTATGGAAGTTTATTGGCCTTCTGTGTCTGTTGTCGATGAAGGCCGTTGACGCACCGTTTGAGAGTTTCACGTGTATCATGTTTCTAGTCTTGGGTCGGGATATATCTGGTGAGGGGTCAGGAGAGGGGAGAGGGGAGGGGAGAGGATCATTGTCGACGAGTTGAAGGTCAAGGTTGACCGTTGGTGGGTTGTCTGGTGTGTCGGCAGGGTCAGGTGCTGGGGCTCCTCTGGGAGGGTTAGGTAGGGGACGGAGGGAGGGGGAGGGGGGAGGGGGGGATTGGTGAGTGGAGGTTCTGGGGGAACTGTCGTGGTGGTGGAAGTTGGGACGGTGGGGGTGGGAGAGGAATCGGTATTTGGAGAGACAGTAGGATTGTTGGTGTTGGGTTGGGGGGGTTGTGGATGGAGTTGTGCTAGAGGGGTGCGGAGGGGGTATTGGAAGTTGGGAGGGTGACAGGTTGAGTAGTTGGGGGAGAGTTGGAAGTGTTACTGGGGGTCTCCTGGGATACGTTTTCGTTAGGGGTCAGGGTGGCGGACGAGACAGGGGTCGGTGAGGGATGGTTGGTGGCGGGGGAGCTGAGGAGTTCAGGTGGAGTTCGTACATTGGGTAGGTTGTTATGAGCAAGAAGCAAATCGAAAATTCTGATGAATTCCGACTTATCTTCCCCGCTCAGGAACAACGCTTTTAGGTAGCACGCATGCATCCTACCTTGTAGGGTGAGGAGGTCTGAAGAATTAGTAGTTGGGATAGGAGAATCTTGGGTGGCAGGGGGAGGAGCAGCAGCAGCAACTGTTGCGTAGAGGTGAGGGTTTGTGGAAGGAGGTGAGTTGGATTTTTGTGCCTGACGCACTGCGCGGAGTTACTCCTTCTTACGTGGGCACAGTCCAGATACAGCAACGTGATTACCTTTACAGTTGACACACTTCGCTGCCTGAGCCTTGCACTCACGAAAACCATGACCAGTTTCCGCGCATTGACTACAGGTTTGGTGGGGCTCTTTACGGCTCTTAGTCTCATGTCGGTATTTCAGATATTTGAAACATTGTTGTACGTCGAGATGTTCATCTTTCTTCAGGGATTTTGCTGGCACAGAGATCATGGGGAACAGGACTCCCCGGGAGAGCAGGCGATCGGCCTCGGTCGGGTTTGAACATTGTATCTTTATTGATCTGGAGTTATTCGGTTTATAGACGTTGATGACATTAACGTCATTGTTTTCGCCATTGATGGCTTCAACAATCTCCGAAGGGCTGAGGGACAAGATAGATTCATCAACATTGTAGGCAATAATAGTACATCTAGCTTGAAGGGGCAGCGGTCCTGAACGATTTGGTAGTTTTTTTTTAGCTAGTTCATCAAGGAGAGGCTTAGATAGGATTCTATCTAAATCACTATCTTTGCCCAAGCAGATCTTAAACTGGTATTTGTTCGAGGGGAATTGAATGACCCTAGTAGGACGGATCTCAGTGGTCTTAAAGACGATGGCCAGGAGTTCGAACGTGGAAGGAGGGGGACAATCAGTTTTGAGGGATTTTAGACGTATGTCGGGCGGCATGTTGGTGGCATCAGTGTCCTAGTGCGAGAAAACGTGAGTGAGGGAGGCTCGACGGTCCAAGGTAGGGGAGAGGTAAGAGATAGTGTGAGGGTCTCCACCCCGTCAGGTGAGAACAGGTCCACTCCAGCCTCCACTCCTCAGGAAAATGAGTTTTCCAGAATGGGGTGGGGAAGCTGGGGTAGAGATTGCTCAAGCCAAACGGTCGAGAGATGGATGATGGATGATAAAAAATAGAAAATTAAAAAGACATGTGAAGATGGAGTGGAGGCAACGCGGGGGTGTGGGGAGCAGCGAGGGTGGTGAGGGAACAGCCTGCCGGCGTCGTCACCGTAACGGTCTCCCGCGGGAAGGACCAACGCGGGAGGCAACGTTACAATCCACTTCTTTCTTCGGTCTTCTCTCTTTTGTCTTCTTTCTTTTGTCTTCGTGGGATCTGGCGGTTAATCCTCCATCAACCACGTGGTTAACACATGGCCGAGATATCGTTAAGATTAACATATCTAACATAAAGATTTCTATTTTGCAGATGAATGTTTTACGTGTAGAAATTTGTAATATCTTCAATACCATAAAGATAATTGTGTCATTATCTATGTTGCAGGCTTTTCATCCGGGTTTTACATACTGAAAAAAAGTATTGTTTAGAGAAAAGTAATGTAATTATTATTAACACAAGGTTCATGGATTCTAAGTTATGAGTTTCTATTCTTCAAAATGTTAGCATCATCTGATGAGAAAACTTTGAAAAAACAGACTTTTATTTTGTGTGATGAGAACTAATGAAAGATTATTTACATTTTCCTTAAGAATATTCTTTATGAGTCAAATGAAAGTATTTTGTTAGATAAAAAAAACTTCAGTAACAACGAGAGATAAACAATCAATGATAATAAACTTTATCTTTGATGAATTAAAGTTCATCAAATGACAGATAAAGATTATTATATACAATTTCCAACAATCTTATTGTCATCATAAAACCAAATATAATTAATAAATTTTTCAAATCATCAAAAGTAAAAAGAAGAAGTCGTCCGGAGGTGACTTGTTACTCCCGGCGTAAACACTTATAGGCGGAATCCGGTAACACCTCTTGAATAGCATGTGGAAGACAGAGTAGAGTGGCTAGGCTGTGGAGCATGTTCTCCACTTCAACTGACTAATGATATGTTAAGACAACACAAACCACATACATCCATTGTGAGGATGGAATCAGGGATGAAACATCTATAACTAGAAAGGTTAAAGATACAAAGATGGTGAAATACCTTTACCTGGGATCAGTAGCACCTGTGGCAATGGACACACCTTTGTAATGCTTGATCACTTACAACTGATCAACTTTAATACGAAACTCTTAGGTATTGTCCCTCAGGAAAACTTTTTATAAATATTTATAAAACACATATATATGTTAGATATACACTATCTCTAGAATATATCTTTACCTGGGACGTGTAACACTTGTGTGGATAGACACAACTTTGTAATGCATGATCCATTACACGAAATGAACTTCACTAACGAAGAGTTATACAACGCGTCGTTGGAGAACATTAATCAAATACCTATACAGAATTTTTATGTTAGATAAAAGGCATTAATTAGAAGTGAACATAAGAAATGATGATGAAAGTAAAGGACGTAGATGTAGATGTTTTACTAAGAGATGAAATATTCCTGCCTTAAATGGTCTCTCTTATAATTGATTTTCTGTTAGATAGAAACATGCTAATGTAATCTGTTCCTTATGATCATAAATGTTTATGTTTTTAAAACGTTTTTATCATGTCTTAAGGATTCTGGCTTACAGATCTTGGTTCTGAACAACCATTATAATGCAACACCATACATATTTATCATAAACAAATCATTTATCACAATAACCATTATGTTTGTACCAGATTCTTTAAGTCCTCAATCACGTTTGTTAATATATAAGAAATTCTTTCTCCACATCTCAATACATAACATATATCTACACGTGTGGAAATATATGTATATGTTTTTATATTTTTTTCCTCATCTTTTCTAATCAACCTACAAGGTATATGTCTAAAGAAAATACTGGATAAAATCCTAAGTTATGTGTGTGTGTGTGTGTGTGTGTGTGTGTGTGTGTGTGTGTGTGTGTGTGTGTGTTTGTGTGAGCACACCTAGTAAAGATTAAGGGACGGGACAACACGAGTGTACAACTCTCTCCCGTAATACATAAATACTAATCACACACACACACACACACACACACACACACACACACACAGAGCGGCGCCAGGCTGGAGGCGGGGCATCGTGACGTCACAGGCAAGTCCCTCCCCCGCCAGATCCAAACATGTGTTGTGTCTGGTGATGGCGGTTCAAGATTTCCCACATTAATATTGATCTTTATATTATCATCCACTCCCAAAGTCACCTGGCATTCTTGTGTTTCAACAACAGACGTGATATATGCAACACCAGGCAAACATTGTACCATTATCTGATAGGTTAATTGGTGCACAATCAAGAACCAGTGAATTTCATCGCCGCCATAAGTAAGTAAGGAAGGTGACTTTAATGATGATAAATACGACCTGGTATGGCTGTGTCTACACACTACCGCCATCTGGTCAACCTGGTACATATGATCATTTAAACTCTGACATTCAACCACAAGGTTTGAAAATGAGTCCCACAAACACGAACTTAAAATCCATCCATTCAACTCCGTCATTTATTCAGGAACATTTAGTATTCGAGCGTTATCATTTCAGCTGCGTTATTTGATCAGAGACTTTTAAACTACATTATATAAAGACAAACCTTGAAAGTATGTCATTTAAACGAAAATTTGTGCAAAGCGTCATTGAAACTCAAACTTTTGATCCCGTCAATAACTTTAAAATTCTCTCAAACAACTGCGAACTTTTAAACTCCGTCAAATTGCAGCTGTTTTAGGAAATGTCTCATTTAATTGAAAAATATTATAGTCACTGAATTCAAGGATATTCTTTGAAGTCTGTCTTTATATAATGAACCATCAAACTCCGTCTCTGGAAATAAACATAAGCTTTAGTTCAGTTACTGGAAAGGAAGTTTGTACATTCTATTGAAGTCCATCACTTAACGCGAACTTTTAAATGCTTCTATTTAGCTGGGCCATTCATTCCCTGGCTACCATTCATAATATGGCCTTTTAAACTCTGTGTCTGCGATGTTCTGTTCACCGTTGTCCACAGTATCGAGATAGCACCAGGAACATAAGGTAATGCTTCATACCCTCACATACATTCCTTACCTCTCATATGTAATGCAACGAAAACACAGCCCACAGTCCACAACCAGGCCCTACAACCCTGTCCGTGGTTTACCCCATTTGATTCATATGTCCTGCTTCAGTTCACTGATAGCAGGTCGTCCCCTGTAAATCACATCGCCCCAGTTCACTTTATCCTATACACGCCTCTCACGTGACCTTGAGCATATTCAGGCCCTCATCACTCAAACTCTTGTTCGCTTCCTCCATCCATCTCCAATATGGTCGCCCATTTCTTGTCCCCTACACTTTCTAAACCATTTCAGTACACCTTCTTCAGCTCTGTCAACCATGCTCTATTTATCATCACACATCTCTCTTACCCTATCATTACTTACTGGATCAACCCGCGTCACACCACATGTTGTCCTCAGACATTTCATTTTCAACACATTCACTCTATCATCAAATCTTCCTCATACTGTCTCTACCTTCACCGCCGACTGACATCACTGTTCAAACTCAGGAATGTCTATACCATCTTTATTGTACCTGAGCCGCGCCCCAGCCAGGTCCTCCTGACTAACTAGAGCCACACACACACACACAGGCACCAGCTGGACACAATACAGAACACAACACACACAATCCTCCTGGGTCCATCTCACACCACCTACCAAGATGTGCTCATCTGGCTGACCACGTCCACCCCACCAACACCACCAGCTAACCCCCTGCCCCACCCCCGGCACAATGACCTCTCTCTCTCTCTCTCTCTCTCTCTCTCTCTCTCTCTCTCTCTCTCTCTCTCTCTCTCTCTCTCTCTCTCTCTCTCTCTCTCTCCTCATCCCCTCGCACCGCCGTTCGTCAGTACACTCGACTTGTACCAATCACAGCTGGAACACAGAGATATAAGACCAGTCCTATACCTGTTATTGTGAACGTCATCAACAATCCAGGAACAAGTACACAAGCTAAGCAAGTAAACTGCTGCTCAGTTTTCCACTTATCGACTTAGTTAAGACAAACAAAATATCACCAGGTGTACCACAGTGGTGTGTGCCCGACTGACTCAGTAACATCATTACTGGAACTCCACCAGAGTTTGTGTTGTCGCTTACCCCTCCGGAGCCACAGTCGACCGACCTCACATAAATAGCAATTGATAGTTTGAGGAAAATAATGATTCCTGCCTTAAAGGTCAATAGTGAGGAATGATCGGTCTTCAAGATTATTGCTCTGATGTTAACAAACATGGCCAAGTGAATCTTGTCATTTGTAGTAGAAACGTTAATTCTATTATGGAAGTGAGCAATGGAAGGAGTGATGCACATTGATCAGGTGGAGGAAGTAGGTGAGGTAAGGTGTGATGGTCAGTCACCATTTACATGTTGCTCACAGGAAGAGTTTAGTAAACACTATCGTCTCTCACAAGAATGAACCAGGTTTGTTCTGGAGAAGATAAGAGGGAGGCAGGGAGGGAGGGAGGGAGGCTGCCTAGATGGAAGAGGTCAATTATGGTAAGATTACTGGAATGATTGACATTATTATATCTGATGTAGGAATAATGAGCCTCATAGTTTGCCTGATCTTCGTAACGTTCATCACGATCACTTTATGTAATAACTCACAATGATATATAATCTCCACATCTCACACCCTCACTCATACTCTAGTTCTTTAATATAACACCAGTGCAAAACATAATGGCTCACTAACCAAAGATATTAGCGCCGTGTGCCTTAATTACTAATTCATCCTCATTCTTAATAAAAATAACAAGAACATTCATCTACCGAGGCTTCTAATGAATCTAATAGTCTATCAATGATGACATTTATATTCATCTTCCTTCAACCTTCTGAAATGTTAATCTTCTTTCATGTCTGACCTTAAAATCAGTTCAGGTTTTGCCACACTAAAACATTAAATTCATCAACTTGTTATTTTCAACTACTTTCCCATTCCAACTGAGTGGAGCAAGACAACCCTTTTTTATTGAAGGATAAGTTATGAAGGTTCACTTCTCTACTCTCGTCCCAAGCCTCTCTCTCCTGTCCTGCCTGACTCTCGTCCCAAGCCTCTCTCTCCTGTCCAGCCTGACTCTCGTCCCAAGCCTCCTCCGCCTGTCCTTCCTTTTTCACATAAAGTCTCTCTCTCTTTCAAATCCTCACTTTCCTCACAAACCTATCTCATGTTCAGACTCCCTCATCCCAAGCCTCTCTCTCTGGTACAACCCAACCCTCATCCCAAGCCTCTCTCTCTGGTACAACCCAACCCTCATCCCAAGCCTCTCTCTCTGGTACAACCTAATGCTCATCCTAAGCTTCTCTCTCCTTCAAAGCCTCACTCTCCGGCCAAACATCTTGTGTTCAGCCTCTCTCATCCCGAGCCTTTCTCTCCTACAA
Source organism: Panulirus ornatus (assembly GCF_036320965.1). Classification (NCBI taxonomy): domain Eukaryota; kingdom Metazoa; phylum Arthropoda; class Malacostraca; order Decapoda; family Palinuridae; genus Panulirus; species Panulirus ornatus. Next base: position 51,628,507 of record NC_092231.1, read on the forward strand.
AGCCCCACTCTCATCCCAGGCCTCCCTCTCCCTCCATCTACACCAGCGGTATTCCAACATTTTCAGTGTTGCAGGTCCACATGAATTTGGGGAAGAATTAGAGAAATTATGGAACTCTTTATAATGTGTCTCATTTTCACAATGTTGCTTGAAATCTTACAATTGCATGTGCCGGGCTACCACAATAACCGCCACCTGATTGCCACTCTCCTGGAGGAGGAGGAAGAAGCCGATGTTGTGATAGTAAACATCACATGATGTATCACTAATGGTCATAACATCAACCATTATGGCTACACATCCCGACAATCACCAGACTGTGTGTGGCACAGCACGAAGGACGGAGTCGCCCGCCAGTCTTGTACGAAGCACAATACAATATCTCACTACTTCCTGCCGCTTTCAATACTTTCTATCAGTCAAGATACTCCCACTACGTACGTACGTACGTACATCGTTCTATTATCCTTTGTACATCTTCACTACTGGCGTTTTGGACCTTATCTGAATGAGTCACATCAAATGGTTATCAAGGACACGGAACACATTACACTTGTCCACTGTCTTTGTCTTTCATAATCTATCTTTCATACTTGCTTGCCATTATTACACGAAAGTCCTCTTGGGAACTTATCGTGTTTCATTTTCCTCGTGGACTCATAGGAATATATACATATATGCAAATATATATATACAAACTAAGTGCATACGAAGGCGCACTTTCATGAAACATACAAACCTCCAACAGCCAGGATCGAATCCGGAACCCCTGTGCAACAGGCGGGAACGCTACCGCTAGGCTATGATCGCCCCCAATAGAGAAATAGCTATTCGAATACTATGTACTCGAATACCCTTCGTCTCACGTTGGTGAGCAATGGTGGCTACACCGGTCTTCCTCCACCTGTTCCACAGGGGTCACGGGTTCGATCCTGGCTGTTGGAAGTTTGTGATATATATATATATATATATATATATATATATATATATATATATATATATATATATATATACCTCAAATTACAGAGGTATAAGTTTGTTGAGTATTCCTGGTAAATTATATGGGAGGGTATTGATTGAGAGGGTGAAGGCATGTACAGAGCATCAGATTGGGGAAGAGCAGTGCGGTTTCAGAAGTGGTAGAGGATGTGTGGATCAGGTGTTTGCTTTGAAGAATGTATGTGAGAAATACTTAGAAAAGCAAATGGATTTGTATGTAGCATTTATGGATCTGGAGAAGGCATATGATAGAGTTGATAGAGATGCTCTGTGGAAGGTATTAAGAATATATGGTGTGGGAGGCAAGTTGTTAGAAGCAGTGAAAAGTTTTTATCGAGGATGTAAGGCATGTGTACGTGTAGGAAGAGAGGAAAGTGATTGGTTCTCAGTGAATGTAGGTTTGCGGCAGGGGTGTGTGATGTCTCCATGGTTGTTTAATTTGTTTATGGATGGGGTTGTTAGGGAGGTAAATGCAAGAGTCCTGGAAAGAGGGGCAAGTATGAAGTCTGTTGGGGATGAGAGAGCTTGGGAAGTGAGTCAGTTGTTGTTCGCTGATGATACAGCGCTGGTGGCTGATTCATGTGAGAAACTGCAGAAGCTGGTGACTGAGTTTGGTAAAGTGTGTGGAAGAAGAAAGTTAAGAGTAAATGTGAATAAGAGCAAGGTTATTAGGTACAGTAGGGTTGAGGGTCAAGTCAATTGGGAGGTGAGTTTGAATGGAGAAAAACTGGAGGAAGTGAAGTGTTTTAGATATCTGGGAGTGGATCTGGCAGCGGATGGAACCATGGAAGCGGAAGTGGATCATAGGGTGGGGGAGGGGGCGAAAATTTTGGGAGCCTTGAAAAATGTGTGGAAGTCGAGAACATTATCTCGGAAAGCAAAAATGGGTATGTTTGAAGGAATAGTGGTTCCAACAATGTTGTATGGTTGCGAGGCGTGGGCTATGGATAGAGTTGTGCGCAGGAGGATGGATGTGCTGGAAATGAGATGTTTGAGGACAATGTGTGGTGTGAGGTGGTTTGATCGAGTAAGTAACGTAAGGGTAAGAGAGATGTGTGGAAATAAAAAGAGCGTGGTTGAGAGAGCAGAAGAGGGTGTTTTGAAATGGTTTGGGCACATGGAGAGAATGAGTGAGGAAAGATTGACCAAGAGGATATATGTGTCGGAGGTGGAGGGAACGAGGAGAAGAGGGAGACCAAATTGGAGGTGGAAAGATGGAGTGAAAAAGATTTTGTGTGATCGGGGCCTGAACATGCAGGAGGGTGAAAGGAGGGCAAGGAATAGAGTGAATTGAAGCGATGTGGTGTACAGGGGTTGACGTGCTGTCAGTGGATTGAATCAAGGCATGTGAAGCGTCTGGGGTAAACCATGGAAAGCTGTGTAGGTATGTATATTTGCGTGTGTGGACGTGTGTATGTGCATGTGTATGGGGGGGGGTTGGGCCATTTCTTTCGTCTGTTTCCTTGCGCTACCTCGCAAACGCGGGAGACAGCGACAAAGTATAAAAAAAAAAAAAAAAAAAATATATATATATATGTGTGTGTGTGTGTGTGTGTGTGTGTGTGTGTGTGTGTGTGTGTGTGTGTGTGTCTGTGTGCGGATAACTTTAAGGCTGGCCGGGGTGTACTGGTGATGTCTTTGACCTGAAATGTAAGTTCAAGCCCTTAGGCCGACCCTGCACCTAGCTTGAATCCTTTTGTGTTCACTATACTCTTCTTTACTACATCTCCTCTCCTTAATCCCTTTATCTTCACTATGCAAGGATTATCATAATCTTCACTACAACCTCATCTTCATATGACCTTATCTTGACTAAGCTGCTTTCAAGGAAGGCTTTAGATTTTACCTGCTCACACAAACAACGTACTTACACGGGGCCCGACCAGTGCAAGTAGATGATTACACACACCTACACACCACCACCACCACTAATAATACACAGAGAAATAACCTTTTCGGTCGGCTTTGGATCCGGCCTTGAACGTTGTTTGGAAGATTTGAGGGATCAGGTCAATAAGGTTAAATTCACTACAACCTTATATTCACTAACGTGTATCTTCACTACTAGCGTATATTCACTAAATCATATCTTCCCTACACTCTCTTCTTCACTACACCGTTATTTCTACCATACCATCATCATTGCACTCTCTAATGTTCACTAAAAATAATTCTTATCTTTACTTCATAATCATTTTGATTAAACCATACCCCTTGATAACCCTTATGTCTACTACATTCATACCTTCACTACATTCATTCCTTCATTACAAGCTATCTTGACACCTTATCATCACTATACTCTTCCTCACTACACTCTCATCTTAAGATCACTCTTCTGTTTACCGAACTTAGTTCAAAGTCTGACTTGAACGTAGCTTTGGAAAGTTTGTGTTCCTCATTGTGTTACCTCCTTATCATCATTGTAAAGGCAATTGTCGCCACTCCCTAACTAAACCCTCATCATCACTACACTCTCATCATTATCATTACTTCTTGATGTTCAATACAAAATCTCAACATATACATTCATCTTCACCACAGAATAATTTTCATTGCACCTTAATCTTCATTACTCCTTGTTTCAGCTACATCCGTATCTTCCATTCATTCTTATATCTTATATTACATCTTTACAATATCTTTATATCTTCTCTGTTCCGTCTTTTGAAAAATTGAAAATGAGAGTAAAGGATTTCCGGCCTTCTGCTCCCTCCCCTTTTAGTCGCCTTGTACGACACGCAGGGAATACGTGGCAAGTATACTTTCTTCCCTATCCCCAGGGATAACAGCATCTGGTGTTCCCAGACGGTCACCCATCCAAGTACTAACCAGATCCAACGTTGCTTAACTTCCCTGATCGGACGATATATATATATATATATATATATATATATATATATATATATATATATATATATATATATATATATATATATATATGTATATATATATATATATATATATATATACAAGACTGAAAACAATGAATTTCCCAAATAAAAAATGGAAGCGCCGGGGTTTGAACCCGGGACCTCTCGCATGCCAAGCGAGTGCTCTACCACTGAGCTACGCCCCCAAGAACATATTTTGTGACATAGTATTATATGAAGCACTGAGATTACCACGGCAAAATACTGTTTGACCGACCGTTGCCGACTAGCCGGCAAAATAACCACAGGGTAAATCTCCATGTTGCTGTCGTGTTTTCCTCTCAATTTCCACGAAGAAATGAGTTTTACTTTTCTATTGTCGTTGCAATAGATTGGAACTATGCAATAGACTGGAACTATCCAATAGACTGGAACTAAGCAATAGACTGGAACTAAGCAATAGACTGGAACTAAGCTGACCTGGTATGAGGTCAAAGCCCTCATTATCATCCCTGCTAACTACCGGAAGCAGATTAAGTCGTTCCACAACCGATGTCCGGCCCATGTTAACTCTGATGTGCCCAGCAGTTGGAGGAGGATCGCCAGAAGCTTCTGGAAGATTTCAAGGACGTCTTGGTGGACCTAACCCTTTCAGATAAGGTCGAAAACCCCAATTCATTGTGAAGATCTTCACTATAACGTTGGATGAACATACTGAATGTTGCACACATGTGATGCGGACAAAATGAAAAAAGAAAAAGACAAAAAATATGTCTGGTGTGGGTCTCGAACCCACGACCTTGAGTGTGTGAGACTCACGCTCTACCACTGAGCTAACCAGACAATAGAAAATACGTCTGTTTCTTCAATTTGAATTAATGAAAATCTTTGCGAGGCAGCGTTAAGAAAAGAGAGATGTCTTTGACGAAATTTACTTGCTTGGCTTATTCTTCTGTTCCTCATTATCGAAAGTAAACGTACTGAAGGATATGTATATATATATATATATATATATATTATCCCTGGGGATAGGGGAGAAAGAATACTTCCCACGTATTCCCTGCGTGTCGTAGAAGGCGAACTAAAAGGGAAGGGAGCGGGGGGCTGGAAATCCTCCCCTCTCGTTTTTTTTTTTTTAATATTCCAAAGGAAGAAACAGAGAAGGGGGCCGGGTGAGGATGTTTCCTCAGAGGCCCAGTCCTCTGTTCTTAACGCTACCTCGCTGACGCGGGAAATGGCGAATAGTATGAAAGAAAAAGAATATATATATATATATATATATATATATATATATATATATATATATATATATATATATATATATATATATATATATATATATATATATTGGAAAGGATCACGATTTTTCACGTGATCAATTATACTCTTATGAGTCCACTAGGAAAATAAACACGATAAGTTCCCAAGTGCACTTTCGTGTAATACTCACATCATCAAGGGAGACACAAGAGAGAAATATAACACTCAATTGATATACAACGAAGAGACGTAGCTAGGACGCCATATGGTAAACATGTGATTGTCCAAGACAGACAACAAGCGTATCATAAACTTATTATGTGGACAAGAAGGTGAATTGTTTACACATTTTATCAGCATTAAAGTTATCCAATTTGTATAGAGCATCACTAATATTAAGATTATAATTCTTTGTGTATTCAGAAATAGAAGATTCAATGATATTTCTCGTGGTGCTGGAGTTAGAGTTAATAACTGAGATGGCATTATTAACTCTAATTCCAGTACCACGAGAAATATCATTGAATCTTCTATTATTAAATACACAAAGAATTATATACCTTAAGGAAACCAACATGGTGGTCAAAAATAAGCTTTAGGAATGAAGTTTATGAATGGAATATCAGTGAGCGATCCAAATGACGAATGAATGAGAGCGTAGTCAACATACAATATAAAAGGACATATTATGAATGGCAACCAGGCAAGTAACGGCCCAACTGAATGGAAGGATTTAAAAGTTCGCGTTATATGACGAATTTTGATAGATTATTCAAATTTCCATTCCAGTTATGAAACTTAATGGTTGTGTTCAGTTCTAGAGACAAAGTTTAAAGGTTTGTGTTTCAGAGAGGAACCACAAAGGATATCGTTAAATTAAGTGACATTAAAATTTGTCAATTAAGTAAATCATTTTGTACAATAGCTGTAATTTGACAGAGTTAAAAGTTCGCATTTTCATTACAATTCTAATTCAAAAGTTTGAGTTTCATTGATGGTTTGCACAAGCTTAACGTACATTTAAGTTTTGTGTTTATATGACGTATCTTAAAGGACTCTGGTAAAATAACGCAGCTGGAAGGTTTACGTTCAAATGACGGTGTTTAAATGTTTATTGATGAATGGTAGATTTAAATGGATAGATTTTAAGTTCGCGTTTTCATGAGCGACTTTAAACCTTGTGGTTGAATGTCACAGTTTAAATGTTGGTATGTACAATGTTGACCAGATGGCGGTAGTGTGTAGACACAGCCATACCAGGTCGTATTTATCATCATTAAAGTCACCTTCCTTACTTACTTATGGCGGCGATGAAATTCACTGGTTCTTGATTGTGCACCAATTAACCTATCAGATAATGGTACAATGTTTGCCTGGTGTTGCATATATCACGTCTGTTGTTGAAACACAAGAATGCCAGGTGACTTTGGGAGTGGATGATAATATAAAGATCAATATTAATGTGGGAAATCTTGAACCGCCATCACCAGACACAACACATGTTTGGATCTGGCGGGGGGAGGGACTTGCCTGTGACGTCACGATGCCCCGCCTCCAGCCTGGCGCCGCTCTGTGTGTGTGTGTGTGTGTGTGTGTGTGTGTGTGTGTGTGTGCATTATGGGAGAGAGTTATACACTCGTGTTGTCCCGTCTCTTAACCTTATAAGTATATACTCTACATTTGCTCCTGGAATTGGTTCAGTTTAGTAAGTTAGAGAGAACTTCCAAATTTATTTTCTCCTGGCAAGATGGCCGGGTGGTTTAAGGCGCTGCTTTCAAATCATTGTCTGGTCTTCCGGGCGTGGGTTCGAGTCCCGCTCCTGATAAACATTTATCTTTCTTTTTTCCATAAAACATGACTAACCCAGAGACAGCAGGAACCAACAGTTGGTTGGCACACAAGATATACACTAATCCCTGGGATGCTTCCATCCAATGGAAAATGAAAAACATACAATTGGAAAAACTTATTTTTTCCTGAAAACATGTTGACTTATATTCATTTAATGGTTACGAAAACTAAACAATATACACCAAGATGACTACAGGTTCAAAATACTGTTACAAGGACAGATCAAGACAAAATCATGGTTTGTGGAGTTTAATTCTTTTAACTCAGTGTAACACGGGTATGTGGTATATTTAGACCATATTGTCTTGTTATATTAGGAAGACGAAACTGTATTGAATGTTTTACCGTTATTATCATTATAGTATTTATCATAATTACATCATTATTTTTTTTTTTTTTTTTTTTTTTTTTTATACTTTGTCGCTGTCTCCCGCGTTTATTATCATTATAGTACAGTACTATTTATCATAATTACATCATTATTATTACTATTATTATTATTATCAACAATTTTATTATCATTATAGTACAGTACTATTTATCATAATTACATCATTATTATTACTATTATCATTATTATCAACAATTTTATTATCATTATAGTACAGTACTATTTATCATAATTACATCATTATTATTACTATTATCATTATTATCAACAATTTTATTATCATTATAGTACAGTACTATTTATCATAATTACATCATTATTATTACTATTATTATCATTATCAACAATTTTATTATCATTATAGTACAGTACTATTTATCATAATTACATCATTATTATTACTATTATTATTATTATCAACAATTTTATTATCATTATAGTACAGTACTATTTATCATAATTACATCATTATTATTACTATTATTATTATTATCAACAATTTTATTATCATTATAGTACAGTACTAATTATCATAATTACATCATTATTATTACTATTATCATTATTATTATCATTATTATTATCATTATTGTTATTATCATTATTATCATTATTACTATCATTATTGTCATTATTATCATTAGTATAATTATCATAATTATTATTGTTATTATTATTATTATTATTATTATTATTATTATTATTATTATTATTATTATTATTATCATTATTATTATTATTATTATTATTATCATTATTAGCATCATCATTACTATTATGTATCATTATTATTATCATCATCATTATCATTATTATTACCATTATCACTATTATTATCATTATCATTATCATCATTATTATCATTATTGTAATCATTATGGTTATAATTATTATTATTAATATTATTATTATTATTATTATTATTATCATCATCATCATCATTATTAGCATCATCATTACTATTATGTATCATTATTATTATCATCATCATTATCATTATTATTACCATTATCACTATTATTATCATTATCATTATCATTATCATCATTATTATCATTATTGTAATCCTTATGATTATAATTATTATTATTATTATTATTATTATTATTATTATCATTATTATTATTATTATTATTATCATCATCATTATCATTATTATTACCATTATCACTATTATTATCATTATCATTATCATCATTATTAGCATCATCATTACTATTATGTATCATTATTATTATCATCATCATTATCATTATTATTACCATTATCACTATTATTATCATTATCATTATCATCATTATTATCATTATTATGATCATTATGATTATAATTATCATTAAGTATAGTATATCTGGTACTGAAGGATACAATATGCTGGTTATCAAGTGGGAAGTTAGATATGGTATGGATTGTCACTTCACATGTAGGTTAGTAGGAAATATATTGTGTACCTAACGTGTGTTGTTAAGCATTATAATCGTCCGATAATGATAATGATTAAATCTTATTTCCTGATCTTATCAGTTATAAAACCAGATATATGAAATATCTTTCGTTGACCATATTTTTGTCTACAGTTCAGTATGTACATGTGTGTGTGGTATTAAGAATTAAGTGACTAAGTATTGGAATTCACTGGCAGGTGTGGTACACATTATCACCGAGCCTGAGTCTCAAAGATCAAGGTCATGGGTTCGAATCTCCAACATTCAGTATGTTCATCCAACGTTATAGTGAAGATCTTGACGATGAATTAGGATTTTCACATTATCTGAAAGCGTTGGGTCAAAGATCAGTGATTTTAAGAGTTTAGTGAAATAGTATTGAAGTGGAGAGTGTAGTGGCTGAGGCCAAGAACCAGTGGTGTCCAGAGAGTATTGAAGATAATGACCCTTGTCCTGCCCCATTAGGTCAGGTCAAATGGCACTTAGCGAGGTAAAGAGTTAGAGTCAAGAACAGAGGCAAGTATTTTGGGAACAAGTGAGTGAGTGTGTCAGCAGTTATGATGTAAGAGACCAGGTATTAGTGATGGTGATTTAAATGTGAAGGTAAGTAATGTGGCAGTGGAAGGTATAACTGAGGTGCATGGAAATGGTGAACAACTTGTGTTGTGTGTGTGTAAAGGACTGGTGATTGGGAATACCTGGTTTGTAAAATGTGATATACATAAATATACGTATGTGAGTAGGAGAGATGGCCAGCGGGCATGACTGGATTACATGTTAATTGAAAGACGTGTAAAAGAAAGACTTTTGGATGTAAATATGCTGAAAGGGGCAGCTGGTGTGATGTTTGATCACCATCTTGTGGAGACGACAGTAAAGATCTGAAGAGGTTTTCGAATGAGGAAACAATGTCGGGGAGAAGAGGTGGCGAGAGGAAGTGAACTTGGAAAAGAGACTTGTGTGAAGAAATACCAAGAGAGATTGAGTGCCACATACACTCTTACTGTGTAAATATCCCTTTCTATGAGATGACGTAAAGATGTTGATGAACAGAGGAGTTGGGATATGACATGAAAAAGTTGGAGAATAAATGAAGGAAAGATTGAGATATACAGATGACTGGCGGACCGCCATGATGGTTGTCAATCTAGCCAGCTGGGTTATTATTTATAAGTTGTGTTTAGTTGTAGGTCCAAGTTTGTTGTCATGATATAATGTTGACTGCCAGTGAGTACCTGGCTGGCGCGGGTGCCACAAGGCTGGGTCAAGTGTAGTGTTAGTGTGGTCTAGGGATGGTGTGTGTACCACTTGTAGATGATGGGCCGCATCATGACCTGCCGGTTATAACATCTTGACCAACACCTGCTGCTGCTGCTACACTTGCAACTCTCCTTTTTTAAGGCCATTTTTATGCTTCATGTAACTTTCTCTTTTTTAAATTATTCTAAATCTATAACTACAAAATTATTTTTACTATGTAGTTTCTGTGAAAATATACTCTGAAAGCACATCGCTGTCGTCTTCCAGGCATTGCCCATCTGATACAATAATTGGTGGCAGGTGACAGTTGATATAGAACGGTTGTGGCCAGTGTGACCACGTGGGGTTTGTAACTGGTTGAGGCCAGCGTGACCACGTGGGCTTGTGACTGGTTGTGGCCAGTGTGACCACGTGGGGCTTGTGACTGGTTGAGGCCAGCGTGACCAGGTGGGGCTTGTGACTGGTTGAGGCCAACGTGACCACGTGGGCCTTGTGACTGGTTGAGGCCAGCGTGACCACGTGGGGCTTGTGACTGGTTGTGGCCAGCGTGACCACGTGGGGCTTGTGACTGGTTAAGGCCAGTGTGACCAGGTGGGGTTTGTGACTGGTTGAGGCCAGCGTGACAACATGGGGTTGTGACTGGTTGAGGCCAGCGTGACCAGGTGGCGCTTGTGATTGCTTGAGGCCAGCGTGACCACGTGGGCCTTGTGACTGGTTGAGGCCAGCGTGACCATGTGGGGATGTGACTGGTTGAGGCCAGCGTGACCAACTGGCGCTTGTGATTGGGTGAGGCCAGCCTGACCACAGAGGGAGGGGGGGTTGTAACTGGTTGAGGCCAGCGTGACCACGTGGGGCTTGTGACTGGTTGAGGCCAGTGTGACCACTGGGGTTGTGACTGGTTTAGGCCAGCGTGACGACTTGGGGCTTGTGACTGGTCTTAATAAGGCCAGTGTGACCACGTGGGGCTTGTGATTGGTTCAAGCCAGCGTGACCACGTGGGGCTTTTGAATGGTTAAAGCCAGCGTGACCACGTGGGGTTGTGACTGGTTGAGGCCAGCGTGACCACGCGGGGCTTTTGTCTAGTTGAGGGCAGCATGACCACATAGGGTTGTGACTTGCTGAGGCCAGCGTGACCACGTGCAGTTGTGACTGGTTGAGGCTAGCGTGACCACTGGGGTTGTGACTGGTTGAGGCCAGCGTGACCACGTGGGGTTGTGACTGATTGAGGCCAGCGTGACCACGGGAAGTTGTGACTGGTTGAGGTCAGCGTGACCACGTGGTGCTGTGACTGGTTGAGGCCAGCGTGACCACGTGGGGTTGTGACTGGTTGAAGCTAGCGTGACCACGTGAGGTTGTGACTGGTTGAGGCCAACATGACCACGTGGGGTTGTGACTGGTTAAGGCCAGCGTGACCACGTGGGGTTGTGACTGGTTGAGGCCAGCGTGACCACGTGGGGTTGTGACTGGTTGAGGCCAGCGTGACCACGTGGGGTTGTGACTGGTTGAAGCTAGCGTGACCACGTGAGGTTGTGACTGGTTGAGGCCAACATGACCACGTGGGGTTGTGACTGGTTAAGGCCAGCGTGACCACGTGGGGTTGTGACTGGTTGAGGCCAGCGTGACCACGTGGGGTTGTGACTGGTTGAGGCCAGCATGACCACGTGGTGCTGTGACTGGTTAAGGCCAGCATGACCACATGACTGTTTAAGGCCAGGGTGACCACATGAGTTTGTGACTGGTTGAAGCCAGCGTTACCACGTGGGGTTGTGACTGGTTGAGTCCAGCGTAACTACGTGGGGTTGTGACTGGTTGAGGCCAGTGTGACCACGTGGTGTTGTGACTGGTTGAGGCCAGCTTGACCACGTGGGGTTGTGACTGGTTGAGGCCAGCGTGACCACGTGGGGTTGTGACTGGTTGAGATCAGCGTGACCACGTAGGGTTGTGACTGGTTGAGGCCAGCGTGACCACGTGGGGTTGTGACTGGTTGAGGCCAGCGTGACCACGTGGGGTTGTGACTGGTTGAAGCTAGCGTGACCACGTGAGGTTGTGACTGGTTGAGGCCAACATGACCACGTGGGGTTGTGACTGGTTAAGGCCAGCGTGACCACGTGGGGTTGTGACTGGTTGAGGCCAGTGTGACCACGTGGGGTTGTGACTGGTTGAGGCCAGCGTGACTACATAGGGTTGTGACTGGTTGAGGCCAGCGTGACCACGTAGGGTTATGACTGGTTGAGGCCAACGTGACCACGTGAGGTTGTGACTGGGTGAGGCCAACGTGACTACGTAGGGTTGTGACTGGTTGAGGCCAGCGTGACTACTTAGGGTTGTGACTGGTTGAGGCCAGCGTGACCACGTAGGGTTGTGACTGGTTGAGGCCAACGTGACAACGTAGGGTTGTGACTGGTTGAGGCCAGCGTGACTACGTAGGGTTGTGACTTGTTGAGGCCAGCGTGACCACGTAGGGTTGTGACTGGTTGAGGCCAACGTGACCACGTGGAGTTGTGACTGGGGTGTTGATGTGTTGTGGTCGGAGTCCACAAGGTCGTTATCTTAGTATTTCAGGAACGGAGGAAGAATCACAGTGGACGTTTTACAAACACAATGTTGAATCATCACAACTTTTACCGAATCTGATTGAAATCAATGAATGAAATATTTCAAATATGAAAAAATAAGACAAAAGAAAAAGAATGTTTATTAATTCCTTCATTTTTTTACGATTATCTGAAATAATTGCCAGATACTCCAACCTTAGTAACAGTTTCTCATTGTCTCATGTAGTCATAAAATCCCTACCTGTCTATACCATGAATGGAAATGATCAATGAATCATTACATTTACTTTGACTCCAATTGGCTCTTCCATTATCTATATATGATGAAATTTGTCCATAGAAATTAAAGGTCAGAGGAGGATAGATAGTTCTACTTTTTCATGACTAATGGTGTTGTTATTTGACAATATGCTGTACTGACCTAAGTTTATACGTATTACAGTAACGATGTGAGAAGGTGATGATATTCCAGGTAAAGGTACAGATTACATCAGTAAACATACCTCTTACATAACTAACCCTGCCTGCCACCTGTGAGAGAAAGAAACTCTCATGATCTTAATGTGTTCATTTGGAAGGGTTATAATGCCTGGTATCAAGGAAATGATATGCATACTGTAATACAGTGATCAATATTGTAGGTCATAATGTAAGTGTTGTGTGACTAACTATAGCTGTAATATTACCTGCTCATTCTTGCTACTAACACATGACACCAAGTTGCCTGTTAGTCTTATTACGTACATTAATACACTGTTGTCTTGGCTTTACATCTCTACTAATGATGACACCTAAATCCTTGTCCTGCCTTGATAGTTTTATTTCCACATCTTAAGATGATACTGTAGTTTGCCTGCTATGTGTACACAGTGTAAACATATGTCTACGGTGAATATCACTGGCCATTGTACACTGACGTTGTTCAGCAATGTAGACCCAGGAGAGAACCTTAGACAGCATTACGGTATTTTGTGATGGACGAAAACTTGACTCAATACAAGAAAAATAATTACACCTTTACTGATTCTGAGAACCTATCATTGATTGTCATAGAATCCAGATATAAAATGTATATTGCTACCAGATTTCTATAGAAAGTACGTGAGACATTGTATTTAAGCAAATTATCTAATACGATAATGAATAAAATCCCATAACTTTTCTGGAGCACAGGGTACAGAAATGTATGTAACGTGAAAACGGTAAAATTAACATATCTAACATAAAGATTTCTATTTTGCAGATAACATAAATGTTTTACATATAGAAATCAGTAATATCTTCAACAACCTAAACATAATACCATCAAATTTTATATTACAAGGTTTTCATCCGGCTTTTACCCATTAAAACGATATTGCCTACAGAAAAGTGATATAGTTATTATCAGCACAAGGATTACAAGGTTTTAAACAAGTTATGAGTTTATATTCTTCAAAACTTTAGTACGATCCTTTATGTAAACTTTGAAAAATAGACCTGTTTCTTTTACTGTGATGAACACTAATGAAAGAATTATCCGAGTGTTACTTAGAAATATCATTTATGAATTAAACTAAAGTATTTTTCAGAGAAAATGTATATTGATATAAAAAAACAACAAACAATCAAGTTTGATAAACTAGAGTTAATTAAATGACAAATAAAGAATATGATATGTGAATTTCAACAATTTTATTAACATCACAAAACGAAATACATAACCCAAATAATATAAATCATCAAAAGTTATAAAAAAGAAGCCCTCTCATGACGTAAGCACTTATAGTATCGGCGGAATCCGGTAACACCTCTTGAATAGCATGTGGAAGACGGAGTAGAGTGGCTAGGGTCAGAAGCATGTTCTCCACTTCAACTGACTAATGATATGTTTAGGATAAAGGCAACACAAACCACATACATCGATTGTAAGGATGGAATCAGGGATGAAACATCTATAACTAGAAAGATTAAAGATACAAAGATGGTGAAATACCTTTACCCGGGATCAGTAGCACCTATGGTAATGGACACAGCTTTGTAATGCTTGATCACTTACAACTGAAAAACTTTAATACGAAAGTCTTGGGTATTGTCCCTCAGGAAAACTTTTTATGAATATTCATAAAACACATACATATGTTAGATATACACTATCTCTAGAATATATCTTTACCTGGGACGTGTAACACTTGTGTGGATAGACACAGCTTTGTAATGCATGATCCATTACACGAAATGAACTTCACTAACGAAGAGTTATACAACGCGTCGTTGGAGAACATTAATCAAATACCTATACAGAATTTTTATGTAAGATAAGAGGCATTTCATGATAGTAAACATAAAAAAGATGATGAAAGAAAAGGGAGGTAGAGGTAAATATTTTGTTAAAAGATGAAATACTCCTGCCTTAAACTAGCTCCTTATATTGCATTTTCACTTAGATACCCACATGATAATGCATTCTGTTCTTTATAATCATAAATGTTTATTTTTTGATACGTTTTATCATTTCTTATGTAACATTAAGGATTCAGGCTTAAAGATCTTGGTTCTGAACAACCATTATAATGCAACACAATACATAATTATAATAAACAAATCTTTCATCAAAATGACCATTATGTTTTACCAGATTCTTTAAGTCCTCAGTCACGTTTGTTAATATCGGTGCTGTTTCCTGTGGGGCCGGGTAGCGCCAGAGATGGATGAAGGCAAGCAAGTATGTATGTGTATATGTCATGCATAAGATAAACAATTATCCTTGTATGAGGAAAGCATCTTGGTTGTGCGATTAATTTCATTTTTCTCTTCAATAATGAATATCGCCATAGTATAGTGAAGATATGCTTGATATGATCCTGTAAGCGCCAGCAGGCCAAAAACATCTTCAAGTAATGTAAAGTGTGTAGTGAAGATGGCTCTTAACCTGACCCGTGAGTGAACAGGATGGCATGTGATACTATCAAGGGAAACAATGTTGGCGTTTTGGTTTATTAATAAGAAATGTTATTATTCCCTTAACACAGTTACCAATCCCCGCCAGTGGCATAATTATCACTTTCATGAATAAATTCACTGTAATTTTGATCACTGTCATCTTTACCATCCATAACATACAATTATATCACCAATCTAACTTATGTATTATCATTACTGTACATTACGTACAATACAGTAGTAGTGATCTATCGTGTGTGATAAAAGATGGTGACGTCTTTCCCATACACATATCATTATCAAATATTTACCTTACTCTACATAGCACACTACACTTCCCTATCAAAACACACGCCTCTTCCTGTCTTCAAGGTTATCATAACTACCCTACATTTTAACAGGATTAACCATCCTTGATATGCTCATATTCATGCCTACCAAAAGTATTATCATAACTACTCGAGACAATACAAAAACATAACTACAACCATACGAAGTTTACAACCATACTATATTACCTATCCCGGATATCAAGAGAACATGTCATCAACAATCTCTCACTAAAACAAAAACAGATCATCCATCATCATGTGCATTGTGCACAAAAACGTTCAACGTGTCCTGCCAAAGATTGGATCAACAAAACCTAAGGAAATGCTGCTCATGCTCCTGGACCGGCTACCATGGCGCAGTGGATCCACCTGGTCATTGGTTACCCTCCCATATTTTGCACCGGCATTGTTGTACCTTGTGGGTATGTGCAGGCGTGTGTTTCTCTCATGTCTTCGTAAGGGTGTTCGCCTGGGACTTTACACCATCTGGGTCATTGTAGTCACCTGCTTCGTTCTCGAACAGGAGTTCTTGAGCGTGATGGACCGTCTGGTAGTGAGCGCAATAAGATGGCTCGTAGGTCTTGTGCGGAGAGTTGTGAGGAATATCGTGCGGGAACTCATATTCCAGGTGACTATGTTCCTCTTAGTGTTCATCATCCTCGTGAGAATGGTGGTGGTGGATGTAATGGTTCCTATCATTAGAAAGGCTGACTACGCTGTGCAGGTCACACAGAAAGTCCATAGAATATTCTTGGATGAGATAGTTGTGGTACTTGTCGTGGAGGTGGCAAAGATGATGCTCACTGGCATTCTTGTACTCATCGTAAAGATGGTCACAAAGGTCAGCATCTCTGTATGGTCAGTTGTGTTCAGAGTAGCAGTGATCTTGAAGACTATGGCACAATCATTACCAACAACACATTAAGAATCCTCTCTCTCCTGGGGGCCTCATCGAGGAATTCTTCATCGTTGCAGCACTCAGTTTGATTTTCTGTTGTAGGCTGTTGGCTGGAGGCGCCGTTGTAGTAACAGTTTTGGTCCTGCGCACACTGGTAACCGCTGCCATAGTACTTCTTCGTCCAGCAATTTACCTGATTCAAATGACGTCGAAATTGGGTATATACGTAGTAACCTTTGTTAAAGTGGTCCACAGCAGAAAAGGGTGTGTTGAAATGGTTTGGACATATGGAGATAATGAGTGAGGAAAGATTGCCAGGGCATGTGAAGCGTCTGGGGTAAACCATGGAAAGGTCTGTGAGGCCTTGATGTGTAAAGGGAGCTATGGTTTCGGTGCATTACACAAGACAGCTAGAGACTGAGTGTGAACGAATGTGGCCTTTGTTGTGTATTCCTGCCACTGTCTCGCTGTCTGTGTATGTATGCGCTGAAATATATATGTACGCATAAGTTGTTATTATCATTATTATTATTATTATTATTATTATTATTATTATTATTATTATTATTATTATCATTATCATTATTGTTATTATTATTATTATCATTATCATTATCTCTATTATCATTATTATTATCATTATTATCTTATTATTATTATTATTATCATTATTATTATTATTATTATTATTATTATTATTATTATTATTATTATCATTATTATTATTATTATTATCATTATCATATTATCATTACTATTACTATTGCCATTACTGTTATCGTTATTATTATCATTATTACTATTATTCTTGCTTTGAAGAATGTATGTGAGAAACACTTAGAAATACAGATGGACTTTTAGGTAGCATTTATGGATCTAGAGAAGGAA
>NC_092231.1:51646280-51694766 GCF_036320965.1 Panulirus ornatus
GGGAAAGTCACTACATTTACAAGGCGAGTGCACGTAGCTTATCCCACCTCGTTAGAGAGAAAACTTACCTGTATTTGAATTAATGAACGGGAACAGAGAAGACAAAATTTAATTACACATTTATTATACAACTATATAATTCATATTATATACATTACCACATTTCCTGCACTTTCCATCACAAATTTGCTGAGGTCATAACCTTGTACTTACCATTACCTTACAACCTTAAGGATGGTGGTCTACAACACCTCTAGATTGATGGAGAAAACGAAAAGTTTCGTTTTACTATTAAGACCACAGAAATACGGTAATTCCACTTCACTACCACTAACTACTAGTTATTTTACTTGTTGATTTTCACGGCTAAGATTTTCATCCTGTGAGCGAAGCCATACAATAATCGTCCTTATCTACTCTGAGCATTGGATAGCCTCCTGATGATCAAGATTGCTGTTTTGGTTGTCCGTTTCCCTTGTTACTGCTGCGCCTCACTGCACACCTTACATGAGTGCCTTCCACAGTATTAGGGACAGCTGCTGGGCCTCACTGTAGCTACTTCTGGGACGGTTGCCAATCTTCCTCGTATTCCCTCATGACCACAGCGCCAAACCGACTCCCGCCATCAGGCCGAAACGCACAAACATTTCTGACAAAATTGAGACAACCACTTTCGCGTCAGTTTTGACACCAAGTGAATTTAAACGACAATTACGCTCAAGATGCTTGGTTTTTCGTTCATGGATTGAACAGAAGCAACCAACGATGGTTGCTACTGCCCAATCCATGAAGTCCCCCCCACCACGGAAAGGTAACCAAGCTTCGGGGGGGATGGGTGTTTACCCTGACGCCAACGGAGAAACTCAATACAATATTTTTATTATAACTTTCCTTAACCTTGAAAAATGAATCAATGAGAGGGATGAATATCCCCAGTCATATGAAGATTGGCTAACCGAGTCCTTGCGCAAAGTGATTTCTTTGAAGGTTGCTTTATGGAAGGCACGGTAGCGTCGGAAGAGTTTCATTTTTTCTTTGAAGACGAAGGAAATTATCCCCGTAAATTTATGTATTTTCTTTTTGAGGCGGGATAATGTTCCCATTTTTTTTCTTTGTTTTTCAACGTCCCTATGTAGATATTATGTCATTCACTACTGGGAGAAAGCCAGACTTCCGCCAGATTAACGTTATCCTTGGCGAGGCCAAACTAAAGTTGTCTTGGTGTTGGTTCCTCAGTGATAACCCAAACACAAACACAAACACACCTCCAGTGTCCACTCTAGGGCCGTTTTCTCCTGCAGCACCAGCAGGAAGAAAGAACTCCGGTTCCTCACCAACTGAATCTTTTGGCACGGGGAGCGTGTGTCATCTCGACACGCCTTTTAACGCCCGTACGAGGTGCGGAGTGCAGTCGGTCTGTAACGTAGGACATGTCATGTGTTATTGGTCCCAGTCGGTCTAGAACGCTGGGCCTGACATGTGTTGGGGGACCAAGTCGGTCTTGAATGGTGGGCCTGACGTGTGTTGGGGGACCAAGTCGGTCTTGAATGGTGGGCCTGACAGGTCTTGAGACCTGCCATGTCTCCCTGAAGGTGGGCCTGACAAGTTTGGTGGGCTGCATTTCCTCATGGATGGTGGGTCTGGTAGGGAGTGTGGGCTGCAGTGCCACTTGAGGGGGCGAGGTCACTTGGTCAGCATCAGTGGGACGGTGAGGTTTCACTTTTGCACAGCGACCGTTGACGGAAAGTGGTGTCACGTCGGCAAGAAGTGCCTTCTTGTAGGAGGCATAGCAGGGGTACTGGATGACGGCAATCCCGCGGTGGTTCTCGTAGGTCGTGTAGGACTGCATGTCGAAGCGAACGATGTCGCCGAACTGCTTGAAGAATTCCCTGACGTTCGTCCTTGAGATTTTGTATGGAACGTTGACGACCCTGATGGTATACCTCTGCAGGACGGTTTTGAGAACCCCTTGCAACTGCTCGTTGGTGGGCACGATGACATGTATGTCCTCATCATCGCAGCCCAACTCATCTATATGTGGGAGTCGGGTCTCGTGTGGTGGACGGTCCAGCAAATCATCCTCATCGTGGAAAGGCAGGTAGGCCTGGTCAAGGAGGGCGACCCAGAGCACCTGCTGCTGCTCGACCACCTCCACAACTGAGCTTTTTGCAAAAACTTCCATGTTGAAGATACTAAGATTACGTTCTGCACTTTACGAAGTAACCTCGGTTATCCTTGTACGTCCACAAATATAGTGAGTCTAAATATAGTAAGGTACCCCCATGCTCTAATATCCTACATAGAAATAAAAGCATAGTCGACTTCATACAAACAAAAGCATGTCGACCGGCGATTTTGAATGCAGAGACCATCTAAAATATTGTAAGTGGGTTAATGGTTGTTACATGGTGACCAGGGGTACAGGTGGATGGGACAGACTGGATATAGTGAAGATCGATAGGTGGGACAGACAGGGTATAGTGAACATCCATAGATGGGACAGACTAGGTACAGTGAAGATTGATAGATGGGACAGACAGGGTATAGTGAATATCCATAGATGGGAGAGACAGGGTGTAGTGAAGATGCATACATGGGACTGACAGGGTACAGTGAAGATTCGTAGATGGGACAGACAGGGTATAGTGAAGATCCATAGATGGGACAGACAGGGTATAGTGAAGATTGATAGATGGGACAGGCTGGGTATAGTGAAGATCCATAGATGGGACAGATGGTATAGTGAAGATGTGCAGATGGGACACACATTATAAGGAATTGATTGATGGGACAGACAGGGTATAGTGAAGATCCATAGATGGGACAGGCTGGGTGCTGGGTATAGTGAAGATCCATAGATGG
The DNA here is from genome assembly GCF_036320965.1 of Panulirus ornatus. Classification (NCBI taxonomy): domain Eukaryota; kingdom Metazoa; phylum Arthropoda; class Malacostraca; order Decapoda; family Palinuridae; genus Panulirus; species Panulirus ornatus. The sequence goes on from NC_092231.1 coordinate 51,649,143, forward strand.
GACAGAGGTTATAGTGAAGATGTGTAGACGGGACACACATTATAATGAATTGATTGATGGGACAGACAGGGTATAGTGAAGATTGATAGATGGGACAGGCTGGGTATAGTGAAGATCCATAGATGGGACAGAGGGCATAGTGAAGATGTGTAGATGGGACACACATTATAATGAATTGATTGATGGGACAGACAGGGTATAGTGAAGATCGATAGACGGGACAGACAGGGTATAGAGAAGATCCATAGATAGGACAGGCTGGGTATAGTGAAGATCGATAGATAGGACAGACAAGGTATCGTGAAGATCGATAGATGGGACAGACAGGGTATAGTGAAGATCGATAGATGGTGGCAGACAGGGTATAGTGAAGATCGATAGATGGGGACAGACAGTGTATAATGAAAATAAATAGATGGGACAGATTGGTTATAGTGATCGATAGATGGGGCAGACTGGTTATATTGGCGATCGATAGATGGAAATGTTGGCACAAACAAACAATGGCCAGGTGGTCCTGAGTAGCAGATCTCTGGTACTTGCAGGCCAGAACTTAATGATGGTGAGAGATAATGGTGTCTCCCTCTGTAGTGAACATGATATTGAGAGATAATGGTGTCTCCCTCTGTAGTGAACATGATGGTGAGAGATAATGGTGTCTCCCTCTGTATTGAACATGATGGTGAGAGATAATGGTGTCTCCCTCTGTAGTAAACATGATGGTGAGAGATAATGGTGTCTCCCTCTATAGTGAACATGACGGTGAGAGATAATGGTGTCTCTCTCTGCAGTGAACATGATGGTGAGAGATAATGGTGTCTCTCTCTGTAGTGAACATGACGGTGAGAGATAATGGTGTCTATGATTCGGTACGTAGAACTCTCATGAGATTAATCAGATATATGATTATGAGCAGAAAAAGATGTTATCTATGTGTGATATGCAAGAGGAGGAAAGCTACTCCCACACATCACATTCTACACACATTTCCACAGGACAAAGAAAGGTAAGGGGTATTGTTGTGATGGAATTGGTAAGACATTCATAAATATAAACGTAGGATGGGATAAATCTAAGACAAGTAGATAACAAACAACCACATTTTTCTACAAACTCAACAAAGACAAAGGCGAATTTTTTAGATATCAAGAAGCACATACCATATTTCCCCAATACCTACAGTTTTGTAATTAAAGAAAAAAATATTCTTGAGCTTACTTATTGACGAGTCACTTATGCTAGTTAACTTTGTTTTCAAGCTCATTATTGTTAGAGTTTTTCCCATCATCTCTTATCAGCATAATCACTTCATCAGGATCATTAGGCTTACGTGGACCAATTACAGGATATGTATGTAAATATGTTGCTTTAATGTTAAAGAATGAAATATGTCCTGGTTGATATGGCATGATTGTTGATGAAACCGTCCAGTTGATTTGGTCCCTAACATTGTTTAATGTTACCTACATATGTTATTGCTCATAGTTGTCTCAAGTCGTCCGTACAATAATTCATCCTTGGGAAAAACATAAAAAAAACAAGTTTTAGATTATTTTCTTTTTTTAAACTGAAAACTCACTGTAAAGTTTTCGTCAACAAACAGACAGCCAGACAGCGCAAGGGTAATTAGTACCACCAGCTGTTGACAACGCGCACAATTAGAGCAGTCATTGCTCACGCCAGATACTCCTGCTTTCCTGTCTTTCTTATATAAAGTCTTTGTACAACCACACACACACACACACACACACACACACACACACACACATATACACACACACCATCATTGATGTCATTATGTTTCCACTACAAGCTACATTACACTCTCCACAAGAGGTAATTCTGCCCAGTGTACACCCTCTACCGTATCCTGCTATCTTCACTATATTGATGTTTCATCTTCACTACACTAGTGCTTTAACTTCACTCTGTTAATCTATCATCTAGGATATTAAATCAATGAGGAAACGAGAGTCTACTATATTTTTGTGTGGCTTCACTATATTTTTGCAAGTGCTGGTCTATGAAAGTTTACTTCGTCAAGTAAATCACTCATCTCACCAGATCGCAGAAATGACTCACGTCCGCGCTGCCCATCGGTACCCTGGCAAGGAATCCTTCCTTGAATTTTTCGAGGCTCACATCCAGCAAACCGGGGCTGTTAAAGATTGTATAAGCCGAACTGAGCTATATTTGCGATACTGTGAATTCTGCGAAGGGTTCGGGTACGAGAAAGCTGCCGTCCTGAACGTCGGCAGAACACTGGGACGGTGGGGCATCAAGGCAGATCGCAGACTTGGAGGACGCAACGGCCGCCACCAGGAGTACGCCTACACCAGAATTGCCTGGTTGTCCGGCAGTGAGGGCCTGACCCAGGGAGGAAAGCGGTGCCTTCCAGAATGCCAAAGGCCTTCCAGGAAGAGATCACATCTGGATATCGAACCCGTGCACGAGAGAGTAGTGGTGAAGATCCAGACTCGGCATCAAGATGATGATGACCTGTGCAAAGGCGGACCCAGCGAGGAAACTGGTGTAGTTGACACAGGAGCAGCCGCCATCCCCATCAATGTTTCTTTGGCTCCCACCAAACAACGGGGCAAAGTGATGCCTACCACTGAATTGGTGACCTTGATCCCCTACTTCTATGGGGATGAATCAGGCCTGGTGGATCCCGACGTACTCGTACTGGTCGTCGATGAAGACTCTGATGTGTCCGTCGCTGCGACTGGAGGATCAGCAGCACCTGCAGCAGCAGCCGACCCTAAAGCTGAAGCTGCCGTGTTGAAGATTAAAGTCCACACCACCAACATTCATCCCTGAAATTCCTTGAACCTTAAGTTCCCGTCGCTGAGATTGGAGAAGCTGCTCCTCCTCCAGCAGTCGACCCTGTTATACCCGGTCCTCAGAAGACACTTCCTATGGCAAAAGTTCTCATTCAGTTGCAAATCATTGTCAAACTATTGCACGGATGAAGCGGTTATCATAAAGGATTAAATCGTTAAGAAAAGTTCCTAACATTTATGAGTCCCATCCATAGGGATGAAAAAAAAAAAATAAGAAAAATACATCCATTCTGTTGGGTGCCATAAACATGGCACAAATGGACCCTAAGTCGAACTGCTGACCTCCTAGTGGTAGGGTCCGGGCAACTTTGAGGGAACATTAACCTTCAAAGGCTAACAGCAGTCGCACAAAAGCAATAAAGATTAATCATTACTAGTCATTTACAATAATCATAGACGATGGTTATAGCCTCGCCCATTTATCATCTCATTCGCTGTGAACGAAATCATAGGCGACTCTGATTCCACCTACATCTATCAAGTTTATCTATTTATTCAACCATCTAACTATCTGTCTATCGTCCTTGTTTGAAGATTTTCTGTATCATGTAAATCTCAGCCATTGAAATGTCCTGAGATCAATGTCGTAGTGAACAAATGAATTCTAGTTTGGACTGAAATAGCCCCGTTTTTGCACCTTCCTTCACCATTTGTCTACCATTTATTCCCGGTAAGGATTTACGAACTAATTTCAGAGTCGTATTACAAACATGAAACAAGTCACCAACTCACTGTTTTGTTCATATTTTTTGCTATATTACATGTGTCAGTCTGTAACTGTAATCATCGGATGAATATCTTTATATATTTTGCTGCTTTTTCAGTTCCTAATAAACCAGACCTTGTTTTCATCATGTAACATGCAGTTCAAGAAGAAAGGCTATAGATGAGAAAAATCCAGTTGCATAAGTTCAATTAATTAGATTACACGCAGAATATTAGGCCTTCTTGACCAACACCATTTTAGACGTAATGGTTGCTCGATCATCGGCCGTTGACATAAAGAAAGAAAAACAAAATAATGTTTAGTAAAACTATATCAGTACAAATCCAATGTATCGTATGTACTGATATGAAAGATAATATATAGTCTATATTGATATCAAAGACAATATAGGCAGCAAGTATGAATTTTTCCTTTATAAATGGAAGATCATGATTGCCACTGCGATCTCGACCTGCCGTTTTCTTAATGAAATGTACGTCTCCTGAGAACGAGGCGAGGCGACTGACGCTCACGTCTGGCTCGACCCAGTTTGAGAATATATATATATATATATCTATATATATATATATATATATATATATATATATATATATATATATATATATATATATATATATATATATATATATATATATATATCCCTGGGGATAGGGGAGAAAGAATACTTTCCACGCACTCCTCACATGTCGCAGAAGGCGACTAAAGGAGACGGGAGCGAGGGGCTGGAAGCCCTCCCCTCCTTGTATCATAACTTTTTAAAATGGGAAACAGAAGAAGGAGTCTCGCGGGAAGTGCTCATCCTCCTCGAAGGCTCAGACTGGGGTGTCTAAATGTGTGTGGATGTAACCAAGATGAGAAAAAAGGAGAGATAGGTAATATGCTTGAGGAAAGGAACCTGGATGTTTTGGCTCTGAGTAAAACGAAGCTCAAGGGTAAAGGGGAAGAGTGGTTTGGGAATGTCTTGGGAGTAAAGTCAGGGGGTAGTAAGAGGACAAGAGAAAGGTGAAGGAGTAGCACTACTCCTGAAACAGGAGTGGTGGGAGTATGTGATAGAGTGTAAGAAAGTAAACTCTAGACTGATATGGGTAAAACTGAAAGTGGATGGAGAGAGATGGGTGATTATTGGTGCATATGCGCCTGGGCAACACCACCACCACAACCACCAACACCACCACCATCACCAACACCACCACCATCACCACCACCATCACCACCACCATCACCAACACCATCACCACCATCACCAACACCCCCCCCCACCACCACCACCACCACCATCACCAACACCACCAACACCAACACCATCACCACCACCACCAACACCACCACCACCATCACCAACACCCTCCACCACCACCACAAAAAAAGTCAAATCATTTATGAACTTCGCAACCAGGTGCGTGCAGAAGTCTTTTTGACTGGCTCTCCCCTTTCTTCAAGAACCTCATTCGTTCCTTGTTACTTATGTAAACATTCTGTTTAACATTATATCATAGGGAAACAGAAAGTAGAACCAAGAAAGGTATCCTAAATATATCTTTCTCTTACGCCTCTGAGACTGTTTTCATCTTATTATCAAATCTCTTGCAGATATCGTGTCCACAGATACTTATCATAACAATCACAACAGATACTAATGGTACGTTGAACGTAGTGACCCCGTCCAATATATGGTGGTAATGGTCACGCCCGTTCATGCTTCAGATCAAAGACATTGGCCACCTTAAGTGTGGGAGCCAACCTGGCTACACGGCTCCCTTTTCTAATGCCCGCAGGAGCAGACCTATGGGGAAAATAAGCATTGTATCAAGAGTGAATGAGAAGACAAGAACTACTTCTCAGAACTGACGACCTATGAATTTATGGACATTTTGCTGCTATTGTGGGTTGCTTGCCAAGTACACAAACTTTTCTTGTGTTTAAAGTGGGTTTGAGAGCCGCTAGTGATACACACATTCTATTGTACTACTATAGTATGGGTTGGTACGTCTGTAGTCTTCCTGCTTATCAAATCTATGTAAATATCTCCTTTTGTCACGTAAAACTGCAGGCTCCCAAACCCCTACACTTTCCATGTTAGTGAAACGTACACTGGAAAGCCCGCAGACATTTATATTACCGCGAAAGGCAGGAAGCCAACTTAAAAAGCTGGCAGACAAGTGACACAGCAGGCAAGCAGGCAAGCAGGCAAAAAGGAAAGTTGACAAAAGGGCAGGCGGGCAGGCAGGCACGCAGATAAAAGGCAGGAAGGCAAGCAATCAGGTGGACAAACGCATGTATATATATATATATATATATATATATATATATATATATATATATATATATATATATATTTTTTTTTTTTTTTTTTTTTTTTTTTTTTTTTTTTTATACTTTGTCGCTGTCTCCCGCGTTTGCGAGGTAGCGCAAGGAAACAGACGAAAGAAATGGCCCAACCCCCCCCCCCCATACACATGTACATACACACGTCCAGACACGCAAATATACATACCTACACAGCTTTCCATGGTTTACCCCAGACGCTTCACATGCCTTGCTTCAATCCACTGACAGCACGTCAACCCCTGTATACCACATGACTCCAATTCACTCTATTTCTTGCCCTCCTTTCACCCTCCTGCATGTTCAGGCCCCGATCACACAAAATCTTTTTCACTCCATCTTTCCACCTCCAATTTGGTCTCCCTCTTCTCCTCGTTCCCTCCACCTCCGACACATATATCCTCTTGGTCAATCTCTCCTCACTCATTCTCTCCATGTGCCCAAACCATTTCAAAACACCCTCTTCTGCTCTCTCGACCACGCTCTTTTTATTTCCACACATCTCTCTTACCCTTACGTTACTTACTCGATCAAACCACCTCACACCACACATTGTCCTCAAACATCTCATTTCCAGCACATCCATCCTCCTGCGCACATCTCTATCCATAGCCCACGCCTCGCAACCATACAGCATTGTTGGAACCACTATTCCCTCAAACATACCCATTTTTGCTTTCCGAGATAATGTTCTCGACTTCCACACATTTTTCAAGGCTCCCAAAATTTTCGCCCCCTCCCCCACTCTATGATCCACTTCCGCTTCCATGGTTCCATCCGCTGACAGATCCACTCCCAGATATCTAAAACACTTCACTTCCTCCAGTTTTTCTCCATTCAAACTCACCTCCCAATTGACTTGACCCTCACCCCTACTGTACCTAATAACCTTGCTCTTATTCACATTTACTCTCAACTTTCTTCTTCCACACACTTTACCAAACTCAGTCACCAGCTTCTGCAGTTTCTCACATGAATCAGCCACCAGCGCTGTATCATCAGCGAACAACAATTGACTCACTTCCCAAGCTCTCTCATCCCCAACAGACTTCATACTTGCCCCTCTTTCCAGGACTCTTGCATTTACCTCCTTTACAACCCCATCCATAAACAAATTAAACAACCATGGAGACATCACACACCCCTGCCGCAAACCTACATTCACTGAGAACCAATCACTTTCCTCTCTTCCTACACGTATATATATATATATATATATATATATCTTCTGTTTCCCATTCTAAAATGGGAAACAGAAGATATATATATATATATATATATATATATATATATATATATATATATATATATATATATATATATATATATATATGTTGTAAATGGAAATGGTGAAGAGCTTGTAGATTTATGTACTGAAAAAGGACTGATGATTGGGAATACCTGGTTTAAAAAGCGAGATATACATAAGTATACTTATGTAAGTAGGAGAGATGGCCAGAGAGCGTTATTGGATTACGTGTTAATTGACAGGCGCGCGAAAGAGAGACTTTTGGATGTTTATGTGCTGAGAGGTGCAACTGGAGGGATGTCTGATCATTATCTTGTGGAGGCTAAGGTGAAGATTTGTATGGGTTTTCAGGAAAGAAGAGTGAATGTTGGGGTGAAGAGGGTGGTGAGAGTAAGTGAGCTTGGGAAGGAGACTTGTGTGAGGAAGTACCAGGAGAGACTGAGTACAGAATGGAAAAAGGTGACAACAATGGAAGTAAGGGGAGTGGGGGAGGAATGGGATGTATTTAGGGAATCAGTGATGGATTGCGCAAAAGATGCTTGTGGCATGAGAAGAGTGGGAGGTGGGTTGATTAGAAAGGGTAGTGAATGGTGGGATGAAGAAGTAAGAGTATTAGTGAAAGAGAAGAGAGAGGCATTTGGACGATTTTTGCAGGGAGAAAATGAAATTGAGTGGGAGACGTATAAAAGAAAGAGACAGGAGGTCAAGAAAAAGGTGCAAGAGGTGAAAAAAAGGGCAAATGAGAGTTGGGGTGAGAGAGTATCATTAGATTTTAGGGAGAATAAAAAGATGTTCTGGAAGGAGGTAAATAAAGTGCGTAAGACAAGGGAGCAAATGGGAACTTCAGTGAAGGGCGCAAATGGAGAGGTGATAACAAGTAGTGGTGATGTGAGAAGGAGATGGAGTGAGTATTTTGAAGGTTTGTTGAATGTGTTTGATGATAGAGTGGCAGATATAGGGTGTTTTGGTCGAGGTGGTGTGCAAAGTGCGAGGGTTAGGGAAAATGAGTTGGTAAACAGAGAAGAGGTAGTAAAAGCTTTGCGGAAGATGAAAGCCGGCAAGGCAGCAGGTTTGGATGGTATTGCAGTGGAATTTATTAAAAAAGGGGGTGACTGTATTGTTGACTGGTTGGTAAGGTTATTTAATGTATGTATGACTCATGGTGAGGTGCCTGAGGATTGGCGGAATGCGTGCATAGTGCCATTGTACAAAGGCAAAGGGGATAAGAGTGAGTGCTCAAATTACAGAGGTATAGGTTTGTTGAGTATTCCTGGCAAATTATATGGGAGGGTATTGATTGAGAGGGTGAAGGCATGTACAGAGCATCAGACTGGGGAAGAGCAGTGTGGTTTCAGAAGTGGTAGAGGATGTGTGGATCAGGTGTTTGCTTTGAAGAATGTATGTGAAAAATACTTAGAAAAGCAAATGGATTTGTATGTAGCATTTATGGATCTGGAGAAGGCACACGCTAGAGTTGATAGAGATGCTCTGTGGAAGGTATTAAGAATATATGGTGTGGGAGGCAAGTTGTTAGAAGCAGTGAAAAGTTTTTATCGATGATGTAAAGCATGTGTACGTGTAGGAAGAGAGGAAAGTGATTGGTTCTCAGTGAATGTAGGTTTGCGGCAGGGGTGTGTGATGTCTCCATGGTTGTTTAATTTGTTTATGGATGGGGTTGTGAGGGAGGTGAATGCAAGAGTTTTGGAAAGAGGGGCAAGTATGAAGTCTGTTGGGGATGAGAGAGCTTGGGAAGTGAGTCAGTTGTTGTTCGCTGATGATACAGCGCTGGTGGCTGATTCATGTGAGAAACTGCAGAAGCTGGTGACTGAGTTTGGCAAAGTGTGTGAAAGAAGAAAGTTAAGAGTAAATGTGAAAAAGAGCAAGGTTATTAGGTACAGTAGGGTTGAGGGTCAATTCAATTGGGAGGTGAGTTTGAATGGAGAAAAACTGGAGGAAGTGAAGTGTTTTAGATATCTGGGAGTGGATCTGGCAGCGGATGGAACCATGGAAGCGGAAGTGGATCATAGGGTGGGGGAGGGGGCGAAAATTCTGGGAGCCTTGAAGAATGTGTGGAAGTCGAGAACATTATCTCGGAAAGCAAAAATGGGTATGTTTGAAGGAATAGTGGTTCCAACAATGTTGTATGGTTGCGAGGCGTGGACTATGGATAGAGTTGTGCGCAGGAGGATGGATGTGCTGGAAATGAGATGTTTGAGGACAATGTGTGGTGTGAGGTGGTTTGATCGAGTAAGTAACGTAAGGGTAAGAGAGATGTGTGGAAATAAAAAGAGCGTGGTTGAGAGAGCAGAAGAGGGTGTTTTGAAGTGGTTTGGTCACATGGAGAGAATGAGTGAGGAAAGATTGACCAAGAGGATATATGTGTCGGAGGTGGAGGGAACGAGGAGAAAAGGGAGACCAAATTGGAGGTGGAAAGATGGAGTGAAAAAGATTTTGTGTGATCGGGTCCTGAACATGCAGGAGGGTGAAAGGAGGGCAAAGAATAGAGTGAATTGGAGCGATGTGGTATACCGGGGTTGACGTGCTGTCAGTGGATTGAATCAAGGCAGGTGTATGGGGGTGGGTTGGGCCATTTCTTTCGTATGTTTCCTTGCGCTACCTCGCAAACGCGGGAGACAGCGACAAAGCAAAAAAAAAAAAAAAAAAATATATATATATATATATATATATATATATATATATATATATATATATATATATATATATATATATATATATATGTATATATATATATATATATATATATATATATATATATATATATATATATATATATATATATATATATATATATATATATATATATATATATATACATATATATATATATATATATATATATATATATATATATATATATATATATATATATATATATATATATATATATATATATATATATTTTTTTTTTTTTTTTTTTTTTTTTTTTTTTTTTTTATACTTTGTCGCTGTCTCCCGCGTTTGCGAGGTAGCGCAAGGAAACAGACGAAAGAAATGGCCCAACCCCCCCCCCCCATACACATGTACATACACACGTCCACACACGCAAATATACATACCTACACAGCTTTCCATGGTTTACCCCAGACGCTTCACATGCCTTGCTTCAATCCACTGACAGCACGTCAACCCCTGTATACCACATGACACCAATTCACTCTATTTCTTGCCCTCCTTTCACCCTCCTGCATGTTCAGGCCCCGATCACACAAAATCTTTTTCACTCCATCTTTCCACCTCCAATTTGGTCTCCCTCTTCTCCTCGTTCCCTCCACCTCCGACACATATATCCTCTTGGTCAATCTCTCCTCACTCATTCTCTCCATGTGCCCAAACCATTTCAAAACACCCTCTTCTGCTCTCTCAACCACGCTCTTTTTATTTCCACACATCTCTCTTACCCTTACGTTACTTACTCGATCAAACCACCTCACACCACACATTGTCCTCAAACATCTCATTTCCAGCACATCCATCCTCCTGCGCACATCTCTATCCATAGCCCACGCCTCGCAACCATACAACATTGTTGGAACCACTATTCCCTCAAACATACCCATTTTTGCTTTCCGAGATAATGTTCTCGACTTCCACACATTTTTCAAGGCTCCCAAAATTTTCGCCCCCTCCCCCACCCTATGATCCACTTCCGCTTCCATGGTTCCATCCGCTGACAGATCCACTCCCAGATATCTAAAACACTTCACTTCCTCCAGTTTTTCTCCATTCAAACTCACCTCCCAATTGACTTGACCCTCACCCCTACTGTACCTAATAACCTTGCTCTTATTCACATTTACTCTCAACTTTCTTCTTCCACACACTTTACCAAACTCAGTCACCAGCTTCTGCAGTTTCTCACATGAATCAGCCACCAGCGCTGTATCATCAGCGAACAACAACTGACTCACTTCCCAAGCTCTCTCATCCCCAACAGACTTCATACTTGCCCCTCTTTCCAGGACTCTTGCATTTACCTCCCTTACAACCCCATCCATAAACAAATTAAACAACCATGGAGACATCACACACCCCTGCCGCAATCCTACATTCACTGAGAACCAATCACTTTCCTCTCTTCCTACACGTACACATGCCTTACATCCTCGATAAAAACTTTTCACTGCTTCTAACAACTTGCCTCCCACACCATATATTCTTAATACCTTCCACAGAGCATCTCTATATATATATATATATATATATATATATATATATATATATTATCCCTGGGGTTAGGGGATTAAGAATACTTCCCACGTATTCCCTGCGTGTCGTAGAAGGCGACTAAAAGGGAAGGGAGCGGGGGGCTGGAAATCCTCCCCTCTCGTCTTTTTTTTTAATTTTCCAAAAGAAGGAACAGAGGGGGCCAGGTGAGGATATTCCAAAAAAGGCCCAGTCCTCTGTTTTTTACGCTACCTCGCTAACGCGGGAAATGGCGAATAGTTTAAAAGAAAGAAAAGATATATATATATATATATATATATATATATATATATATATATATGTATATATATATATATATATATATATATATATATATATATATATATATATATATATATATATATATATATATATATATATATATATATATATATATATATATATATATATATATATCTTCCTGGGGATAGGGGAGAAAGAATGCTTCCCACGTATTCCCTGCGTGTCGTAGAAGGCGACGAAAAGGGAAGGGCTGGGGTGGGGGGGTCTGGAAATCCTCCCCTCTCGTTTTTTTTTTTTTCTAAGAGAAAGAACAGAGAAGGGGGCCAGGTGAGGATATTCCCTCAAAGGCCCAGTTCTCTGTTCTTAACGATACCTCGCTAATGCGGAAAATGGCGAATAGTATGAAAAGAAAAATATATATATATATATATATATATATATATATATATATATATATATATATATATATATATATATATATACATATATCCCTGGGGATAGGGGAGAAAGAACACTTCCAACGCATTCCTCATGTGTCGTAGAAGGTGACTGAAGGGTGCGGGAGCGAGGGGTTGGAAACCCTCCACTCCTTGTATTCTAACTTTCTAAAAGTACCTCAGAATAGATCTACTAAACATTTCGCTTCAAATCCAGGAGTGACGTTATTTTCTCCTCCTTAGTTACATACACAGTGTACATGTTATTCTCTGTGAAACATGTGCAAGTCTGTCTCCTCCTACTCCACTGATCTATGACCTCCTGATCTCTGCTACCATTACAAACAGCCTCGTTAGGTCACAGTTGTCTGCTCATGTTGGAATTCCTCTGTGCAATTCCTTGTATTTTAAGATTTGACTTTTAGTTGATAAGAATTTGGAGAGGAGTCTGTCTACCTAACGGTAACAATGATTCAGAAATATACTATGTAAATATACCGAACCTCTTGTATATGTTTTAGATTCTTTAATCGGAGGAAAAAAAATTGCTATTAATTCCCGTCAAGACACATTGTAAACACGTGTGATAATGAATGTCAGGGAAATAAGAACCATGACAAAGGCAATGACTCAGATTAATGGCCTTGATGATAAAGACAAAAATGAATTATATGACGACGTGGGACAAACACAAGTTCCTTTGATATGGTTAAAGCAGCTGGTGATTACTTCAAATGATGTTGAGGGAAAACAAAGAGAAAACTATGAGAATAACCTTTATTTTAGTGAGCTATCAAGAATTAATCTTGAATATGATAAACTAATGTCGGAGTTTAGTGAAGCTTGGGATGAATCTATGATATTTTGTTTGGAAAACGCAGCTGATGGATTCTTCTCTGTTCCTGAAACACTAGGTAAATCATCTTGTCCCAAATGGTGCCGAACAACCCTGTATGAGTAACGACCCTATATGAGTGGCTCATAGAAGACGTCACTGCCTATCCAGCCAAGCCGAGTGGGAGAGCTATAACCAGGAGGCCACACCTGGGAAGGTGTCACCTGGTACGTCCGGCTGGCCGGCGGTGGCAAGATTGGGCTGGAGTCAAGAACAAATACCTAACTAAGGCTGTTTACCCAGGCCACCTGGGGCCCCTGCCTGCCTGCCTGCCCGACCACACCTGGGAAACATAAGGAATAAGCGGAGATGCAGAACCTGCACCACGACAGAGGTGAGCTGTCTCCAGTCGCCATGGTAACTTGAGGAGAGAATGTTCGTGACCTGTGTTGGGAGGAGACCATATACTGTTCACCAGCCTTACGTATACAAGAGGTGTGGGGGCGGGTCGTCAACACAGCTCAGTAAACAATCAACAGTGGCGGTTATAGGTAGTTAGCTAAGAGTTCAATTGTAGCACTTAATCACCTGTTGTCATTGTTAGATTCGTGTGGGCCTCGACTAACCATCACTCGCTGTCGTTGTTAGAGTTGCCACGTTACGGGCCCTTACCTGTAGACAGTCCGCTGTCTGATCTTGTCCTTCAGGTCAAATATTGTTTAGAGACTCGTCAAGTAGTTGTCTGGCTCGGTCTCTTATGATAAGTATTCTGCAATATGTATGCAAGTATGTTTAGCGTTAAACTTTCTGGTTATTGACCGTCCGTTATCAAACCAGAATCTGTACCTTACGGCAAAACATAAGAATCACGATATTTGCAACATGATAACATGTTTGACTTAATGACCATCAGCAGGTAAGGTCATCAAGCCGCACCATACATACGTCAGACAGTAACATCAGTTGTATAACAGGATGTATATATGTTGTTGGATTTAAGGGCTATCACCTAAAGGTCATGAAGCCAGAATGTGAACCATAAGTTCAACATTAAATGATCATCCAGGTCCAGCAGGTAGCTGGAATTCGTGAGGATTTTTGGAGGGTTTTCGTGTTGTTGTGAGGAAGAGAAAGAGAGAAAGAGATGGAGAGGAGGAGGGTAACAAGTCCTGGTGTTCAACCCAGGTGCTCCATTGTCAGTCAAGCCAAATATCCAGAGTAATAGTAAAGTGGGTTAGTTTTGGGGTTTTAGGTTCATCGACCGCCTGAGTCAGTAAGGTCAACAAGTTAGTCATAACTACCAATCAAATATTGTTAAACACCTTCACCTGTTGATGATGGCTGTAAGGCCATACACACTCACTAAATAATTGACCCATATACGTCATCCTATTTTTCCTTTTTTCTTCTTTTTTACTTTCCGCTCTATCAACTGCTGGGGTCATAACTGTGCTAAACGTCAAACTGTACCCACTATGCAAATCATCCTAAACACATTTTCCAGGAGTTCAAGATCATTTTAAGACCATACACGTTCTCACTGCATATATGACCTTGTTCCTACGACCAATGTTTAAGTCTAACGGACAGCGACCTATGGAAGGTCATTAGGTCACTAATCCTTTATATGTTCCACTTTAAAGTCACCTAACAATCCTTTCAACGTATTATTGTCTAAATAGTTGGGACATGAAATATAGGAAGATGTACGTTCAAGGAAGACATATACAATGACAGAGTTACGTACAGCGACAAGTAGGAGAGACAAACCTGAGAAATGGTTGTTGTTGATGGTGTGAACAGTATTATTATTATTACCACACATCACCAGCACACCTTTGATGGCGCTCCTACACCTTCGTATTATTATTACCACACATCACCAGCACACCTTTGATGGCGCTCCTACACCTTCGTATTATTATTACCACACATCACCAGCACACCTTTGATGGCGCTCCTACACCTTCGTATTATTATTACCACACATCACCAGCACACCTTTGATGGCGCTCCTACACCTTCGTATTATTATTACCACACATCACCAGCACATCTTTGATGGCGCTCCTACACCTTGGTGGCTGCTGCACTCTACACAGGAGCAGGGGATGATGGCACATATCTATGAAGCGAAAAAGTTTTCGATGAGACTGTGCTATTTCTTCCCTTCCCTGGTCAATGATACAGCCTTTCCCCAATGTTACTTGTCATTCCTGGTGTAACGACTTACGGGTTGAGTCCGGTAACACCTTTTCAATAATAGTATGTGACAGAGTGGAGTGAATTTTTATGTTACATAAAAGATATTTCTTGATAGTAGTAAACACAAGAAATGGTGACGAAAGAAAAGGGATGTAGAGGTAAATATTTTGTTAAAGAATGAAATACTCCTGCCTTAAACTAGCTCCTTGCAATGGATTTTGTTTTAGATACCCACAGTAAGATATATTGTGTGGTTAATCACTATAAATGTTTATGTTTAACTGATCTTTTATTTCTTATAGTATTTCACTGATTCGGGTTTAAGAACCTTGGCTCTGAACAACCATTATAATGCAACACAATACATATTTACCATAAATAAATCATTTATCACAATAACCATTATGTTTGTACCAGATTCTTTACGTCTTCAATCACGTTTGTTAATAAATAAAGAATTTTTCCGCCACATTTCAATACACAACATATATCTACACGTGTGTAAATATATGTATATGTTTTTATGTATTTTTCTTTGGCTTTTATAATCAAGGTGTAAGATATCCTTCTGAAGAAAATACTAGATGATATTATAGGTTATGTGTGTGTGTGTGTGTGTGTGTGTGTGTGTGTGTGTGTGTGTGTGTGTGTGTGTGTGTGTGTGTGTGTGAGTGCACACAGGAGTGAAAACATATTTTACACTTACGAGGTTATGAGACGGGGCAACACGAGTGTACAAATCCTTCCTCAAAAGACTCACGTGACAATGATTAAAGTAGTACACACACACACACACACACACACACACACACACACACACACACACACACACGCACAAACACACACACACACACACACACACACACACACACACACACAGAGCGGCGCTTTCAATTTTTGATGTAGATTGATTTCCTATCTTAGTTTCGTCTACGGAATTCTACATCTTCAGTTCAGCACACCATTGTGGTAATGAAGGGAAAGTCACCACATTTACAAGCCGAGTGCACATAGCTTATCCCACCTCGTTAGAGAGAAAACTTACCTGTATTTGAATTAATGAACGGGAACAGAGAAGACAAAATTTTATTACACATTTATTATACAACTATATAATTTGTATTATATAAATTACCACATTTCCTGCACTTTCCATCACAAATTTGCTGAGGTCATAACCTTGTAGTTACCATTACCTTACAACCTTAAAGATGGTGGTCTACAACACCTCTAGATTGATGGAGAAAACGAAAAGTTTCGTTTTACTATTAAGACCACAGAAATACGGTAATTCCACTTCACTACCACTAACTACTAGTTATTTTACTTGTTGATTTTCACGGCTAAGATTTTCATCCTCTGAGCGAAGCCATACAATAATCGTCCTTATCTACTCTGAGCGTTGGATAGCCTCCTGATGATCAATATTGCTGTTTTGGTTGTCCGTTTCCCTTGTTACTGCTGCGCCTCACTGCACACCTTACATGAGTGCCTTCCACAGTATTAGGGACAGCTGCTGGGCCTCACTGTAGCTACTTCTGGGACGGTTGCCAATCTTCCTCGTATTCCCTCATGACCACAGCGCCAAACCGACTCCCGCCATCAGGCCGAAACGCACAAACATTTCTGACAAAATTGAGACAACCACTTTCGCGTCAGTTTTGACACCAAGTGAATTTATACGACAATTACGCTCAAGATGCTTGGTTTTTCGTTCATGGATTGAACAGAAGCAACCAACGATGGTTGCTACTGCCCAATCCATGAAGTCCCCCCCACCACGGAAAGGTAACCAAGCTTCGGGGGGGATGGGTGTTTACCCTGACGCCAACGGAGAAACTCAATACAATATTTTTATTATAACTTTCCTTAATCTTGAAAAATGAATCAATCAGAGGGAACAATAGCACCAGTCATATGAAGATTGGCTAACCAAATGTATATAGTTGTCAGTCCTTCTAACACTTGTATATTTTCGATCATTAGAGCATCCATCTATTCATCTCATATAAGTGTTGCTAGGACAGTTGTCTATTAGTGCAGAGATCTTTTCCTCGGTAAAGAAAGTGTAGCCGGACTCCGCCCTCATGAGGTTACTGCACGACAGCAAAGATCACCCTTTGGTAGGCTGTGCTATAGGCAGCACAGCTCCGTCAAAGATCTCACTCCATAAGTGAACTTATATAGATTCCTTTTTTAACATTTTGTCTTGTCTATAAGGAACTCATCAGTTCTTCTCCAGTGAAAGCAAAAAATCATCGAGAAATTCATTTGCTTCCTCAATATCAGGATCTAGTGGCTCTGTGTGGGGGACGGGGCTGGTGGTCTCTGTGACTGGCTGTGTCTGGGGAGCGGGGCTGGTGGTCTCTGTGACTTGCTGTGTCTGGGAAGCTGGGCTGGTGGTCTCTGTGACTTGCTGTGTCTGGGAAGCTGGGCTGGTGGTCTCTGTGACTTGCTGTGTCTGGGAAGCGGGGCTGGTGGTCTCTGTGACTGGCTGTGTATGGAGATCAGGGGAAGTCTTGGGTATAAATTTCAATATACTGTGAGCGATATCGTCTCTCAACCGATTCCTCTCGATCTTCTCTTGCACGGCCTTCATGATACGTTTGGGCGGCTTTCTCCATTTTCTTTGCATTTCAGTCGGGGATCCTGCGCCATCGAGCCACATGATACCAGAATAGTATCGTTCCTGTTTCCCAACGGGTCCAATCTTGGTGTCACACATGATGCCGAGTGAACCCAAATGGCGGCCGATGTTTACGTTGGAAGCCACGGGCTCGTTATGTATCTTGCAGTAACTTTCATACCGTTGCTGCAGCTCTTTCCTGCTGATAAGGTACCGCTTCATAGTAATAGTCTTTCCCTTCATTTGAACGAAGGTATTCATGAAACTAACAAAGGAAGCCTTTCCTTTGTAATCCCGTTTGTAGTAACAGAAAGCCATTGAAGACGTGGATTGGGTCAGGCGAAGTTACACAGACTAACAAGATAGTCCTATAATCAATGGTCCTGTATCAGCACTGAACTCGAAATACGTCAGAACGACAATTTGAACCCAGGGCTGGAGAGCCAATTGATGATATTCTCACGTCTTGCTCAACCAAGTAACCTCGGTTAGACCTTGTTTATATTTAAATATAGTAAAGCTAATATAGTGAAGCTTGATGATTGTATTTATATGTAAGTTGCAATGTAGTTTGTATATGTATATATATATATATATATATATATATATATATATATATATATATATATATATATATATATATATATATATATATATATATTCAAATATATATTCATATATATTCATATATATATTCATAGATTTATTTGAGGATGTAGTGAAGATGGCCTTGACAAAGATAAAGGCCACTGATATTGAAAACGAGATGACTGTGAGGATATAGTGAAGATAGATTTTCATTAAGATAAAGTTCAGTGCTGTTGAAAGTGACTTTCTAAAAGGATGTAGTTAAGATGACCTTCGACCAAAAAATACGCTAGTGATATTGAAAGTAAGATGATTATGAGGATGTAGTGAAGATGACTTTTATCAAGATAGAGGCCAATGATATTGAAAATTAGATAAGTATAAGTATGTAGTGAAGATAGTCTTTGACCAAGATAAACGTCATCGATTATGAAAACAAGATGACCGTGAAGTTGTAGTGTAGATAACCTTAAACCACAGAAAAGCCATTGATATTCAAAATTATTGTGAGTATGTAGTGAAGATGGCGGTTGACCATGATAAACGCCAGTGAAAATAGCATCTTAATAAGCCCAAATAAACAACTAACAATCAAATCAAATAATCAATTCAAAACCTACGGTAAGGAACCAGAAATAATAGGACCTAGAAAGTCCACCAAATAACACCTGAACGAAAAGAATTAAACAACAAAAAAATAGATGGAATATTTTCTATGTATGTCCATAATTTTGTTTATATATATATATATATATATATATATATATATATATATATATATATATATATATATATACACAAAAGTGTGTGGAAGAAGAAAGTTAAGAGTAAATGTGAATAAGAGCAAGGTTATTAGGTACAGTAGGTTTGAGGGTCAAGTCAATTGGGAGGTGAGTTTGAATGGAGAAAAACTGGAGGAAGTGAAGTGTTTTAGATATCTGGGAGTGGATCTGGCAGCGGATGGAACCATGGAAGCGGAAGTGGATCATAGGGTGGGGGAGGGGGCGAAAATTCTGGGGGCCTTGAAGAATGTGTGGAAGTCGAGAACATTATCTCGGAAAGCAAAAATGGGTATGTTTGAAGGAATAGTGGTTCCAACAATGTTGTATGGTTGCGAGGCGTGGGCTATGAATAGAGTTGTGCGCAGGAGGATGGATGTGCTGGAAATGAGATGTTTGAGGACAATGTGTGGTGTGAGGTGGTTTGATCGAGTGAGTAACGTAAGGGTAAGAGAGATGTGTGGAAATAAAAAGAGCGTGGTTGAGAGATCAGAAGAGGGTGTTTTGAAATGGTTTGGGCACATGGAGAGAATGAGTGAGGAAAGATTGACCAAGAGGATATATGTGTCGGAGGTGGAGGGAACGAGGAGAAGAGGAAGACCAAATTGGAGGTGGAAAGATGGAGTGAAAAAGATTTTGTGTGATCGGGGCCTGAACATGCAGGAGGGTGAAAGGAGGGCAAGGAATAGAGTGAATTGGAGCGATGTGGTATACCGGGGTTGACGTGCTGTCAGTGGATTGAATCAAGGCATGTGAAGCGTCTGGGGTAAACCATGGAAAGCTTTGTAGGTATGTATATTTGCGTGTGTGGACGTATGTATATACATGTGTATGGGGGGGGGGGGTTGGGCCATTTCTTTCGTCTGTTTCCTTGCGCTACCTCGCAAACGCGGGAGACAGCGACAAAGTATAATAAATATAAATCTTTTCTTTCTTTCAAACTATTCGCCATTTCCCGCATTAGCGAGGTAGCGTTAAGAACAGAGAGAGAGAGAGAGAGAGAGAGAGAGAGAGAGAGAGAGAGAGAGAGAGAGAGAGAGAGAGAGAGAGAGAGAGAGAGAGAGGTTAACAAAGCGCATATGAATGCACACCTTCATAGAACATACAAACCTCCAACAGCCAGGATCGAACTCGGGACCCCTATGCGACATTAGGCAGCTCGACCGCTATTTTATGATCATAGCTGAGCGGTAGCGCTACCGCCTGTTCCACAGGAGTCCTGGGTTCGAGCCTAGCTGTTGGAGGTTTGTATGATATATATATATATATATATATATATATATATATATATATATATATATATATATGTATATATATATATATATAATTGGACGTCTTAAGCATAGAAAGGAAGGAAGGAAGGCCCATTAAAGCCCCATCTTTTTCCTGAGCGAAGACTTTCAAGAGAGAGATAGGGAGAAATGAACAGTATTTTCTTGAGATTTGTACATATGTCTTTCGATAAATATGTGGTTTTACGTGTGTTTCCTTAGAGATGGAATTCTTCAATTTTAAGTGTATAGTTCTCTCTCTCTCTCTCTCTCTCTCTCTCTCTCTCTCTCTCTCTCTATATATATATATATATATATATATATATATATATATATATATACATATAATTATATATCTTTTCCTTTTAAACTATTCGCCATTTCCCGCGTTAGCGAGGTAGCGCTAAGAACAGAGGACTGGGCCTCTTTTGGAATATCCTCACCTGGCCCCACTCTGTTCCTTCTTTTGGAAAATTAAAAAAAAAAAACGAGAGGGGAGGATTTCCAGCCTCCCGCTCCCTCCCCTTTTAGTCGCCTTCTACGAGACGCAGGGAATACGTGGGAAGTATTCTTAATCCCCTATCCCCAGGGATATGTATATATATATATATATATATATATATATATATATATATATATATATATATATATGTATATATATATATATATATATATATATATATATATATATATATATATATATATATATATATATATATATATATATATATATATATTTAAAAAAAAAAAAAATATATATATATATATATATATATATATATATATATATATATATATATATATATATATATATATATATACAGAGAATTGGGCCAGGTGAGGGTATTCCCTCAAAGGCCCAGTCCTCTGTTCTTAATGCTACCTCGCTAACGCGGGAAATGGCGAATAGTTTAAAAGAAAAAAAGAAAAAAAAAAATATATATATATATATATATATATATATATATATATATATATATATATATATATATATATATATATTTTTTTTTTTTCCATACTATTCGCCATGGGTAGCGCCATTTTTTCGTGTGTTTCCTTGCGCTACTTCGCTAACGCAGGATACAGCGAGAAATTATAGTATATAAATAAAGTATATAAGTAATGGGAGTGTGTGTTTGTGGTAGTAGTGCGTGGGCGTGTTAAGCGTGGAAAGGAAGGTCTGTTAAAGTCCTTTTTTGTAGACTGGAGGTTTGAAAACGGGGTTTAACGGGCCTCGGTGCCTCTATATATGGTGGAATACGTGCTTGCCATTGGTTGACAATGATCTACCAATGAGAGGGCTGCATTTAATATAGTTTGATAAGTTGTAAGGGTGAAATTCCTATGTATTGTTTGAGTAAAGTATCAGTAATTAGGTAATGTCGTCTTCGGTGGCGCGAGCGCGTTTTATGCACTAGCAGACACAAACTCCCTCCCTATTGGCTGAAGGAAAGCCATAAGCTCCGCCCACCCTGCCTCACTTGATCCAGATGAAGGTTGAAAGGCAATTTTTCACAATCATCTCTATGTATATAGGGAAAAAAGTAAGATATAATGGTGTCATAAGATAGAGCTTGTTGTGTTGTCCATGTTCCATAAGATACATACAAAGAAAAATGCACATATCACAAAAAGCACACGATGATAGGCACAGAAGGTACAACTGCTACTTTAACGTCCATCTGACCCGGTATATATAAGAATGTTCCTATGTATACATCATCTTTTCTAGCCATTCGAGAAGGTTCTTGCTGCTCCTGTCTCGGCCACGTGTTAACCACGTGGTTGATGGAGGATTAACCGCCAGATCCCACGAAGACAGAAGAAAGAAGACAGAAGACAGAAGACAAGAAAGAAAACAGAAGAGAGAAGACCGAAGAAAGAAGTGGATTGTAACGTTGGCTCCCGCGTTGGTCCTTCCCGCGGGAGACCGTTACGGTGACGACGCCGGCAGGCTGTTCCCTCACCACCCTCGCTGCTCCCCACACCCCCGCGTTGCCTCCACTCCATCTTCACATCCCTTTTTATTTTCTATTTTTTATCATCCATCATCCATCTCTCGACCGTTTGGCTTGAGCAATCTCTACCCCAGCTTCCCCAACCCATTCTGGAAAACTCATTTTCCTGAGGAGTGGAGGCTGGAGTGGACCTGTTCTCACCTGACGGGGTGGAGACCCTCACACTATCTCTTACCTCTCCCCTACCTTGGACCGTCGAGCGTCCCTCACTCACGTTTTCTCGCACTAGGACACTGATGCCACCAACATGCCGCCCGACATACGTCTAAAATCCCTCAAAACTGATTGTCTCCCTCCTTCCACGTTCGAACTCCTGTCCATCGTCTTTAAGACCACTGAGATCCGTCCTACTAGGGTCATTCAATTCCCCTCGAACAAATACCAGTTTAAGATTTGCTTGGGCAAAGATAGTGATTTAGATAGAATCCTATCTAAGCCTCTCCTTGATGAACTAGCTAAAAAAAACTACCAAATCGTTCAGGACCGCTGCCCCTTCAAGCTAGATGTACTATTATTGCCTACAATGTTGATGAATCTATCTTGTCCCTCAGCCCTTCGGAGATTGTTGAAGCCATCAATGGCGAAAACAATGACGTTAATGTCATCAACGTCTATAAACCGAATAACTCCAGATCAATAAAGATACAATGTTCAAACCCGACCGAGGCCGATCGCCTGCTCTCCCGGGGAGTCCTGTTCCCCATGATCTCTGTGCCAGCAAAATCCCTGAAGAAAGATGAACATCTCGACGTACAACAATGTTTCAAATGTCTGAAATACGGACATGAGACTAAGAACTGTGAAGAACCCCACCAAACCTGTAGTCAATGCGCGGAAACTGGTCATGGTTTTCGTGAGTGCAAGGTTCAGGCAGCAAAGTGTGTCAACTGTAAAGGTAGACACGTTGCTGTATCTGGGCTGTGCCCACGTAAGAAGGAGCAACTCCGCGCAGTGCGTCAGGCACAAAAATCCAACTCACCTCCTTCCACAAACCCTCACCTCTACGCAACAGTTGCTGCTGCTGCTCCTCCCCCTGCCACCCAAGCTTCTCCTATCCCAACTACTAATTCTTCAGACCTCCTCACCCTACAAGGTAGGATGCATGCGTGCTACCTAAAAGCGTTGTTCCTGAGCGGGGAAGATAAATCGGAATTCATCAGAATCTTCGATTTGCTTCTTGCTCACAACAACCTACCCAATGTACGAACTCCACCTGAACTCCTCAGCTCCCCCGCCACCAACCATCCCTCACCGACCCCTGTCTCGTCCGCCACCCTGACCCCTAACGAAAACGTATCCCAGGAGACCCCCAGTAACACTTCCAACTCTCCCCCAACAACTCAACCTGTCACCCTCCCAACTTCCAATACCCCCTCCGCACCCCCTAACACAACTCCATCCACAACCCCCCCAACCCAACATCAACAATCCTACTGTCTCTCCAAATACCGATTCCTCTCCCACCCCCACCGTCTCAACTTCCACCAACACGACAGCTCCCCCTGAACCTCCACTCACCAATCCCCCCTCCACCCACCCCCTCCTTTCCTGCGCCTAACCCTCCCAGAGGAGCCCCAGAACCTGACCTTGCCGACACACCTGACAACCCTCCTCCGGTCAAACTCGGCATTCAAATCGTCGACGTTGACCTTCTCTCCTCCCCTCTCCCCTTCCCTCTCCTCTCCCCTCTCCCCTCTCCTCTCCCCCCACCAGATATACCCCGACCCAAGACTAGAAACATAGTACAATTGAAATACTCAAACGTTGGGTCAACGGCCTACATCGACACTAGATGCAGAAGGCCGATAAACTTCCAAAAATCGTAAATGCTTAAGATATTGCAGTTTAACGTGCGCAGCTATCACAGTAGCCGTCATCTGATTGCCACACTTCTCGAAGAGAAGAGACCCGATGTTGTGATACTTAACAGCACATGTATCACCAACGGATACAAAATTAGACATTACGGGTATACATCACGACAGTCTCCAGACAGTAGACACGAGGGAGTTGCCATTCTCATACACAACACCATCGAACACCAATACCTCGCCACCTCATGGCAATTCGAACACTTTCTAGCAGCTAAGATAAACACAATACATGGCTTCATTATCTTCTGCACTACATACTCTCGACCCAACACTACCATTCCACTCCATGATCTCTACACAGTATTCAATCACACACATATCCCAGTCTACCTTCTAGCTAACCTCAACGCCCAACACAGAACCTTCCACCACAACAGAAACAATTCTCATGGTGATGACTTATTCGCTTTATACTCTTACAAACGTCTTAATTTCCTAGGACCTTACCTCCACACCGTCTTCACTGGCCAAGGAGGGAAAGGCAGACCTGACCTTGTCTTCTCCAACAGAACCAGTAATTTTCTTCCCAATCTCTTGTCTCCATGACCACTGTGTGGTTCCGACCACATCCCTATATTTCTTCATCTCTAGTGTAACCCTATCCTCGTCCCATCACCCTCACACTACCACTACAAAAGAGCAGACTGGGAGAGCTTCAAAGACACTCTCTCCAACTGCACTTACACCACAAACTACGAAAATCACCCAATAACACTAATAAACACAGAAATAGAACATATACATGGAACAATCATACAGGCAGCTAACATATCTATTCCCAAATCTTCATTTAATTCAAGATACTCCTTCTTCCCTTCTCCCAAAACAACAAGACTTCTCTCGTGCTACCGTCGACGCTTTGAGTAAAACAGACGTCGTTTGGGCCTAGTACAGTGGGACCTCACATCCCTACGAAACCACACACTCAACAGCCTTCTAGTAGACCACAATAGACACTGGAAATCTCTTATCACCACAACAGAACAACACTGAATCAAATCTCCTCAAGAGTTTTGGAACAGAATCCGAAAACTCAAAGGAATACCGAAAACAGACTTTAATGGACTAAATGACAACACTCTATACCATAACCCACAAGACATTGCCAACATTTTTCAAAAACACTGGGAAGGTATCTTTCACCCTCACCCCCCTCACCCTCTGGCGTACGAAAACACTAGAATTGTCACACAACACATGCAAAACAGACCCAGTCACTTCTACCCAGAACAGATCATACACCTCCAATCGCTTTCACACAACCACCTTCTCACAACTCCAATAAGATCGAGCGAGGTCAAATTCCTCCTCCTCAAATCACCCAAAGCAATTCAGGCATTGGTTACCAACTACTTACACATCTCCCTAACAACACCATTAGAGCCATCACCTTCCTCTTCAACGCGGCACTAGCCTCTGGCTATCTTCCCGCGGTCTTCAAAACTGCAACAACCACAATGATACCTAAACCCAACAAATCCAACAGAGACCCCATGAACTACAGACCCATCAGCCTACTTGAGTCCATTGGGAAGACATTTGAAAGAATCTTAAGCAACAGACTTAGACAACACCTTACAAACAACAACCTACTCTCACACAAACAGTTTGGCTTTCACCAACATCGCTCCACACAAGATGAACTCAACATCATTACGAACTACATAAGAAACAACACGCGGACACACAAAATGTCCGCACTCATCACAAAAGATGTTGAAAAAGCCTTTGACACCGTGTGGCACGATGGATTGAGGTATAAACTAAGCACCCAATTCCAACTCCCACGACCCACCATTAAGCTTCTCTCTAACTATCTTAGCAACAGAAAAACCCGAATCAAATACAGAAACACTTACTCAAACCACTTCTTACTCAATGCCGGTGTACCTCAAGGCTCCGTGCTGGCCCCCACTCTCTACACACTCTACTCAAATGATCTTCCCAATCCTATACACCTGGACTCCATCACTCTCCAATATGCAGATGATGTCACGCAGCTAATCAGAACGAGAACCCTCACACACTTAATCAGCAAAACACAACAGGAAATTGACCACGTTTTGCTCTGGGAGTTAAAATGGAGGATTAAATCAAATCCTGCAAAATCCAACATATCCTACTTTAATGTACGTCAGAGATACAACATAAGTAATGTCTACCTACACTCCCGTATACACCGTCATTTACCCATACGCATCTCAAATACCAACACTGTCCTGGGCCTAAATCATGATGTACACCTGAGAATGAACCGACATATTCAGTCTAGAGCGGCTATTGCGAGAGCGGAGCTCACGAAATTGTATAGATTTAGAGAGGCGCAATTCAAAACCAAAATGCACCTCTACAAAGCATTAATACGACCACTTATCACTTATGCCCCTTCAACTCTTGAACTCGGAGCCAAATCCAACATCCGTGCACTCCAAATGGTTCAGAATAAAGCTCTACGTTGGGTTTGTAACATCAAATGGCACGAGTTCATCAGGAACACAGAACTTCATACGAGAGCACGACTGCCTCCACTAAACATCTATTGGAGGAAATTGTCTGAAAGACAAGTAGAGTGATTTCAAATACATTGATTACTTCAACAATCTCCTGGGAATAGATCACCCAGATAACATGTTCTATATTCATCCTGAACAACATCCAGTGCCCATATATTAAAAACTAAAAGCTACTATAGATCTTGCTGCTAAGTCCGTGTAGGGAACGTCTTGGCAAAATCAGTTTCTATCTGCCAGAGATACGATCCATCTCCTCTTATATCATAAAAAAAGAGAAATCCCTCGCCCTCCACTCATCATCTCTGTCCTAGTTATCATATCATTCCGATGCAAGCCGGGTTAAGCCCTGGCTCTTTTCCTCCTTCTAAAAATCACTTCCTCTTACAACTCTTGTCTCTCTCCCCCCCCCTCCTTCCCCCCCTTCCTTGGAAGGGAGTTTTCTATCATCATTCATAGTTCATAGTGTTCCCTGCAGAACTGGTAAAAGTGGGGTTGGCTTATTTACCGTTTTTTTTATTATTAGCTTAGCTCTTTAGCTTGATGAAGCATTTCCCCATTTGCTTCTCTAAATTTTATTTGTGTTTATTTTCTGTGTTTAACCTTCTCTTTTTGTGTTTACAGGCAAGTGAGTGTTGACCGGTGTGTCTGGTGTTGCTGGATCACTGGTACATCTCACGAAGGCTGATTGGACACAATTGTGCGACCAATCGAGAGGTGACCGCAGGAGAACTTAACCCAGCTTGGTACGTCCGGCTCGTCCCACTTTGGAGCGCTTGTCTGTCTGATCAGCTGCCTCGTATATTTTCTTAGAGAAGATGTAAGGTGTTACAAGTACCTTTTGTGTGGGGTGGTACCACACGCCACCCCAGAATCTGGGGTCTAGCCCCACTGGTATGGACTCTAGTAAGCCAACCACTACTCCCGTAGGGGTAGTGGTGGTGACCCATCCACGTTGGACATAAAGTCCAAAATTGCTGAATGTGTTATGTTACATGTGACCGGTTCAACAACTCCAACCTCCCTCAACCTCTTCCTCATCAAGAAAGTGACTGACAGCCAGGCTGGTGCTGTTGAGATGGTAAGGAAACTGGCTAGTGGTGACCTTCTTGTTAAAGTTAAGTCATCAGATCAAGTGGCAGGCTTACTAAAGCTGAAAAGAATTCATTTTTACGTTATTGTGGCTTCCTTTCCGGTGACCATGAACTCATGCAGAGGAGTAATCTTGTGTCCTGATAACATGGGAATGAGTGAGGACGACATAGTAAATGATCTTGCAGACGAGGAAGTGATCGCTGCTAGATTTACTACAAAACCTATTGACGGTGAGCCACGTACAGACCAGACTCCCAAACACAATAAGTCCTATGCTATGGCATTGAAATGTAAGCTGGTCATTGGTCACAATTATCACGGGAACTGCTGAACCAACCACGACCCATCACTCCAGACGAACCCATAACGAATCAGAGCGACACTGACACTGACTCTGACGATAATACCCACAAAGACTCGTACTCAAGAGCCACCTGCTGCTCTGTTTGCCCCAACAATGTGAGAGGACAAGATGAAGTTACAAAAGAAACTGTGTGGCAGGTGGTCGTTCCTGTGGCTCCAGCGAGGAGGTCTTCCTCCATGATGAAGTCTTCCTCGGTGGAATCATTGGACGACAATACCGTCCCCATCATCAGGAGCCGATCCCGTTCCCCTGGGAACTCGCCCAAGTCCAAAAGAACGGCTCACAAAGTTGTTCCGCTACAGAAATCTCAACACAACGCGTTCAATATCATTCAGTGGAATTGTAGAGTTCTTAGGAATAAGCAAGCACAACTGTCACTGTTGCTTGCATTATATAGACCATCCGTTATTTGTCTACAAGAGACCAATCTGAACAGCTCAGTTGAAGATTGTGTTGTTTTAGATAACTATCACCCGTATAGAAGATCATGGGGTAGCCATTTATGTACACCAAAGCTTACCCCATACAGAAGTGACTTTAAATTCTACTCTAGAAGCTGTCGCATGTAGAGTAAAATTTGATAACACGTACCTGGCCATTGTTCAATTTACTGTCCCGGTTCCAATGCACTTGATGATGATGAGTTCACTTTACTCTTTAGTCAAATACCCCACACGAAACGAATGCTTGGAGACTTCAACGCTCATCATCATCAGTGGGGAGGTATACAAGCAGACTCTTGTGGGAAACAAATGGTAAATTATATCATCAATTCTAATCTCGCTTTTCTGAACGATGGTAGTGGAACTCATGTAGATGATCGGACAGGAAACATCTCAGCCATCGACCTATCTTTGTCATCCCCGGATATACTAAATGACATCACCTGGGGTACTTATGACGACTTCTTGGGAAGTGACCACTGTCCAATCTGTCTTTCTTATACATGCGACAAGTGTACCAGAACGTCTCCGATTAGATTGCCATATAAGAAAGCAGACTGGGGGTCATTCTCAAGACAAAGCCGTCCTAGATATATCCGGAGATGACATTGACACAAAGGTCAATAATGTAACTAATACCATCCTCAGGGCTGCTGTGGCCTCTATTCCTAAGATCTTTACAATATCCACAAAGCACAGAGTTCCTTGGTGGACACCAGATTGCAGAAATGTACTGCGTGAGCGCAATAGGAGATACACGATTTTCGACAAAGAGCCTCAGACAATAACTTCATTCCATATAAACAAGCGAGGGTTAAGGCAAGAGGAACAATAAGACAAGAAAAAAGAAACTCCTGGCGTGGCTATGTTTCAAGTGTAAATAAGACACACTCAGCAGTCAGGTCTGGCCCACAATAAAGAAAATGACAAGAAAATATAAACAACCATCCATCCCTTAACTTACCAAGCAAGAAGGCACCATAGCCAACCCAGCTGACGTAGTCAACACTATCGCGAGGAGATTCTCAGACATAAGTAGCTCGACCAATTACGATCGACGGTTTTTACACCACAAACGTCAGGCCGAGCAGACAATGACTGACTTTGCCACAGAAGATGAAAGTATACCATATGATGATACCTTAACTCTTAAGGAATTACTTCTTGTCCTGAAATCCTGTAAAGGTTCCAGCCCAGGCCCCAGCCGGATAACATACGAGATGATTCAGCATCTTAGTCAGGCCAACATGACCAAGTTGTTAGCATTGTACAATGAGATTTAGACGTCTCGAACGTTTCCAAACTCATGGCACCTTGCGCACGTCATCCCCAACCCAAAAGCTTCTGGACGCCTTACGAACATCAATTCGTCTCGACCTACTGCATTGACGATCTGCATTTGCAAGGTCATGGAATGAATGGTTAATAAAAGGCTTATTTTTTCTATTAGAGACGTAGAACTTATCAAATGATCAACAGTGTGATAACACAGAAGCACAATGGATCATTTGATAGATTTAGAACATAACCTTTCAGACAGTTTTATGAAGAAAGATCTTTTAATTGTATATTTTTCAGATGTGGAAAAGCCTTTGACATGACATGGCGAAACGGAATCTTATACAAACTTTATGATATTGGTTTAAGAGGTTCTTCATCTATTTTGGTTCAGATTTTCTTACACGATAAAACATTCGCTGTCAAGATTTCTGCATCTAACATAATCTCGGTCATATTTGTCCAAGAAGATGTGATGCCGTATGGCAGCGTTCTGAGCCCAGCATTATCAAATATTATGATTAATGATATTCTGTCTCCAGCTTCCCTCCCTCGAAACCTTAAATACTCACTTTATGCTGATGCTTGTGCACTATGGCACTCTTCGCCCAATGCATAATTTTCGGCTGAACGGGTTCAAGTTGCACTTGAATCCGCTCATCGTTGGGCGCTACAGTGGGGATTTAAGTTTTCACCAGGTAAAAGTGTCGCGGTTTTTTACCCGTAGAAATAAGATCCTGAATTTGCAGCTAAAATTAGACAACCCAATTCCCTTTTGTAATAACGTAAGATTTCTTAGATTGAATTTTGACCGAAGATTAAATTAGAAAAATCACATAGATTATTTGATTATAAGTAGTAATAAACGATTAAATATTCTTAAGTATCTCTCTGGTTCATTTTGAGAAGATGACAGGAAATCTTTATTAATGTTGTACAAGGCCATTATTAGAAGTAAACTGGACTATGGCTCTCAGATGTATGCTTCGGCGAGCGACTGTACCCTGAGAAGATTGGATGTGCTACAGAATAAATGCCTGCCAATGTGTCTTGGAGCTCTGTCATGTACCAGGGTTCCACGATTGGAAGTTGAGGCAAATGTACCTCCTCTCCGGCTGCGTCGAGACGAATTAACGTTAAAGTGTGGTATTGTGATGACCAGGAGAAGAAATACTACTGCCTGTT
The DNA here is from genome assembly GCF_036320965.1 of Panulirus ornatus. Taxonomy (NCBI): domain Eukaryota; kingdom Metazoa; phylum Arthropoda; class Malacostraca; order Decapoda; family Palinuridae; genus Panulirus; species Panulirus ornatus. The sequence goes on from NC_092231.1 coordinate 51,680,262, forward strand.
GCCCGGCACAACAATATGAACAGTTCGTCGAGAGAGGCGTCAGGCCCCTGGCCCTCAGAATACACTTCCTCAGTGAGAATTCTGGTCTGAAAGTGCAAGAAGTTGACACGCTGGTCAGATATAAACTGCCTCCCTGGGACAGCCGAAAATAAAAACTAAGACCAACTGGCTCCCTGTGGCGAAAAGGAACGCGCCGGAGAGTGAGGTACACCAGCGATTCCGTCATGTCATCATGGATCATTTATCATGTGTCCACTTCTACACAGATGGCCCCAAGACAGGTGAGTGTGTGGGTACAAGTGTGTGGTCGAATGAATGTTCTCTTAGGTACAGGCTAACGAACCGTACAAGTTTTCTGCACGGAATTATTTGCTATTGACAAGGCCATAGATTATATAATTAATTCAATTCATATTAAATCAGTCATTTTTACCGATTCATTGTCAGCTGTTAAAGTTATAAACTCGGGTTATATCGAGTCAAATGAAATTCAGGGCAACATTATCAATAAACTAAATTCATATAACAAAGATATCATCTTGATTTCGGTGCCTGGTTATTGCAACATTTACGGCAACAATGAACAGGCAGACCGGTTGGCTAAGTCGACCTCAGAACCCGAGGAGGTGGGAAGTTCCGATCCCTCGGGAGCTGGGCTCCTGCCTTTCCTTGGGAAAGGATTCAATATTTCTTCTGTAGCAAAGTCAGTGGACCAGTCTGACTATACCAAGAAAATATAAACCACAAGTAGCGGACTGGACGACCTCGTACAGGAAGAACAGAAGAGAGGAAGTCGTGCTGGCCCGTCTACGTCTCAACTGCACCTACAGCACCCACCTACAACCGTACATCACATACAGCACCCACCTACAACCGTATAAGAACAGAAACTTCCCAGCAAGATGTGAAACCTGTCGAACCAATTTAACAATAGACCACTTTCTCATGCAATGTACCTAACATCATCAAAACAGGAAGAGGCTGATCAGTTATTTCAAAAACAAAAACATCAACTTCACCATCTACAATCTACTTGGTGACGATAACAACATAATCAACTAACTGTTTATTTTTCTCAAGGAAACGGAAATAATCAAGATGATATAAGGTGGCTGCTTCTGCTCTGCACTGGTTGTATGGTGGACGAAGCACTTTGCTCATATCCTGCTGGCCCGGAAAGGGGGTGGCTCGGCTTGAGGTTGTTTCCATTATGGTGTCCAGCTGAATAGTTGCCGGTGCTACTATGTCATAATTGATATATGTGTTTCATGTTATGGTGAAGAACTATCTCTAATCTGTCCTATCTTTTTCGCAGTGGTTCTGGCAGCTGCACCAGTGGATGTTGTGCTGACTGGGTGGTGTTTTCTGCCACGTTGACACACTTACCTACTTTCCTTCCAATTTTTTTTTCAAATCCCCCATAGGACTAGGTAGGACTTATAGGTATTGATATGAATATTATGTAGGGACTTTATACAGTCATAAATCAAACAGGGTTGCAGATCTAATGACCTTACTTATAGGTCGCCGGCCGTTAAACACAACAAAGCTAAGCTACTAACTGAATGCTGGCCAGTGACGCATTATATAACTTTTTATCATCAATGTTTACTTCGTATGATGGATCATGCATTACAAAGCTGCCTTTATCCACACAGGTGTTACACGCAACAGGTGAAGATACGCATATCCTAAACATAGCGTCTAACACATATTTGTCTTCTATAAATATGTGTAAAACGTTCTCCTTCTGGACGTCACCTGAGACTTTCATATTGAAGTCTATCAGTTGTAAGTGATCAAGCATTACAAAGGTGTGTCCATTGCCACAGGTGCTACTGATCCCGGGTAAAGGTATTTCACCATATTTGTATCTTTAACCTTTCTAGTTATAGATGTTTCATCCCTGATTCCATCCTTACAGTTGATATTTATTGTTTGTATGTCCATTTCTCCTTATCATATTATCAATCAGTTGAAGTTCATAACACTTTTTAAACCTAACCACTCTTCTCTGGCACACAATGCTATACAAAGTTGTTACCGGACTCTATACGAAGATAGTTAAGGTTCACATTCTGGCTTCATGACCTTTAGGTGATAGCCCTTAAATCCAACAACATATATACATCCTGTTATACAACTGATGTTACTGTCTGACGTATGTATGGTGCGGCTTGATGACCTTACCTGCTGATGGTCATTAAGTCAAACATGTTATTATGTTGAAAATTTTCTGATCTGTATGTTTTTTCGTATGACACTAATTTTGATTTAATGACCTTTATCTTTTAATAGCCAGTAAATTCAACAATATACATATATACTTACGTGTTACAAAGATAGCATAAGAAAGACCTGTGCCAGGCAAGGATATGACAGATCTCTAAACTAGAAATTACCTGTTAAGCAAAATCAAAACTACCCGTAATAGGCATAATTTCAGAAAGACTAACAAGAAAAATTTCGGCGAAGACTTAGCTAATCTAACTATGACATTTTATAACTGCTAAGAGAAGACTTGGTGAACATAACAATAACATAACTGTACAGAAAATAATACTTTCTGAGAACATGCTGATGTAAGACATGTCAAGTGCAGACCTGGTGACTCTCACAACAGATAATCATTATTCAGCAACGGATAACAATTGTATACAGTAACTTACAAACATTGTTTCTCATGACAGAAGATGATCCAGCCTTTACACACGACCAACTACAGACAGCACTGAGGAGCTCCGGCACGTTGAACTCTCCACTAACTACCAGGAACCCTCCTCCTCCTCCTTCTGACGATCCCGAGAACATTGTGTGTTGACCACCCGACCTCCACCCACGCACCCCACACCTCCTGTATACGTAAGGCTGGTCAACAGTAGACGGTCTCCTCCCAACACCGGTCACGACGACTCTTACCTGAGTGACGAAGACTGCCACCGTAGCCAGTGAGGTGGTACAGGGTGTGTGTCTTCACCTGTTGCTTATGTTTCCCAGGTGTGGTCGGGCAGGCAGGCAGGCAGGGGAGGTGGCGTGGTATTTGTTCTTGACTCCAGCCAAATCTTCCAACCGCCGGACGTACCAGGTGACACCTTCCTAGGTGTAGGGTCCTGGTTATAGTTCTCCCGGCTTGGCTGGATAGGCAATGACGTCTTCCATGTGTGGGTGATGCGGAGTTTGTATGTGCTTCATCTAACGTATCATATTGAGAATGGAGTAATGATGATAGGCAGAGACAGCCAGCCGGTTACAGCTATCACTGATCACCAGGGAATATATGTATTTTCTCAGTAGATATCTATAATCAAATATTAAACATCTAATCATTCCATAGCTATAATAAGCGTATCCACTAATGTTTCTGAAGACCCAGGGTGCAGATTTGTATGAAAGTTAGTCAGTTAGGACATGCATAGCGTACCTAAGAATTTGTTTTGATGTAACATTTACTTCTTAAAATGTCATTTCTTTTTTCTTATATATAGAGCGTGTAAATAATTAACCCAGTGTGTAGCTCCAGGACCTCTTCCTATCTTTTAGCAACAGAAGACGATAAAGACTTGCATGTAAACAGACCAGTTCTCACCTGACTCCAGGTAGACTTCAAAGTCAACCCCTGGTCGACCTTCCAGTCAATCTTCTGGTCAACTAAAAGATATGTTATGGTAGATACATGGCTGGATATAGACTCTACCACACCAATTATTGATCACCATGAAATGTATGACATAATTTAGCATTTTATTATGGGATTTATACTGAAAATGAAATGATATATATATATATATATATATATATATATATATATATATATATATATATATATATATATATATATATATATATATATATATATATATATATATATATATATATATATATATATATATATATATATATATATATAGGCTGATCCTTCGATACCGCTAATATGCGTATACCATAACTTTCCTCGAGGCCAGGGTGGGTGGGTGCAGATATGTGTGACAAGTCAAACCGTTGTTAGCACATCACATGTACAGCCACGTAAGAATTTGTTGTGTAAATCACGTCTACTTCTCAACATGTGTTGATGAATACATCGTTCAAGAAGGTCAAGAACAAACCTGCCCAAAGTATAACTGCAGACTTTAAACGTGGTTGTGAATACTGACAAGAGAAGAATATTAGTTTGGTAAAGTGTGTGAAAGAAGAAAGTTAAGAGTAAATGTGAATAAGAGCAAGGTTATTAGGTACAGTAGTTGAGGGTCAAGTCAATTGGGAGGTAAGTTTGAATGGAGAAAAACTGGAGGAAGTAAAGTGTTTTAGATATCTGGGAGTGGATCTGGCAGCGGATGGAACCATGGAAGCGGAAGTGGATCATAGGGTGGGGGAGGGGGCGAAAATCCTGGGAACCTTGAAGAATGTGTGGAAGTCGAGAACATTATCTCGGAAAGCAAAAATGGGTATGTTTGAAGGAATAGTGGTTCCAACAATGTTGTATGGTTGCGAGGCGTGGGCTATGGATAGAGTTGTGCGCAGGAGGGTGGATGTGCTGAAAATGAGATGTTTGAGGACAATGTGTGGTGTGAGGTGGTTTGATCGAGTAAGTAACGTAAGGGTAAGAGAGATGTGTGGAAATAAAAAGAGCGTGGTTGAGAGAGCAGAAGAGGGTGTTTTGAAATGGTTTGGGCACATGGAGAGAATGAGTGAGGAAAGATTGACCAAGAGGATATATGTGTCGAAGGTGGAGGGAACGAGGAGAAGAGGGAGACCAAATTGGAGGTGGAAAGATGGAGTGAAAAAGATTTTGTGTGATCGGGGCCTGAACATGCAGGAGGGTGAAAGGAGGGCAAGGAATAGAGTGAATTGGATCGATGTGGTATACCGGGGTTGACGTGCTGTCAGTGGATTGAATCAGGGCATGTGAAGCGTCTGGGGTAAACCATGGAAAGCTGTGTAGGTATGTATATTTGCGTGTGTGGACGTGTATGTATATACATGTGTATGGGTGTGGGTTGGGCCATTTCTTTCGTCTGTTTCCTTGCGCTACCTCGCAAACGCGGGAGACAGCGACAAAGCACAAAAAAAAAAATAGTATTAATATTAATATCTTATTTATTTATTTTGCTTTGTCGCTGTCTCCCGCGTTTGCGAGGTAGCGCAAGGAAACAGACGAAAGAAATGGCTAAACCCACCCCCATACACATGTATATACAAACACGTCCACACACGCAAGTATACACACCTATACATCTCAATGTACACATATATACACACACACAGACACACACATACATACCCACGCACACAATTCACACGGTCTGCCTTTACTCATTCCCATCGCCACCTCGCCACACATGGAATACCATCTCCCTCCCCCCCTCATGTGTGCAAGGCAGCGCTAGGAAAAGACAACAAAGGCCCCATTCGTTCACACCCAGTCTCTAGCTGCTATACAACAATGCCCGAAACCACAGCTCCCTTTCCACATTCAGGCCCTACACAACTTTCCATGGATTACCCCAGACGCTTCACATGCCCTGATTCAATCCACTGACAGCACGTCAACCCCGGTATACCACATCGATCCAATTCACTCTATTCCTTGCCCGCCTTTCACCCTCCTGCATGTTCAGGCCCCGATCACACAAAATCTTTTTCACTCCATCTTTCCACCTCCAATTTGGTCTCCCACTTCTCCTCGTTCCCTCCACCTCCGACACATATATCCTCTTGGTCAATCTTTCCTCACTCATTCTCTCCATGTGCCCAAACCATTTCAAAACACCCTCTTCTGCTCTCTCAACCACGCTCTTTTTATTTCCACACATCTCTCTTACCCTTACATTACCTACTCGATCAAACCACCTCATACCACATATTGTCCTCAAACATCTCATTTCCAGCACATCCACCCTCCTGCGCACAACTCTATCCATAGCCCACGCCTCGCAACCATACAACATTGTTGGAACCACTATTCCTTCAAACATACCCATTTTTTGCTTTCCGAGATAATGTTCTCGACTCCCAAACATTCTTCAAGGTTCCCAGGATTTTCGCCCCCTCCCCCACCCTATGGATCACTTCCGCTCCCATGGTTCCATCCGCTGCCAGATCCACTCCCAGATATCTAAAACACTTTACTTCCTCCAGTTTTTCTCCATTCAAAATTACCTCCCAATTGACTTGACCTCAACCCTACTGTACCTAATAACCTTGCTCTTATTCACATTTACTCTTAACTTTCTTCTTTCACACACTTTACCAAACTCAGTCACCAGCTTCTGCAGTTTCTCACATGAATCAGCCACCAGCGCTGTATCATCAGCGAACAACAACTGACTCACTTCCCAAGCTCTCTCATCCCCAACAGACTTCATACTTGCCCCTCTTTCCAAAACTCTTGCATTCACCTCCCTAACAACCCCATCCATAAACAAATTAAACAACCATGGAGACATCACACACCCCTGCCGCAAACCTACATTCACTGAAAACCAATCACTTTCCTCTCTTCCTACACGTACACATTAATATTAATATTAATAGTGATATTAAATCACTTTCAAGATTTACTTCGTAAAAGGTTTTATGGTACGAGGAAAACCTACTGGTCTTGAATCATTATGGTACGAGGGAAACCTACTGGTCTTAAATCATTATGGTACGAAGGAAACCTACTGGTCTTAAATCATTATGGTACGAAGGAAACCTACTGGTCTTAAATCATTATGGTACGAAGGAAACCTACTGGTCTTAAATCATTATGGTACGAAGGAAACCTACTGGTCTTAAATCATTATGGTACGAAGGAAACCTACTGGTCTTAAATCATTATGGTACGAAGGAAACCTACTGGTCTTAAATCATTATGGTACGAGGGAAACCTACTGGTCTTAAATCATTATGGTACGAGGGAGACCAGTTCTATGATATAATCAATGATGTACCCATGTAAGGGTCTAGGGCCAGGTATATATAGTGTATGTGGTATTGGAATTATCATTAACACCTGAAGGAGTTAAAGACTATTGACATGATAGTTGTAACCTGCAGTTCACGTGTCTATTGACCTTGGCAGTTGATGGGCCTAAATCCTCACTAACCAGCCAACCAACCAACCGTTATCATACATATTTTACTTGATCAACACATTCGGCTTGGCCCCACCACCTACTACCCTTCTCCAGACACACTTGCTGCCTCCTAACCATTAGTGTCTTACTCTCACAACATCAGACAGAGAGGAGAGTGTCTCCAGACACACTTGCTGCCTCCTAACCATTAGTGTCTCACTCTCACAACATCAGACAGAGAGGATAAGCATGACCAAACAACTTACTCTCACAACATCAGACAGAGAGGAGAGTGTCTCCAGACACACTTGCTGCCTCCTAACCATTAGTGTCTTACTCTCACAACATCAGACAGAGAGGAAAGTGTCTCCAGACACACTTGCTGCCTCCTAACCATTAGTGTCTTACTCTCACAACGTCAGACAGAGAGGAGAGTGTCTCCAGACACACTTGCTGCCTCCTAACCATTAGTGTCTTACTCTCACAACATCAGACAGAGAGGAGAGTGTCTCCAGACACACTTGCTGCCTCCTAACCATTAGTGTCTTACTCTCACAACACCAGACAGAGAGGATAAGCATGACCAAACACTTTACTCTCACAACATCAGACAGAGAGGAGAGTGTCTCCAGACACACTTGCTGCCTCCTAACCATTAGTGTCTTACTCTCACAACATCAGACAGAGAGGAGAGTGTCTCCAGACACTCTTGCTGCCTCCTAACCATTAGTATCTTACTCTCACAACATCAGACAGAGAGGAGAGTGTCTCCAGACACACTTGCTGCCTCCTAACCATTAGTGTCTTACTCTCACAACATCAGACAGAGAGGAGGGTGTCTCCAGACACACTTGCTGCCTCCTAACCATTAGTGTCTTACTCTCACAACATCAGACAGAGAGGAGAGTGTCTCCAGACACACTTGCTGCCTCCTAACCATTAGTGTCTTACTCTCACAACATCAGACAGAGAGGAGAGTGTCTCCAGACACACTTGCTGCCTCCTAACCATTAGTGTCTTACTCTCACAACATCAGACAGAGAGGATGTTATGCCTGTTATCTAACCTGACACATCAGCCGGGGTCTCAGGACGTTGATAAGGTCATGGTCGGATCCCCTTATGTATCTATCATGTGACCTCAGGTCAGTTATTGAACTTTATCGCTATCAATACAGCGTTGTTAGGGGTTAATGATGGCAGTTATTAACCTCGTTTAAACACACATATTCACACGAAGAAGGTTGTATATAAGCCCGGCTAGCTCAGTCGGTAGAGCACGAGACTCTTAATCTCGGGGTCGTGGGTTCGAGCCCCACGTTGGGCGGTAACAGTTTTCTATGATGTAATATGAAACAGCCTCTGAACATACCACCCACAGCTCGTCTAGATCAACCAATCTGCTAAGCAAAAGGCAGCTGAAGAGTCATTCAGTACTTAAAGACAAACCAGAAGTCTGTTTGAAAAAGTGAGTGATGATGCACGGGAGACTGAAGGAAATGTGTCACTATTCACTGCTGAACATTGTACATTACGTGTTATTCATCATCTCAGTAACCTTTGCAAAGCAGGATTTGCAAGCAGTAAAGGATGCAAGAATTTCAGGTTAAAAAAGGTGGAAGTGTAGTGCAGTTGTGCGCAATGTGTTTGCCCCGCATTTTAACAGCAACTTGAAAAGTGATATGGGCAGTCAGAAGTTTAGCTTCTTAACTGATGAGAGTAATGACATTACTGTAACGAAACTATTGGTTATTGCTGTCCAGTTCTATTCTGAAAGTAAGAATAAGATTATAATTACTTTTCTGGACTTTGTTGAGCTGACTGACTGTAATGCTAATGGGGTATGTGATCCCATCAAGAAGTCTTTTAAAAATAAAGGGTTGGAGTTACAAAACCTTATTGCAATTAGCCCCGACAATGCTTCTGTGATGACAGGTGTTAACAGTGGAGTGTATGATACACTCAAGTTAGAAGTTCCTCATGTGATCTTGATCAAGTGTGTGTGTGTGTGTCATTCTCTACTGCTAGTTGTCTCGTGCTGCAGCAGAGTGTCTCCCTAGGAACCTGGATTTTATCGTCAGAGAAACCTATAATTGGTTCTCCTACTCTGCCAGTGATGGTCAACCTCCAATGAAATCTATACAGCTAAGCCAGACTCGATGGCTGTCAACTGAATCAGCAGTTGTCATAATATTGCAGCAGTGGGTTGAACTGATGACTCACATTGAAATGGCAAGAAATGATGAAAGGTGTTACACATATCAGAACCTCTATGAAATGTTTTGTGACAAGAAAAACTATGCCTTCCTGATATTCCTAAAGCATATTCTTGGAGAAGTTCAGTGCGTAAATGAGAAATTTGAAGCTAAGGTACAGGAACCAAGCAAACTGCTAAGTGACCTTATTCAACTTATTGGTTCCATAAGTTCTAAGGTTCTCATCTCAGGCAGAAATTAAATGAAGGAGATTCAATAGAGAACTACTTAGACCCACGTGCGTCCTTGAGGAACGAGTTTGAAAAGGAGATGGCACAATGTAAGCTTCCTGATGAAAAGGATATCCGAGGAAGATACATACAGATTGTAGTGGAGTTGGTGAGACAGCTTCGTCAACGTTTGCCAGATAATGTCCAAGTGTTACAGTCAATGTCATCACTGAGTACAAGTGAATGTCTGCAACCCATAAAGCCTGGAATACTGGAATTAGCAAAGATGTTTACTGACAACGAAGAAATTCTTACACGCATTGAGTTCCAGTTGAGGAAGCTTCATCATGTATTGTGGAAGCAGAACACTGTGACTGAAACAGCCTCGTACAAGGATGCAACTGGAGGAAAGCTTTAGTTATATGAACATCGTGAAGTGAAAGCTTCGAAATTGATTATCAAAAGCTTAAATGCAATACTAACTATCAAGTATGGACTAAGATGAAATGGAAACTGTTGTTATGATTATGAACTGCCTGAGGAAGAAATGAAAAACACTGGATTATTGAAAAGATACGAGTTATCACAACCACAACCTGGACCCTCACATAGACCACCACAACCCCAGGTCACCGAGGACGAAGAGACTGCGAATTGGTAATTAGCAGATCTGGAATAATGGTGAGTATTTTAGTGTTAAAGCAGTCAGTCTTACCTGTCATTCATCATTTGGCACGTCAAAGAGCAGAAATAATTCGAAGAGCATTTTTTCGCTGTCATTTTAGCAAGTTTAACGCTTTTCTAGCGCTTTTCGGGAGAGAATCTAGCTCCATATAAAATTTGGGTCAGCAACTTTGGTGCTCAAAAGGTTTCAGTAGGTCGTTGGTGGTCAGTCAGGAGGGGTGTTGGCGCTGTTCTGGTTATCCGATGTGTTTTATCTTTATCACGGAGTGGGACAGAGAGAAATGATAACCTAACTTGATGAATATGAGAAGTTTCCTGGGCTCTGGCATCCCCAAAATGGATCGTACTACAATAAAACCGTCAAGTATGGTCGCTGGGTTAGCACTGCACGGGGTATCTGGCAATTATTTCACATGATCGTAAGAAAAATGAAAGAATTAATAAACATCACTTTTCTTTTGTTTTATTTTTTTACATATTTGAAATATTTCATTCATTGATTTCAATCAGATTCGGTAAAAGTTGTGATGATTCAACATTGTGTTTGTAAAACGTCCACTGTGGATCTTCCTCCGTTCCTGAAATACTAAGATAACGACCTTGTGGACGCCGACCACAACACATCAACACCCCAGTCACAACCCCAAGTGGTCACGCTGGCCTCAACCAGTCACAACTCCACGTGGTCACGCTGGCCTCAACCAGTCACAACCCCAAGTGGTCACGCTGGCCTCAACCAGTCACAACCCCACGTGGTCACGCTGTCCTCAACCAGTCACAACCCTACGTGGTCACGCTGGCCTCAACCAGTCACAACCCCACGTGGTTACACTGGCCTCAACCAGTCACAACCCCACGTGGTCACGCTAGCCTCAACCAGTCACAACCCCACGTGGTCACGCTAGCCTCAACCAGTCACAACCCCAAGTGGTCACGCTGGCCTCAACCAGTCACAACCCCACGTGGTTACACTGGCCTCAACCAGTCACAACCCCAGTGGTCACGCTAGCCTCAACCAGTCACAACCCCACGTGGTCACGCTGGCCTCAACCAGTCACAACCCTACGTGGTCTCGCTGGCCTCAACAAGTCACAACCCCACGTGGTCACGCTGTCCTCAACCAGTCATAACCCCAGTGGTCACGCTGTCCTCAACCAGTCACAACCCCACGTGGTCACGCTGGCCTCAACCAGTCACAACCCCACGTGGTCACGCTGGCTTCAACCAGTCACAACCCCACGTGGTCACGCTGGCCTCAACCAGTCACAACTCCACGTGGTCACGCTGGCCTCAACCAGTCACAACCCCAAGTGGTCACGCTGGCCTCAACCAGTCACAACCCCACGTGGTTACACTGGCCTCAACCAGTCACAACCCCACGTGGTCACGCTAGCCTCAACCAGTCACAACCCTACGTGGTCACGCTGGCCTCAACCAGTCACAACCCTACGTGTTCTCGCTGGCCTCAACAAGTCACAAGCCCCACGTGGTCACGCTGTCCTCAACCAGTCATAACCCCACGTGGTCACGCTGTCCTCAACCAGTCACAACCCCACGTGGTCACGCTGGCCTCAACCAGTCACAACCCCACGTGGTCACGCTGGCTTCAACCAGTCACAACCCCAAGTGGTCACGCTGGCCTCAACCAGTCACAACTCCATGTGGTCACGCTGGCCTCAACCAGTCACAACCCCAAGTGGTCACGCTGGCCTCAACCAGTCACAACCCCACGTGGTCACGCTGTCCTCAACCAGTCACAACCCAAGTGGTCACGCTGTCCTCAACCAGTCACAGCCCCAAGTGGTCACGCTGGCTTCAACCAGTCACAACCCCACGTGGTCTCGCTGGCCTCAACCAGTCACAACCCCACGTGGTCTCGCTGGCCTCAACCAGTCACAACCCCATGTGGTCACCCTGGCTTCAACTAGTCAAAACCCCACGCGGTCACCCTGGCCTCAACCAGTCACAACCCCACGTGGTCACGCTGCCCTCAACCAGTCACAAGCCCCACGTGGTCATGCTGCCCACAACCAGTCACAACCCCACGTGGTCACGCTGGCCTCAACCAGTCACAACCCCACGTGGTCACGCTAGCCTCAACCAGTCACAACCCCACGTGGTCACCCTGGCCTCAACCAGTCACAACCCCACGTGGTCTCGCTGGCCTTAACCAGTCACAACCCTACGTGGTCACGCTGGCCTCAACCAGTCACAACCCCACCTGGTCACATTGGCCTCAACCAGTCACAAGCCCCACGTGGTCACGCTGGCCTCAACCAGTCACAACCCCACGTAGTCACGCTGGCCTCAACCAGTCACAACCCCAAGTGGTCACGCTGGCCTCAACCAGTCACAAGCCCACGTGGTCACGCTGGCCTCAACCAGTCACAAGCCCCACGTGGTCACGCTGGCCTCAACTAGTCACGACCCAACTTGGTCACGCTGGCCTCAACCAGTCACAACCCCACGTGGTCACGCTGGCCTCAACCAGTCACAAGCCCACGTGGTCACGCTGGCCTCAACCAGTTACAAACCCCATGTGGTCACACTGGCCACAACCAGTTACAAACCCCACGTGGTCACGCTGGCCTCAACCAGTTACAAACCCCACGTGGTCACACTGGCCACAACCGTTCCATATCAACTGTCACCTGCCACCAATTATTGTATCAGATGGGCAATGCCTGAAAGACGACAGCGATGTGCTTTCAGAGTATATTTTCACAAAAACTACATAGTAAAAATAATTTTGTAGTTATAGCTTTAGAATAATTTAAAAAAGACAAAGTTACATGAAGCATAAAAACGGTCTTAGAAAAGGAGAGTTGCAAGTGTAGCAGCAGCAGCAGGTGTTGGTCAAGATGTTATAACCGGCAGGTCATGATGCGGCCCATCATCTACAAGTGGTACACACACCATCCCTAGACCACACTTACACTACACTTGACCCAGCCTTGTGGCACCCGCGCCAGCCAGGTACTCACTGGCAGTCAACATTATATCATGACAACAAACTTGGACCTACATCTAAACACAACTTATAAATAATAACCCAGCTGGCTAGATTAACAACCATCATGGCGGTCCGCCAGTCATCTGTATATCTCAATCTTTCCTTCATTTATTCTCCAACTTTTTCATGTCATATCCCAACTCCTCTGTTCATCAACATCTTTACGTCATCTCATAGAAAGGGTTATTTACACAGTAAGAGAGTATGTGGCACTCAATCTCTCTTGGTATTTCTTCACACAAGTCTCTTTTCCAAGTTCACTTCCTCTCGCCACCTCTTCTCCCCGACATTGTTTCCTCATTCGAAAACCTCTTCAGATCTTCACTGTCGTCTCCACAAGATGGTGATGAAACATCACACCAGCTGCCCCTTTCAGCACATTTACACCCAAAAGTCTTTCTTTTACACGCCTTTCAATTAACATGTAATCCAGTCATGCCCGCTGGCCATCTCTCCTACTCACATACGTATATTTATGTATATCACATTTTACAAACCAGGTATTCCCAATCACCAGTCCTTTACACACACACAACACAAGTTGTTCACCATTTCCATGCACCTCAGTTATACCCTCCACTGCCACATTACTTACCTTCACATTTACATCACCATCACTAATACCTGGTCTCTTACATCATAACTGCTGACACACACACTCACTTGTTCCCAAAATACTTGCCTCTGTTCTTGACTCTAACTGGCTACCTCGCTAAGTGCCATTTGACCTGACCTAATGGGGCAGGACAAGGGTCACTATCTTCACTACTCTCTGGACACCACTGGTCCTTGGCCTCAGCCACTACACTCTCCACTTCAATACTATCTCAATAAACTCTTAAAATCACTGATCTTTGACCCATCGCTTTCAGATAATGTCCAAATCCTAATTCATGCTCAAGAGAGCATAGCAGGGCATCATACTACAAAACAAAATTGAAATCCCCTTAATGAAGACACACAATACAACATAGCATAGCGGGGGACTAATGTAGTACACCACATCCAATTCTAAAGAATACAACATAATTGGAGGCACCTACGCTACACAACATATTAGTGACGCTCAATACAATAGAAAATACTTTCAATATAATGCAGTCAGATAGACCAACACTACACAGCTAGAAACACAACGTTAAACTAAGACATCCGGGGAATCAAGCATAACCCAACACAACAGAGAATACTGACGAAATGTAAAACAGTTGGAGACACTGACAGAACATATCACAAAGAGGGATGTGAACATCACACAGAAGACAACAAACGCACAGCTGACGATACTAGTATAATGTGATCCAGCCGTGGACTCTGACACAA
>NC_092231.1:51694866-51729866 GCF_036320965.1 Panulirus ornatus
ACTTACTCTACATTCCCATGCTGCTTAGATTTTTTAATGTAAAAGTTGCCTTCAGCAAATATATCATAATAATATCTTAATTCAGTAACTCTACCAAAAAAAATTCCTGGGCGCAACTAAAAAGTGCCATGTTGAAATGTGATAAAGTTTTTATGTTTGGCAGATTGGTAAGGATCTATCTGATAGACATAAGCACATGAATATAATATAAGAAAAGAGAAGAGTCCGAAACTTGTTTAATCCTGATAAAAACGGACAATTGTATTGTAACAGCTATTAAACGACAACTCCATTACCACGAGAAATAACCATTAAATCTTCATTTATATAAACAAAGAATTATGACGTTTGAAATTAATAAAGTCTATATATATTGGGATTACTTTATTGTTGAACGAGATTTTGTCAAACAATTCGCCTTCTTGTCCACATAATAAGTCTATGATACACTAGTTGTCTGTCTTGGACAATCGCATGTTTGCTAAATGGCGTCCTAGCTACGTTTATTCGTAAAATATCAACTATCTGTTATGTATGTGTGTGTATAAATATATATATATATATATATATATATATATATATATATATATATATATATATATATATATATATATATATATATATATATATATATATATATATATATATATATATATATGTGAATGTTGGGGTGAAGAGGGTGGTGAGAGTAAGTGAGCTTGGGAAGGAGACTTGTGTGAGGAAGTACCAGGAGAGACTGAGTACAGAATGGAAAAAGGTGAGAACAATGGAAGTAAGGGGAGTGGGGGAGGAATGGGATGTATTTAGGGAATCAGTGATGGATTGCGCAACAGATGCTTGTTGCATGAGAAGGGTGGGAGGTGGGTTGATTAGAAAGGGTAGTGAGTGGTGGGATGAAGAAGTAAGATTATTAGTGAAAGAGAAGAGAGAGGCATTTGGACGATTTTTGCAGGGAAAAAATGCAATTGAGTGGGAGATGTATAAAAGAAAGAGACAGGAGGTCAAGAGAAAGGTGCAAGAGGTGACAAAGAGGGCAAATTAGAGTTGGGGTGAGAGAGTATCATTAAATTTTAGGGAGAATAAAAAGATGTTCTGGAAGGAGGCAAATAAAGTGCGTAAGACAAGGGAGCAAATGGGAACTTCAGTGAAGGGCGCAAATGGGGAGGTGATAACAAGTAGTGGTGATGTGAGAAGGAGATGGAGTGAGTATTTTGAAGGTTTGTTGAATGTGTTTGATGATAGAGTGGCAGATATAGGGTGTTTTGGTCGAGGTGGTGTGCAAAGTGAGAGGGTTAGGGAAAATGATTTGGTAAACAGAGAAGAGGAAGTAAAAGCTTTGCGGAAGATGAAAGCCGGCAAGGCAGCAGGTTTGGATGGTATTGCAGTGGAATTTATTAAAAAAGGGGGTGACTGTATTGTTGACTGGTTGGTAAGGTTATTTAATGTTTGTATGACTCATGGTGAGTTGCCTGAGGATTGGCGGATGTTTGCATAGTGCCATTGTACAAAGGCAAAGGGGATAAGAGTGAGTACTCAAATTACAGAGGTATCAGTTTGTTGAGTATTCCTGGTAAATTATATGGGAGGGTATTGATTGAGAGGGTGAAGGCATGTACAGAGCATCAGATTGGGGAAGAGCAGTGTGGTTTCAGAAGTGTTGAGGATGTGTGGATCAGGTGTTTGCTTTGAAGAATGTATGTGAGAAATACTTAGAAAAGCAAATGGATTTGTGTGTAGCAGTTATGGATCTGGAGAAGGCATATGATAGAGTTGATAGAGATGCTCTGTGGAAGGTATTAAGAATATATGGTGTGGGAGGCAAGTTGTTAGAAGCAATGAAAAGTTTTTATCGAGGATGTAAGGCATGTGTACATGTAGGAAGAGAGGAAAGTGATTGGTTCTCAGTGAATGTAGGTTTGCGGCAGGGGTGTGTGATGTCTCCATGGTTGTTTAATTTGTTTATGGATGGGGTTATTAGGGAGGTGAATGCAAGAGTTTTGGAAAGAGGGGCAAGTATGCATTCTGTTGTGGATGAGAGAGCTTGGGAAGTGAGTCAGTTGTTGTTCGCTGATGATACAGCGCTGGTGGTTGATTCATGTGAGAAACTGCAGAAGCTGGTGACTGAGTTTGGTAAAGTGTGTGAAAGAAGAAAGTTAAGAGTAAATGTGAATAAGAGCAAAGTTATTAGGTACAGTAGGGTTGAGGGTCAAGTCAATTGGGAGGTAAGTTTGAATGGAGAAAAACTGGAGGAAGTAAAGTGGTTTAGATATCTGGGAGTGGATCTGGCAGCGGATGGAACCATGGAAGCGGAAGTGGATCATAGGGTGGGGGAGGGGCGAAAATCCTGGGAGCCTTGAAGAATGTGTGGAAGTCGAGAACATTATCTCGGAAATCAAAAATGGGTATGTTTGAAGGAATAGTGGTTCCAACAATGTTGTATGGTTGCGAGGCGTGGGCTATGGATAGAGTTGTGCGCAGGAGGGTGGATGTGCTGGAAATGAGATGTTTGAGGACAATGTGTGGTGTGAGGTGGTTTGATCGAGTAAGTAACGTAAGGGTAAGAGAGATGTGTGGAAATAAAAAGAGCGTGGTTGAGAGAGCAGAAGAGGGTGTTTTGAAATGGTTTGGGCACATGGAGAGAATGAGTATGGAAAGATTGACCAAGAGGATATATGTGTCAGAGGTGGAGGGAACGAGGAGAAGTGGGAGACCAAATTGGAGGTGGAAAGATGGAGGGAAAAAGATTTTGTGTGATCGGGGCCTGAACATGCAGGAGGGTGAAAGGAGGGCAAGTGAATTGGATCGATGTGGTATACCGGGGTTGACGTGCTGTCAGTGGATTGAATCAGGGCATTATTTTGCTTTGTCGCTGTCTCCCGCGTTTGCGAGGTAGCGCAAGGAAACAGACGAAAGAATGGCCCAACCAGCCCACATACACATGTATATACATACACGTCCACACACGCAAATATACATACCTATACATCTCAATGTACACATATACATACACACACAGGCATATGCATATATACACATGTACACAATTCATACTGTCTGCCTTTATTTGTTCCCATCGCAACCTCGCCACACATGGAATAACAACCCACTCCCCCCTCATGTGTGCGAGGTAGCTCTAGGAAAAGACACCAAAGTTCCCTTTCGTTCACACTCAGTCTCTAGCTGTCATGTAATAATGCACCGAAACCACAGCTCCCTTTCCACATCCAGGCCCCACACAACTTACCATGGTTTACCCCAGACGCTTCACATACTCTGGTTCAATCCATTGACAGCACGTCGACCCCGGTATACCACATCGTTCCAATTCACTCTATTCCTTGCACGCCTTTCACCCTCCTGCATGTTCAGGCCCCGATCACTCAAAATCTTTTTCACTTCATCTTTCCACCTCTAATTTGGTCTCCCACTTCTCTTCGTTCCCTCCACCTCTGACACATATATCCTTTTGGTCAATCGTTCCTCACTCATTCTCTCCATGTGACCAAACCATTTCAAAACACCCTCTTCTGCTCTCTCAACCACACTCTTTTTATTTCCACACATCTCTCTTACCCTTACATTACTTACTCGATCAAACCACCTCACACCACATATTGTCCTCAAACATCTGATTTCCAGCACATCCACCCTCCTGCGCACAACTCTATCCATAGCCCACGCCTCGCAACCATAAAATATTGTTGGAACCACTATTCCTTCAAACATACCCATTTTTGATTTCCGAGATAATGTTCTCGACTTCCACACATTCTTCAAGGCTCCAAGAATTTTCGCCCCCTCCCCCACCCTATGATTCACTTCCACTTCCATGGTTCCATCCGTTGCAAGATCCACTCCCAGATATCTAAAACACTTTACTTCCTCCAGTTTTTCTCCATTCAAACTTACCTCCTAGTTGACTTGACCCTCAACCCTACTGTACCTAATAACCTTGCTCTTATTCACATTTACTCTTAACTTTCTTCTTTCACACACTTTACCAAACTCAGTCACCAGCCTCTGCAGTTTCTTTCATGAATCAGACACCAGCGCTGTATCATCAGCGAACAACAACTGACTCACTTCCCAAGCTCTCTCATCCACAACAGACTGCATACTTGCCCCTCTTTCCAAAACTCTTGCATTCACCTCCCTAACAACCCCATCCATAAACAAATTAAACAACCATGGAGACATCACACACCCCTGCCGCAAACCTACATTCGCTGAGAACCAATCACTTTCCTCTCTTCCTACACGTACACATGCCTTACATCCTCGATAAAAACTTTTCACTGCTTCTAACAACTTGCCTCCCAACCCATATATTCTTAAAACCTTCCACAGAGCATCTCTATCAACTCTATCATATGCCTTCTCTAGATCCATAAATGCTACATACAAATCCATTTGCTTTTCTAAGTATTTCTCACATACATTCTTCAAAGCAAACACCTGATCCACACATCCTCTACCACTTCTGAAACCACACTGCTCTTCCCCGATCTGATGCTCTGTACATGCCTTCACCCTCTGAATCAATACCCTCCCATATAATTTCCCAGGAATACTCAACAAACCTATACCTCTGTAATTTGACCACTCACTCTTATCCTCTTTGCCTTTGTACAATAGCACTATGCAAGCATTCCGCCAATCCTCAGGCACCTCACCATGAATCATACATACATTAAATAACCTTACCAACCAGTCAACAATACAGTCACCCCCTTTTTTGATAAATTAATATATATATATATATATATATATATATATATATATATATATATATATATATATATATATATATATATATATATATATATATATATTGGAAAGGATCACAATTCTGCGGGTGATCAAGATATTCCTATGAGTCCACGGGGAAAATGAAACACGAAACTATTCGTGTTTCATTTTCCCCGTGGACTTATAGGAATATATATATATATATATATAAATA
Source organism: Panulirus ornatus (assembly GCF_036320965.1). Taxonomy (NCBI): domain Eukaryota; kingdom Metazoa; phylum Arthropoda; class Malacostraca; order Decapoda; family Palinuridae; genus Panulirus; species Panulirus ornatus. Next base: position 51,699,830 of record NC_092231.1, read on the forward strand.
CATATATATATATATATATATATATATATATATATATATATATATATATATATATATATATATATATATATATATATATATATATATATATATATTTCTATTATACATTGTCGCTGTCTCCCGCGTTAGCGAGGTAGCGCAAGGAAGCAGACGAAAGAATGGCCCAACCCACCCACATACACATATATATATATACATAGATAGATAGTTCATTGACCTCAAGAAGATAAGATTGACATTAAGCATACACAAATACAATTAAACGTTAGATCTAAAGTAACAATAATCACTAAATCCACTTTAGATGTTGATAATGTAGTCCACAGAATATTATCTTAAAATTATTTAATCATGCATTTCTAATATCTTAATTATTATTTCACAACATGTATCATGGGGAAAATCAGGTGGAAAAGGGTCCTCTGATCTTATGAAGTTATACATATGTCTGATGTTCTGTGTCAAAGAACAATTTTCAGTCATATGCCTCTCAGTTTGTACACCTCCACCACAAATACACACACCTTCTTCAAAAGGTATGCGGCCACGTCCCCTTCTATTCCAGCGACCTGTTTTAACACTTAAACTGTGGCCGCTCACACGGAAGCGCGTAAATGCAATGCGGTTGGACTCTGGTATCAGATGTTTTTTTAGTGTATACGTCATGTATAGACAAACCTGGGTTGAGCTCTTCATATATGATACACCTTGAGGAGCTGGAATTTTCAAGTGCGTTATGTACATTTTTAATTAAGGAAGTTAGGTCAGGAGGGCGGTTATCAATGAAATTCTGAATATGTTTCCCCATGTGTGTATTGGTTATAACACGGATGGAAAGTGTTAGGGGATCATCTGGCATATCTGAAAAACTTGTGCTGCTCAAACTTAATCAAATCCGGGAGTGAAGGATATCCAGCTTCCGCATAGCATACCGAATTTGATGTAGTCTTCCTGACCCCTAGTAGTTGTTTTATGGCCCAATTGTACAGTTTAATAACAGGTTTGATATCAGCACCTACCCAAGACTCGCATCCATACAGTAAGGACGACATCATGGCAGTATCAAGGACTCGTCGTTTAACAATAAATGGGATGCCGTTATTCTTCTTGAGGAATGATACATACTTTAACACATGGGACAATTTTCTTTTAGCGTGAGTCCGTACAGCCGAGGACACAGAGCCGTCACAGGTGAAGAGTGACCCCAGGTAAACACAGTTCACGCAGTGTTCTACGACTAAATCGTTCATCTGAAACGGCTCCTTATCTCTCTCATTGCCGTTAATTACAAAAAATTTAGTTTTAGAGCAGTTGATCAGCATGCCAAACTCTTCACAAAATTGTTGTAATATTTCTAACTTTTTTACCATATTCTGTCTACTAGTTCATAACAACACAGTGTCATCCATAAGAACCATAACATGTAACCACTCTCTGAGTTGCTCAGGTTGACATCTTTCTTTCATGAGGCGAATGAGTTCATTGACAAATATTATGAACAATAAACAAGATGTAGGTGACCCCTGCCTAACCCCACGCGTAGCTGTTACCACAGCCCCACCCACCAGGCTCTCCGTAACACGATACATGGCCTTCAACGCCGCTAACATCACCGCGCCACACCCAATATGACGCAACACTGTAAACAACTTCTGCCTCGGGACTAAGTCATAAGCTTTGGAAAAGTCAATAAAGGTTATAGATAATATAACTCTCTGTTGTCAAAGTTCACCGGTGGAGTAGATCATATATTACAAAGCTGTGTCTATCCACACAGATGTTACACGTCCCAGGTTAAGATATTTCCTTGATATGGCGTTTATCTAACATAGATATGTCTTCTATAAAGATTGGTAAACACGTTCTCCTGTGGGTCGATACCTAACGCTTTCGTATTAATCATTTGTAAGTGACCAAGCATCACAAAGTTGTGTCACTTCCCACACTCTGTTTCATTATTCATTCAAACTATATTTGCTTCATCATTGATTTGATCCTTACAATAGATATTTATGTTTGTAATTTTCTTTATCATATCATTAGTCAGTTGAAGTGCACAATACGCTTGTCAACCTGGCCAGTCTACTGTTTTGGTTATATTATTCACAAGGTGTAACAGGACTCCATCCGTCAGCTGTGTCACCACCAGTGACAAGTCGTCCTTAGCAAGGCTGTGTCATCCTCAAAGGACGGAGAGAAATAGTACAGTCTCGTCGGAAATGTTCTTGCTCAAAGATGTCTACCTTCCCCTGCTCCTGTGTAGAGTGCAGCAGCCACGAAGGTGTAGGAGCGCCATCAAAGGTGTGCTGGTGATGTGTGGTAATAATAATAATACTGTTCACACCATCACCAACAACCATTTCTCAGGTTTGTCTGTCCTACTTGTCGTCGCTGCACGTAACTCTGTCATTGTATATGTCTTCCTTGAACGTACATCTTCCTATATTTCACTGTCCCAACTATTTAGATAATAATACGTTGAAAGGATTGTCAGGTGACTTTAAAGTGGAACATATAAAGGATTAGTGACCTAATGACCTTCCATAGGTCGCAGTCCGTTTGAATGCACCATTCGTCGTACGAACAGGGTGAGAGCGTGTACGGTCTCAGAATCATCTTGAACTCCTGGGAAAACTGTTTAAGATGATTCGATTGATGGTTATAACATGACCTTTACCGCAGGTATGACCCTTGCAATCAACAGGGGTGAAAACCTTAATTATATGGGCCAAATATTTAGTGAGCGTGTGTATGACCTTACAAATATCTTCAACACGTGAAGGTGTTCAAGTATTTTTGGTCGGGGATCATGACTAACTTGTTGACTTTATTAACCCTGGCAGTCGATGAGCCACAAGCCCAAATAACCAACCAACCTGGCGATTATTTTAGATGTCTTGCTTGAGTGACAATGTAGCACCTGGGTTGAGCCCAAAGACTTGTTACCCTCCTCCTTTCAGTCTGTTTTTCTATCTCTTCCTCACAACACTCCCGAGAACCCTCCAGCAAACTCCACCACACTCCCCTTCCTGCCAAACCCTTCCCTCTACGTCGTCAGTAATCAAGACAGACATTCATAGACAGTAAGACAGACATTCATAGCTTCATATGCAGCTACCTGCTGGACCTGGACGATCATTTTATGTTGAACTTATGGTTCACATTCTGGCTTCATGACCTTTAGGTGATAGCCCTTAAATCCAACAACATATATACATCCTGTTATACAACTGATGTTACTGTCTGACGTATGTATGGTGCGGCTTGATGACCTTACCTGCTGATGGTCAAACATGTTATCATGTTGCAAATATCGTGATTTGTATGTTTTGTTGTGTGGCACAGATTCTAGTGTAGATATCTTTAATAACCTTTACCAGTTACTATCCAGTATAGTGAACGATAGACAGACTTACGTGTTACAGACTCCGTATGATAAACACCTGACGAACCTCGACACAAACATTTATCTGTTGGGTAAGATCAGAGAACGAGTCGTCCAGTGGCAGAACATAAACCTACAACATGTAACAACAACAACAACAACAACAACAACAACAACAACAACAACAAACAACTGTTATGTGAAGATCTAGTTATTCAAAGTGAGATGATCACAAGGAAGTTAGGGATATAGAAGAGTAGGAGTGAGGTATAAGCTGGAGGCGGACCCACCCACCGTGGCTGGTGCTATATAGAGCAGTGAGGGATAACACCATATCTTAACCCCTGGTGATGTGTGAGCTTATAAACACTGGTGGTATTTATGGCGGCCACCAACCAGGAAGTAATGTTCACCAGGTATTGCTCTGCTCTACACTGATCCAACAACTACAAGGATAATGTTGTTATAACCTTCTTGATCATGCTGGTTATAGAAGTATTATAGATACATGTTGGTGACACAAGGATAATGTTGTTATAACCTTCTTGATCATGCTGGTTATAGAAGTATTATAGATACATGTTGGTGACACAAGGATAATGTTGTTATAACCTTCTTGATCATGCTGGTTATAGAAGTATTATAGATACAGGTTGGTGACACAAGGATAATGTTGTTATAACCTTCTTGATCATGGTGGTTATAGAAGTATTATAGATACATGTTGGTGACACAAGACATTATAATGATGGTTTCCTCTGGTGTCCACAAGTCATCAACTACATACATAACATCAGTCGTAACAACACTATGTATGTAGTCGTGATTACCGTAACATGTGAGAGGCAAGATTGGATGACGTAACGTAACAATATCAGACTTCATCATTCTCAATAGTTTAGGTGGATCATGTAATATTTGGCGTTGCTTCATGTTTTATCAGATGATAAAATGATGGCTGGCCTAATGACCTTCACAAGTCAATGGTCATTAAATCCAACACAGCAACCAACCACTCAGGATGACCAGGAGGGAGCCACCTGGTGCAGACCAAGTGTACCAGCCTGGTGGAGAGGATCAACTGCTCCACCTCAGGATAAGAGCTGCTCAAGTTCTGTAGTGAGGGACACTCCAAGTGGCATGTGAAACTACCAGTCTTAGTTATAAACTACCGCCCGGCTGGCCGGCCGGTGGGTGGCTGTGGCCAACATGAACCCAGGGGCTACACACACACACACACACACACACCGCCCACTGACCTGACCACCGGCCGGTGGGTGGATGTGGCCAACATGAACCCAGGGGCTACACACACACACACACACACCGCCCACTGACCTGACCACCACCACTGTGACCTGACCACGTGTGGCATGTAGCTCATCCTTGGACAACATTAATCAAATACCTAGACAGAATTTTTATGTTAGATAAAAGACATTTCTTGATAGGAAACATAAGAAATGATGACGAAAGATAAGGGACGCTATTAGAGGTAAATATTTTGTTAAAATATGAAATACTCTTACTCAAACTAGCTCCCTGTACTGTATTTTCTTTTACATACCCAGAGGAAAATATATTCTGTGGTTAATCAACATAAATGTTCATGTTTAACAGGTTTTCTATTTCTGATAGTATTTCACTGATTCAGGTTTAAGAACCTTGGTTCTGAACAACCATTATAATGCAACACAATACATATTTATCATAAACAAATCATTTATCACAATAACCATTATGTTTGTACCAGATTCTTTACGTCCTCAATCACGTTTGTTAATATATAAGGAATTTTTCCGCCACATTTCAATACATAACATATATCTACACGTGTGTAAATATATGTATATGTTTTTATAAATTTTTCTTTGGCTTTTATAATTAAGGTGTAAGATATCCGTCTGATGTAAATACTAGATAATATTATAGGTTATGTGTGTGTGTGTGTGTGTGTGTGTGTGTGTGTGTGTGTGTGTGTGTGTATGTGTGTGTGTGTGTGTGTGTGTGTGTGTGTGTGTGTGTGTGTGTGTGTGTGTGTGTGTGTGTGTGTGCGCACATAGGAGTGAAAACATATTTTACACTTACAAGGTTAAAAGACGGGGCAACACGAGTGTACAAATCCTTCCTCAAAAGACTCACGTGATAATGATTAAAGTAGTACACACACACACACACACACACACACACACACACACACACACACACACACACACACACACACAGAGCGGAGCCTTCAATTTTTGATGTAGATTGATTTCCTATCTTAGTTTCGTCTATGGAATTCTACATCTTCAGTTCAGCACAACATTGTGGTAATGAAGGGAAAGTCACCACATTCATAAGCCGAGTGCACGTAGCTTATCCCATCTCGTTAGAGAGAAAACTTACCTGTATTTGAATTAATGAACGGGAACAGAGAAGACAAAAATTTTTCTACACATTTATTATACAACTATACAATTTATATTATATACATTACCACATTTCTTGCACTTTCCATCACAAATTTCCTGAGGTCATAACCTTGTACTTACCATTACCTTACAACCTTAAAGATGGTGGTCTACAACACCTCTAGATTGATGAAGAAAACGAAAAGTTTCGTTTTACCATTAAGACCACAGAAATGCGGTAATTCCACTTCACTACCACTAACTACTAGTTATTTTACTTGTTGATTTTCACGGCTAAGATTTTCATCCTCTGAGCGAAGCCATACAATAATCGTCCTTATCTACTCTGAGCATTGGATAGCCTCCTGATGATCAAGATTGCTGTTTTGGTTGTCCGTTTCCCTTGTTACTGCTGCGCCTCACTGCACACCTTACATGAGTGCCTTCCACAGTATTAGGGACAGCTGCTGGGCCTCACTGTAGCTACTTCTGGGACGGTTGCCAATCTCCCTCGTATTCCCTCATGACCACAGCGCCAAACCGACTCCCGCCATCAGGCCGAAACGCAAAGACGTTTCTGACAAAATTGAGACAACCGCTTTCGCGTCAGTTTTGACACCAAGTGAATTTATACGACAATTACGTTCAAGATGCTTGGTTTTTCGTTCATGGATTGAACAGAAGCAACCAACGATGGTTGCTACTGCCCAATCCATGAAGTCCCCCCCACCACGGAAAGGTAACCAAGCTTCGGGGGGGATGGGTGTTTACCCTGACGCCAACGGAGAAACTCAATATTAGTGCAGAGACCTTTTCCTCGGTAAAGAAAGTGTAGCCGGACTCCGCCCTCATGAGGTTACTGCACGACAGCAAAGATCACCCTTGGGTAGGCTGTGCTATAGGCAGCACAGCTCCGTCAAAGATCTCACTCCATAAGTGAACTTATATAGATTCCTTTTTTAACATTTTGTCTTGTCTATAAGGAACTCATCAGTTCTTCTCCAGTGAAAGCAAAAAATCATCGAGAAATTCATTTGCTTCCTCAATATCAGGATCTTGTGGCTCTGTGTGGGGGACGGGGCTGGTGGCTTGTGTGTCTGGCTGTGTCTGGGGAGCGGGGCTGGTGGTCTCTGTGACTGGCTGTGTCTGGGGAGCGGGGCTGGTGGTCTCTGTGACTGGCTGTGTCTGGGGAGCGGGGCTGGTGGTCTCTGTGACTGGCTGTGTCTGGGGAGCTGGGCTGGTGGTCTCTATGACTTGCTGTGTCTGGGAAGCGGGCCTGGTGGTCTCTGTGACTTGCTGTGTCTGGGAAGCGGGGCTGGTGGTCTCTGTGGCTGGCTGTGTCTGGAGATCAGGGGAAGTCTTGGGCATAAATTTCAATATACTGTGAGCGATATCGTCTTTCAACCGATTCCTCTCGATCTTCTCTTGCACGTCCTTCATGATACGTTTGGGCGGCTTTCTCCATTTTCTTTGCATTTCAGTTGGTGATCCTGCGCCATCGAGCCACATGATACCAGAATAGTATCGTTCCTGTTTGCCAACGGGTCCAATCTTGGTGTCACACATGATGCCGAGTGAACCCAAATGGCGGCCGATGTTTACGTTGGAAGCCACGGGCTCGTTATGTATCTTGCAGTAACTTTCATACCGTTGCTGCAGCTCTTTCCTGCTGATAAGGTACCGCTTCATAGTAATAGTCTTTCCCTTCATTTGAACGAAGGTATTCATGAAACTAACAAAGGAAGCCTTTCCTTTGTAATCCCGTTTGTAGTAACAGAAAGCCATTGAAGACGTGGATTGGGTCAGGCGAAGTTACACAGACTAACAAGATAGTCCTATAATCAATGGTCCTGTATCAGCACTGAACTCGAAATACGTCAGAACGACAATTTGAACCCAGGGCTGGAGGGCCAGTTGATGATATTCTCACGTCTTGCTCAACCAAGTAACCTCGGTTAGACCTTGTTTATATTTTAATATAGTAAAGCTAATACAGTTAAGCTTGATGATTCTATCTATATGTAAGTTGCAATGTAGTTTGTATATATATATATATATATATATATATATATATATATATATATATATATATATATATATATATATATATATATATATATATATATATATATATATATATATATATATATATATATATATATATATATATATATATATATATATATATATATATATATATATATATATATATATATATATATATATATATATATATATATATATATATATATATATATATATATATATATATATATATATATATATATATATATATATATATATATATATATATATATATATATATATTCATAAATAGATATATATGAGGATGTAGTGAAGATGGCCTTGATCAAGATAAAGGCCACTGATATTGAAAACGAGATGACTGTGAGGATATAGTGAAGATAGATTTTCATTAAGATAAAGTTCAGTGCTGTTGAAAGTGACTTTCTAAAAGGATGTAGTTAAGATGACCTTCGACCAAAAAATACGCTTGTGATATTGAAAGTAAGATGATTATGAGGATGTAGTGAAGATGACTTTTATCAAGATATTGAAAACGAGATGACTATGAGGATATAGTGAAGATAGATTTTCATTAAGATAAAGTTCAGTGCTGTTGAAAGTGACTTTCTAAAAGGATGTAGTTAAGATGACCTTCGACCAAAAAATACGCTTGTGATATTGAAAGTAAGATGATTATGAGGATGTAGTGAAGATGACTTTTATCAAGATAGAGGCCAATGATATTGAAAATGAGATAAGTATAAGGATGTAGTGAAGATAGTCTTTGACCAAGATAAACGTCATCGATGATGAAAACAAGATGACTGTGAAGATGTAGTGAAAATAACCTTAGACCACAGAAAAGCCATTGATATTCAAAATGATTGTGAGGATGTAGTGAAGATGGCGCTTGACCATAATAAACGCCAGTGATATTGAAAATAACATCTAAATAAGCCAAAATTAACAACTAACAATCAAATCAAATAATTACTTCAAAAGCTAGGGTAAGCAACCAGAAATAAACAGTCTTAGAAAGTCCAACAAATAACACCTAAACGAAAAAAAATTAAACAAAAAAATTAGATGGAATATTTCCTATGTATGTCCATTATTGTGTTTATATATAAATATAAGATATATATATATATATATATATATATATATATATATATATATATATATATATATATATATATATATATATATATATATATATATATATATATATATATATATATATATATATATACAGTCCCTGGGGATAGGGGAGAAAGAATACTTCAGAAGTATTCCCTGCGTGTTGTGAAAGGCGACTGAAAGGGAAGGGAGTGGGGGGGCTGGAAATCCTCCCTTCTCGTTTTTTTTTTTTTAATTTACCAAGAGAAGGAAGAGAGAAGGGGGCCAGATGAGGATATTCCCGCAAAGGCTTAGTCCTCTGTTCTTAACGCTACCTTGCTAACGCGGGAAATGGTGAATAGTATGAAAGAAAAAAAAAGATATATATATATAAAGTATGAATAAATGTGGCGGGGTGGCGACGAGAATTAATAAAAGCAGTAAGTATGAAGTATGTACACGTGTATATATATGTATGTGTATGTATGAATATGTATAGGTTGAAATGCATAGGTATGTATATGGGCGTTTCTGCACGTGTATGTGTATACATGTGTATGTGGGAGGGTTGGCCCATTCTTTCGTGTGATTCCTTTCGCTGCCTCGCTAACGCGGGATACAACGAGAAATTATAAGTAAATAAAGTATACAAGTAATGGGAGTGTGTGTTTGTGGTAGTAGTGGGTGGGTGTGTTAAGCGTGGAAAGGAAGGCCAGTTAAAGTCCTTTTTTGTAGACTGTAGGTTTGAAAACGGGGTTTAACGGGCCTCTGTGCCTCTATATATGCTGGAATACGTGCTTGCCATTGGTTGACAATAATCTACCAATGAGAGGGCTGCATTTGATATAGTTTGATAAGTTGTAAGGGTGAAATTCCTATGTATTGTTTGGGTTAAGTATCAGTAATTTGGTAATGTCGTCTTCGGTGGTGCGAGCGCGTTTTATGCACTAGCAGACAAACTCCCTCCCTATTGGCTGAAGAAAAGCCATAAGGTCCGCCCACCCTGCCTCACTTGATCCAGATGAAGGTTGAAAGGCAATTTTTCACAATTATCTCTATGTATATAGGGAAAAAGGTAAAATATAATGGTGTCATAAGATAGAGCTTGCTGTGTTGTCCATGTTCCATAAGATACATACAAAGAAAAATGCACATATCACAAAAAGCACACGATGATAGGCACAGAAGGTACAACTGCTACTTTAACGTCCATCTGACCCGGTATATATAAGAATGTTCCTATGTATACATCACGAATCCCTCCACTAAACATCTATTGGAGGAAATTGTTTGAAAGACAAGTAGAGCGATTTCAAATACATCATACTCACTGGATTGATTACTTCAACAATCTCCTAGGAACAGACCACCCAGGTAACATGTTTAATATACAACCTGGACAACGTCCAGTGACCCTATATTAAAAACTAAAAACCACTATAGATCTTGCTGCTAAGTCCGTGCGGGGAACGCCTTGGTAAAATCAGTGTCCATTGGCCAGAGATACCATCCATCTCCTCCTGTATCACTTGAAAAAAAAAAAATAAAAGAAATAATATAAAGTAAGAAAGAGTGATAAAGAAAATAGATTGATATATAAATAGAATAAAACCTTGCCCTCCACTCATCGTCTCCGCCCTTCTTAACCTATTTTTCCTATGCAAGCTGGGTTAAGCCCTGGCTCTTTTCCTCCCTCTAAACCTCACTTCCTCTAATAATTCTTGCTCTTTCCCCCCCTCTCTTCCCCCCCCCTCAACCCCTTCCTTCGAAAGGACTTTTCAATCATCATCATTGTCATTGTGTTCGTCATCTTTTCTAGCCATTCGAGAAGGTTCTTGCTGCTCCTGTCTCGGCCACGTGTTAACCACTTGGATGATGTAGGATTAACCGCCAGATAACACGAAGAGAGAAGACAGAAGAATGAAGACAGAAGCGAGAAGACAGAAGCGAGAAGAGAGAAGACCGAAGAAAGAAGTGGATTGTAACGTTGCCTCCCGCGTTGGTCCTTCCCGCGGGAGACCGTTACGGTGACGACGCCGGCAGGCTGTTCCCTCACCACCCTCGCTGCTCCCCACACCCCCGCGTTGCCTCCACTCCATCTTCACATGTCTTTTTATTTTCTATTTTTTATCATCCATCATCCATCTCTCGACCGTTTGGCTTGAGCAATCTCTACCCCAGCTTCCCCACCCCATTCTGGAAAACTCATTTTCCTGAGGAGTGGAGGCTGGAGTGGACCTGTTCTCACCTGACGGGGTGGAGACCCTCACACTATCTCTTACCTCTCCCCTACCTTGGACCGTCGAGCCTCCCTCACTCACGTTTTCTCGCACTAGGACACTGATGCCACCAACATGCCGCCCGACATACGTCTAAAATCCCTCAAAACTGATTGTCCCCCTCCTTCCACGTTCGAACTCCTGTCCATAGTCTTTAAGACCACTGAGATCCGTCCTACTAGGGTCATTCAATTCCCTTCGAAAAATACCAGTTTAAGATTTGCTAGGGCAAAGATAGTGATTTAGATAGAATCCTATCTAAGCCTCTCCTTGATGAACTAGCAAAAAAACTACCAAATCGTTCAGGACCGCTGCCCCTTCAAGCTAGATGTACTATTATTGCCTACAATGTTGATGAATCTATCTTGTCCCTCAGCCCTTCGGAGATTGTTGAAGCCATCAATGGCGAAAACAATGACGTTAATGTCATCAACGTCTATAAACCGAATAACTCCAGATCAATAAAGATACAATGTTCAAACCCGACCGAGGCCGATCGCCTACTCTCCCGGGGAGTCCTGTTCCCCATGATCTCTGTGCCTGCAAAATCCCTGAAGAAAGATGAACATCTCGACGTACAACAATGTTTCAAATGTCTGAAATACGGACATGAGACTAAGAACTGTAAAGAACCCTACCAAACCTGTAGTCAATGAGCGGAAACTGGTCATGGTTTTCGTGAGTGCAAGGCTCAGGTAGCGAAGTGTGTCAACTGTAAAGGTAATCACGTTGCTGTATCTGGGCTGTGCCCACGTAAGAAGGAGTAACTCCGCGCAGTGCGTCAGGCACAAAAATCCAACTCACCTCCTTCCACAAAGCCTCACCTCTACGCAACAGTTGCTGCTGCTGCTCCTCCCCCTGCCACCCAAGCTTCTCCTATCCCAACTACTAATTCTTCAGACCTCCTCACCCTACAAGGTAGGATGCATGCGTGCTACCTAAAAGCGTTGTTCCTGAGCGGGGAAGATAAGTCGGAATTCATCAGAATTTTCGATTTGCTTCTTGCTCATAACAACCTACCCAATGTACGAACTCCACCTGAACTCCTCAGCTCCCCCGCCACCAACCATCCCTCACCGACCCCTGTCTCGTCCGCCACCCTGACCCCTAACGAAAACGTATCCCAGGAGACCCCCAGTAACACTTCCAACTCTCCCCCAACTACTCAACCTGTCACCCTCCCAACTTCCAATACCCCCTCCGCACCCTATAGCACAACTCCATCCACAACCCCCCAACCCAACACCAACAATCCTACTGTCTCTCCAAATACCGATTCCTCTCCCACCCCCACCGTCCCAACTTCCACCACCACGACAGTTCCCCCAGAACCTCCACTCACCAATCCCCCCCCTCCCCCCTCCCCCTCCCTCCGTCCCCTACCTAACCCTCCCAGAGGAGCCCCAGCACCTGACCCTGCCGACACACCAGGCAACCCACCAACGGTCAACCTTGACCTTCAAATTCTCGACAATGACACTCTCCCCTCCCCTCTCCCCTCTCCTGACCCCTCACCAGATATATCCCGACCCAAGACTGGAAACATGATACACGTGAAACACTCAAACGGTGCGTCAACGGCCTTCATCGACAACAGACACAAATGGCCAGCAAATTTCACTCAGTCGTAAAATGCTAAAAATCTTACAGTTTAACGTGCGCAGCTATCACAATGGCCGTCATCTGATTGCCACTCTCCTCGAAGAGAAAAACCGATGTTGTGATACTTAACATCACATGTATCACCAACGGATACAAAATTAGACATTACGGGTATACATCACGACAGTCTCCAGACAGTAGACACGAGGGAGTCGCCATTCTCATACGCAACACCATCGAACACGAATACCTCGCCATCTCATGGCAATACGAACACTTTCTAGCAGTTAAGATAAACACAATACATGGCTTCATTATCTTCTGCACTACATACTCTCGACCCAACACTACCATTCCACTCCATGATCTCTACACAGTATTCAATTACACACATATCCCAGTCTACCTTCTAGCTGACCTCAACGCCCAACACAGAACCTTCCACCACAACAGAAACAATTCTCATGGTGATGACTTATTCGCTTTATACTCTTACAAACGTCTTAACTTCCTAGGACCTTACTTCCACACTGTCTTCACTGGCTCAGGAGGAAAAAGCAGACCTGACCTTGTCTTCTCCACCAGAGCCAGTAATTTTCTTCCCAATTTCTTGTCTCCATCACCACTGTGTGGTTCCGACCACATCCCTATATTTCTTCATCTCTAGTGTTACCCTATCCTCGTCCCATCACCCTCACACTACCACTACAAAAGGACTAGGAGAGCTTCAAAGACACTCTCTCCAGCTGCACTTACACCACAAACTACGAAAATCACCCAATAACACTAATAAACACAGAAATAGAACACATACATGGAACAATCACACAGGCAGCTAACATATCTATTCCCAAATCTTCATTTAATTCAAGATACCCCTTCTACCCTTCTCCCAAAACAACAAGACTTCTCTCGTGCTACCGTCGACGCTTTGAGTAAAACAGACGTCGTTTGGGCCTAGTACGGTGGGACCTCACATCCCTACGAAACCACACACTCAACAGCCTTCTAGTAGACCACAATGGGCACTGGAAATCTCTTATCACCACAATAGAACAACACTGAATCAAATCTCCTCAAGAGTTTTGGAACAGAATCCGAAAACTCAAAGGAATACCGAAAACAGACTTTAATGGACTAAATGACAACACTCTATACCATAACCCACAAGACATTGCCAACATTTTTCAAAAACACTGGGAAGGTATCTTTCACCCTCACCCCCCTCACCCTCTGGCGTACGAAAACACTCAAATTGTCACACAACACATACAAAACAGACCCAGTCACTTCTACCCAGAACAGATCATACATTTCCAATCGCTTTCACACGACCACCTTCTCACAACTCCAATAAGATCGAGCGAGGTCAAATTCCTCCTCCTCAGATCACCCAAAGTAGCTCCAGGTAATTCAGGCATTGGTTACCAGCTACTTACACATCTCCCTGACAACACTATTAGAGCCATCACCTTCCTCTTCAACGCGGCACTAGCCTCTGGCTATTTTCCCGCGGCCTTCAAAACAGCAACAACCACAATGATACCTAAACCCAACAAATCCAACAGAGACCCAATGAACTACAGACCCATCAGCCTACTTGAGTCCATTGGGAAGACATTTGAAAGAATCACAAACAACAGACTTAGACAACACCTAACAAACAACAACCTACTCTCACACAAACAGTTTGGCTTTCATCAACATCGCTCCACACAAGATGAACTCAACATCATTACGAACTACATAAGAAACAACACGCGGACACACAAAATGACCGCACTCATCACAAAAGATGTTGAAAAAGCCTTTGACACCGTGTGGCGCGATGGATTGAGGTATAAACTAAGCACCCAATTCCAACTCCCACGACCCACCATTAAGCTTCTCTCTAACTATCTTAGCAACAGAAAAACCCGAATCAAATACAGAAACACTTACTCAAACTACTTCTTCCTTAATGCCGGTGTACCTCAAGGCTCCGTGCTGGCCCCCACTCTCTACACACTCTACTCAAATGATCTTCCCAATCCTATACACCTGGACTCCATCACTCTCCAATATGCAGATGATGTCACACAGCTAATCAGAGCCAGAACCCTCACACACTTAATCAATAGAACCCAACAGGAAATTGACCACGTTTCGCTCTGGGAGTTAAAATGGAGGATTAAAACAAATCCTGCAAAATCCAACATATCCTACTTTAATGTACGTCAGAGATACAACATAACTAATGTCTACCTACACTCCCGTATACACCGTCATTTACCCATTCCCATCTCAAACACCAACACTGTCCTGGGCCTAAACTATGATGTACACCTGAGAATGAATAGACATATTCAGCCTAGAGCGGCTATTGCGAGAGCGGAGCTCGCAAGATTGTATAGATTTAGAGAGGAGGAATTCAAAATCAAATTGCACCTCTACAAAGCATTAATACGACCACTTATCACTTATGCCCCTTCAGCTCTTAAACTCGGAGCCAAATCCAACATCCGTGCACTCCAATAATTCAGAATAAAGCTCTACGTTGGGTTTGTAACATCAAATGGCACGAGTTCATCAGGAACACAGAACTTCATATGAGAGCACGACTGCCTCCACAAAACTGGAGGAAATTGTCTGAAAGACAAGTAGAGTGATTTCAAATACACCGATTACTTCAACAATCTCCTGGGAATTGATCACCCAGATAACATTCAATATCCAACCTGAACAACATCCAGTGCCCATATATTAAAAACTAAAAACTACTATAGATCTTGCTGCTAAGTCCGTGTAGGGAACGTCTAGGCAAAATCAGTTTCTATCTGCCAGAGATACGATCCATCTCCTCCTATATCCTAAAAAAAAAAGAAAAATCCCTCGCCCTCCACTCGTCATCTCTGTCCTAGTTATCCTATAATTCCAATGCAAGCTGGGTTAAGCCTTGGCTCTTTTCCTCCCTCTAAAATTCACTTCCTCTAACAACTCTTGCTCTCCCCCCCCCCCCCTCCTTCCCCCCCTTCCTTGGAAGGGAGTTTTCTATCATCATTCATAGTTCATAGTGTTCCCTGCAGAACTGGTAAAAGTGGGGTTGGCTTATTTACCGTTTTTTTTTTATGATTAGCTTAGCTCTTTAGCTTAGTGAAGCATTTCCCCATTTGCTTCCCTAAATTTTATTTGTGTTTATTTTCTGTGTTTACTCCTCTTTTTGTGTTTACAGGCAAGTGAGTGTTGACCGGTGTGTCTGGTGTTGCTGGATCACTGGTACATTTCACGAAGGCTGATTGGACACAATTGTGTGACCAATCGAGAGGTGATGACCGCAGGAGAACTCAACCCAGCTTGGTACGTCCGGCTCGTCCCACTTTGGAGCGCTTGTCTGTCTGATCAGCTGCCTCGTATATTTTCGTAGAGAAGATGTAAGGTGTTACAAGTACCTTTTGTGTAGGGTAGTACGCCATCCCTGGATCTGGAGTCTAGCCCCACTGGTATGGACTCTAGTAAGCCAACCAATACTCCGTAGGGGGTAGTGGTGGTGACCGACCCACGCTGGACATAAAGTCCAAAATTGCTGAATGTGTTATGTTACATGCGACCGGTTCAACAACTCTAGCTTCCCTCAACCCCTTCCTCATCAAGAAAGTGCCTGACAGCCAGGCTGGTGCTGTTGAGATGGTAAGGAAACTGGCTAGTGGTGACCTTCTTGTTAAAGTTATCAAATCAAGTAGCAATTTTACTTAAGTTGAGAAAGTTTCGCTTTTACGATGTTGTGGCTTCCATTCCAGTGACCATGAAGTCATGCAGAGGAGTAATCTTCTGTCCTGACGTCATGGGCATGAGTGAGGACGACATAGTAAATGAACTTGCAGACGAGGAAGTGATCGCTGCTCGACTTATCACAAAACTTATTGACGGCGAGCCACGTACAACCCACCTGATCACTCTAACTTTAGGAAATCCAAATTGATAAAGGATATTGCCGTAGGTTATGTTAAGGTAGCTGTGAGACCTTACATACCGAACATCTTGCCATGTTGTAAATGCCAAAGGTTTGATCATGGTGGAAAGTCTTGTACTTTTTATCTCAATGTGGAAAGTGTGCCAGCGTGGACCATGTTGCTGACCATTGTACAGCCAAGGTGGTACTGTGCGTTAACTGTGGGGGGAGGCAACCACCCAAGCTCGTACCGAGAATGTCCTCGGTACAACTTTGAGATGGAAATCTGGACAGTTAAGGCAAAGGAGAACATTTCATATGATGAAGCAAGGAAGAGGGTGAAGGAGACTCACCAGACTCCCAAACACAATGAGTCCTATGCTATGGCATTGAAATGTAAGCTGGTCATGGTCACAATTGCCGCGGGAACTGCTGAACCAACCACGACCCATCACTCCAGACGAACCCATAACGAATCAGAGCGACACTGACACTGACTCTGACGATAATACCCACAAAGACTCGTACTCAAGAGCCACCTGCTGCTCTGTTTGCCCCAACAATGTGAGAGGACAAGATGAAGTTACAAAAGAAACTGTGTGGCAGGTGGTCGTTCCTGTGGCTCCAGCGAGGAGGTCTTCCTCCATGATGAAGTCTTCCTCGGTGGAATCATTGGACGACAATACCGTCCCCACCATCAGGAGCCGATCCCGTTCCCCTGGGGACTCGCCCAAGTCCAAAAGAATGGCTCACAAAGTTGTTCCGCTACAGAAATCTCAACACAACGCGTTCAATATCATTCATTGGAATTGTAGAGTTCTCAGGAATAAGCAAGCACAACTGTCACTGTTGCTTGCATTATATAGACCATCCGTTATTTGTCTACAAGAGACCAATCTGAACAGCTCAGTCGAAGATTGTGTTGTTTTAGATAACTATCACCCGTATAGAAGATCATGGGGTAGTCATTTATGTACAGGAGTGACTTCAAATTCTACTCTAGAAGCTGTCGCATGTAGAGTAGAATTTAATAACACGTACCTGGCCATTTGTTCAATTTACTGTCCCGGTTCCAATGCACTTGATGATAATGAGTTCACTTTACTCTTTAGTCAATTACCCCACACGAAACGAATGCTTGGAGACTTCAACGCTCATCATCATCAGTGGGGAGGTATACGGGCAGACTTTCGTGGAAAACAAATGGTAAATTATATCATCATTTCTAATCTCGCTCTTCTGAAAGATGGTAGTGGAACTCATGTAGATGATCGGACAGGAAACATCTCAGCCATCGACCTATCTTTGTCATCCCCGGATATACTAAATGACATCACCTGGGGTACTTATGACGACTTCTTGGGAAGTGACCACTGTCCAATCTGTCTTTCTTATACATGTGACAAGTGTACCAGAACGTCTCCGATTAGATTGCCATATAAGAAAGCAGACTGGGGTCATTCTCAAGACAAGCCGTCCTAGATATATCCGGAGATGACATTGACACAAAGGTCAATAATGTAACTAATACCATCCTCAGGGCTGCTGTGGCCTCTATTCCTAAGATCTTTACAATATCCACAAAGCACAGAGTTCCTTGGTGGACACCAGATTGCAGAAATGTACTGCGTGAGCGCAATAGGAGATACACGATTTTCGACAAAGAGCCTCAGACAATAACTTCATCCATATAAACAAGCGAGGGCTCAGGCAAGAGAACAATAAGACAAGCCAAAAGAGACTCCTGGCGTGGCTATGTTTCAACTGTTAATAAGGACACATCCAGCAGTCAGGTCTGGCCCACAATAAAGAAAATGACCAGAAAATATAAACAACCATCCATCCCTCAACTCACCACGCAAGACGGCACCATAGACGACCCAGTTGACATAGCCAACGCTATCGCCAGGAGATTCTCAGACATAAGTAGCTCGACCAATCATGATCGACAATTTTTACACCACAAACGTCAGGCCGAGCAAACAGTGATTGACTTTGCCACATAAGATGACAATATACCGTACAATAATACCTTTACCCTTAAAGAACTACTTCTTGTCCTGAAATTCTGTAAAGGTTCCATTCCAGAACCCAGCGGGATAACCTACGAGATGCTTTAGCATCTTAGTCAGGCCAACCTAAGTTATCAGCATTGTACAATGAGATTTGGAGGTCTCGAACGTTTCCAAACTCATGCCACTTTGCGCACGTCATCCCCATCCCAAAAGCTTCTGGACGCCTTACGAACATCAATTCGTTTCGACCTATTGCACTGACGAGCTGCATATGCAAGGTCATGAAAAGAATGGTTAATAAAAGGCTTCTTCTTGTTATTAGAAAACGCAGAAGTTATCAAATGATCAACAGTATGCATTTCGTAAACACAGAAGCACAATGGATCATTAAATAGATTTAGAACAGAGGCCTCAGGCCCCTGATTCTCAGAATACACTTCTTCAGTGAGAATTCTGGTCTGGAAGTAAAAGAAGTGGACACGATGATCAGAAATAAAGTACCTCCCTGGGAATAGCCAAGAATAAAAACTAAGACCAACTGGCTCCCTGTGGCGAAAAGGAAGGCGCCGGAGAGTGAGGTACACCAGCGATTCCGTCATGTCATCATGGATCATTTATCATATGTCCACTTCTCCACAGATGGCTCCAAGACAGGTGAGTGTGTGGGTACAGGCTACCGAACCATACAATTGTTTTCTGCGCGGAATTATTTGCTATTGACAAGGCCATAGATTATATAATTAATTAATTCATATTAAATCAGTCATTTTTACCGATTCATTGTCAGCTCGTAAAGCTATAAATTCGGGTTATACCGAGTCGAATGAAATTCAGGGCAACATCATTAATAAACTAAATTCATGGAATAAAGATACCATCTTGATTTGGGTGCCTGGCGGGTCATTGCAACATTTACGGCAACAATGAACAGGCAGACCGGTTGGCTAGGTCGACCTCAGAACTCGAGGAGGTGGGAAGTTCCGATCCCTCGGGAGCTGGGGTCCTGCCTTTCCTTGGGAAAGGATTCAATATTTCTTCTGTGGCAAAGTCAGTGGACCAGTCTGACTATAGCAAGAAAATATAAACCACAAGTAGCGGACTGGACGACCTCGTACAGGAAGAACAGAAGAGAGGAAGTCGTGCTGGCCCGTCTACGTCTCAACTGCACCTACAGTACCCACCTACAACCATATATAAGCCGAGACTTTCCAACAAGATGCGAAACCTGCCAATCCAGTCTGACAATAGACCACCTCCTCACACAGTGCACGAAACATCATGAAAACTGGAAGAGGCTGATAGAATATTTCAAGAACAAGAAAACCAACTTCACCATCTACAATCTACTTGGTGATGATAACAACATAATTAACCAATTGTTTATCTTTCTCAAGGAAACAGAAATAATCAAGATGATATAAGGTGGTTCGTTGGTTGACTCTGTGCCGGAGCTGGCTTCGTGGTGTGGCTACTCTCGCTCTGGGCTGGTTGTTGTGTGGTGGGAGAAGCAATTTGATCATTATGCTGCTGGCCAGGATCGAGGGTGGTTTCGGCCTAGAGTTGGTTCCGTTATGGTGTCCAGCTGACGAGTTACCCAAGTCATTATGTTATATTTCATATATATGTTCTATGTTATGGTGAAGGACTATCTCTAATGTATCCTTTCACTTTCTCAGTCCTTCTGGCAGCTGCACCAGTGGATGTTGTGCCGACTGGCTGGTGTTTGCCGCCACGTTGACACAATAACCACTTACCAACTTTTCTTCCATTTTTTTCCCCTATAGGACTAGGTAGTACTAATAGGTATTGATGTTATTATTATGTAGGGACTTTATACAGTCAAAAATCAGAGTTGCAGGCCTAATGACCTTACTTATAGGTCGCTGGCCGTTAAACCCAACAAATGAATGAATGAATCCATACAATATACAGGAGGAGCATAATAAGAATACCAGGTGCACGTGCACTACAGAAGGTTGAGCTGGAGAGGGACATTGGCGTCTACATGGACTCCAGCTGTGTGTATCTATGCCAGAGTCAACACTGATAACATGATGATAGCAATCAAGATAACATGATGATAGCAATCAAGATAACATGATGATAGCAATCAAGATAACATGATGATAGCAATCAAGATAACATGATGATAGCAATCAAGATAACATGATGATAGCAATCAAGATAACATGATGATAGCAATCAAGATAACATGATGATAGCAATCAAGATAACATGATGATATCAATCAAGACAACATGATGATAGCAATCAAGACAACATGATGATAGCAATCAAGATAACATGATGATAGCAATCAAGATAACATGATGATAGCAATCAAGATAACATGATAATAGCAATCAAGATAACATGATGATAGCAATCAAGATAACATGATGATAGCAATCAAGATAACATGATGATAGCAATCAAGATAACATGATGACAGCAATCAAGATAACATGTTGATAGCAATCAAGATAACATGTTGATAGCAATCAAGATAACATGATGATAACAATCAAGATAACATGATGATAGCAATCAAGATAACATGATGATAACAATCAAGATAACATGATGATAGCAATCAAGATAACATGATGACAGCAATCAAGATAACATGATGATAGCAATCAAGATAACATGATGATAGCAATCAAGACAACATGATGATAGCAATCAAGATAACATGATGACAGCAATCAAGATAACATGATAATAGCAATCAAGATAACATGATGATAACAATCAAGATAACATGATGATAGCAATCAAGATAACATGATGATAGCAATCAAGATAACATGATGACAGCAATCAAGATAACATGATGATAGCAATCAAGATAACATGATGATAGCAATCAAGATAACATGATGATAGCAATCAAGACAACATGATGATAGCAATCAAGATAACATGATGATAGCAATCAAGATAACATGATGATAGCAATCAAGATAACATGATGATAGCAATCAAGATAACATGATGATAGCAATCAAGATAACATGATGACAGCAATCAAGATAACATGATGATAGCAATCAAGATAACATGGTGATAGCAATCAAGATAACATGATGATAGCAATCAAGATAACATGATGACAGCAATCAAGATAACATGATGATAGCAATCAAGATAACATGATGATAGCAATCAAGATAACATGATGATAGCAATCAAGACAACATGATAACAAGATATCTGGCTACTTGTCAAAGCTCTTGCGAGACCTCACATTGTGTCTTATTGTATCCAGTATTCCTACAAGTTATGACATATGTATAAGGATGTAATAATTAGTGAAGATGAACAGAGATGAACAACTAAGAAATAATTTGCTATCTAGACAAACTGTGTTACAAGGAAAGGCCACAAACAGGAGCAGCTAACCCTGGCATACACATACCAGACAGGTCAGATGGTGGAGGTGTATAAGATATTGAACAGCTATTATGATCAAGTATTATTATGTTATGTAGTCATGTGAGTGTGAAGGTACGGAGGCAGATCACTTAATGATGACAATAAACAAGGGATGATGGAGACCATGGAATTCAAAACATTCACTGAAGGAAGCGTTGATACGAGTATTTCACTGCCAGAAAATGTTGCAAGTGACCCTTTGTGTGCAAGCCTTCCAGTGTAGTGTAAACATAAAGTCAGTGTTAAGATGATTTAGTCAAAATAATGGTCAAGACATGACCAACCTGAAGGCAGCGGTCTGGACATAAGCGTCAGCCACAGTCCGGTAACGTACCTGAGCAAGTAAACCCAAGTAATACACCTGACCCAAGAATCAAGGGCTTCACCTACGCCTGGTTTACCTACTCAACAGGGGGCTCCTACCCCCAGTTTACCTCTACCTACTCCAGCAGGGCGCTCCTACCCCTAGTTTACCTCTACCTACTCCAGCAGGGGCTCCTACCCCCAGTTTACCTCTACCTACTCCAGCAGGGCGCTCCTACCCCTAGTTTACCTCTACCTACTCCAGCAGGGGGCTCCTACCCCCAATTTACCTCTACCTACTCCAGCAGGGGATCCTACCCCTAGTTTACCTCTACCTACTCCAGCAGGGGCTCCTACCCCCAGTTTACCTCTACCTACTCCAGCAGGGGGCTCCTACCCCTAGTTTACCTCTACCTACTCCAGCAGGGGATCCTACCCTAGTTTACCTCTACCTACTCCAGCAGGGGATCCTACCCTAGTTTACCTCTACCTACTCCAGCAGGGGATCCTACCCCTAGTTTACCTCTACCTACTCCAGCAGGGGATCCTACCCTAGTTTACCTCTACCTACTCCAGCAGGGGCTCCTACCCCTAGTTTACCTCTACCTACTCCAGCAGGGCGCTCCTACCCTAGTTTACCTCTACCTACTCCAGCAGGGGCTCCTACCCCCAGTTTACCTCTACCTACTCCAGCAGGGGCTCCTACCCCCAGTTTACCTCTACCTACTCCAGCAGGGGCTCCTACCCCCAGTTTACCTCTACTTATTCCAGCAGAGGGCTCCTACCCCCAGTTTACCTCTACCTACTCTAGCAGGGGATCCTACCCCTAGTTTACCTCTACCTACTCCAGAAGGGGATCCTACCCTAGTTTACCTCTACCTACTCCAGCAGGGGCTCCTACCCCCAGTTTACCTCTACCTACTCCAGCAGGGGCTCCTACCCCCAATTTACCTCTACTTATTCCAACAGAGGGCTCCTACCCCCAGTTTACCTCTACCTACTCCAGCAGGGGATCCTACCCCTAGTTTACCTCTACCTACTCCAGCAGGGGGCTCCTACCCCTAGTTTACCTCTACCTACTCCAGCAGGGGGCTCCTACCCCCAGTTTACCTCTACCTACTCCAGCAGGGGCTCCTACCCCCAGTTTACCTCTACCTACTCCAGCAGGGGATCCTACCCTAGTTTACCTCTACCTACTCCAGCAGGGGATCCTACCCCTAGTTTACCTCTACCTACTCCACAGGGGGCTCCTACCCCCAGTTTACCTCTACCTACTCCAGCAGGGGGCTCCTACCCCCAATTTACCTCTACCTACTCCAGCAGGGGATCCTACCCTAGTTTACCTCTACCTACTCCAGCAGGGGATCCTACCCCTAGTTTACCTCTACCTACTCCACAGGGGGCTCCTACCCCCAGTTTACCTCTACCTACTCCAGCAGGGGGGTCCTACCCCTAGTTTACCTCTACCTACTCCAGCAGGGGGTTCCTACCCCTAGTTTACCTCTACCTACCCCAGCAGGGCGCTCCTACCCCGGACCCCATATAGACAACACAACATGGAGACATCACTTACCTTAACGAGGTGATTACAGATCTGTGGTGGAAGTGGTGGTCAGCGATGAGCAATATCCTGTGGAAGATGTGGTGATGACTGTGGCTGCTCCATGACAGCAGTGGTGGCAATGTTGTCAGTGTCCTGGGCTCAGTCTGGGTGGTGGCAATGTTGTCAGTGTCCTGGGCTCAGTCTGGGAAGGACAACAATGTTGTCAGTGTCCTGGGCTCAGTCTGGGAAGGACAACAATGTTGTCAGTGTCCTGGGCTCAGTCTGGGAAGGACAACAATGTTGTCAGTGTCCTGGGCTCAGTCTGGGAAGGACAACAATGTTGTCAGTGTCCTGGGCTCAGTCTGGGAAGGACAACAATTATCTTGCCTTCCCTCCATCACTCGGTAACTAGGATATAATCTCTGGCCTAATTGACTTTCATTAATTTCATAGTGAGGAATCTACAACCATTTCAGAGTTCACCTCACAACGATGTATAATGACCTCACAAACGAGTGAGAACACACACACACACACACACACACACACACACACACACACACACAACGATGTATAATGACCTCACAAACGAGTGAGAACACACACACACACACACACACACACACACACACACACACACACACACACACACACACACAGTTGTTTACGAAGTGGAGTCGTTCACCTTAAACCAGTGGAACAAGTGAACACACAACCAAGTGGCCACATTTGTAGATATATTAACCAATCACATAATTCAAGTGATCAATCAAGCACTGGGACTCTGTCTCCACACAAATGTTTCTTTATAATTTTGTCATAACGAAATGGATGATTTATTCACAGACACCTGAAGATCAGGTATTGTACTGCACCATTACGAGACCAGATATTCCCCACACCGATCTTCAAGGATATTGACCATTACGAGACGAGATATTCCCCACACCGATCTTCAGGGATATTGACCATTACGAGAAGAGATATTCCCCACACCGATCTTCAGTGACATTGGCCGTTGAATTACGAACACTGAAGGAGCGACCTTCACACTCACTGAGCTACTTCGCGCCACTAATTATAAGCAAATTGAAGTTAACAAATGTGCGCATGCGCCATCAGGCCGAGCATGCGCAAGAGGCAAAAGTGAATCTCAGTCTGAGCATGCGCAAAGGGGAAATCTTCTTATAAGCATGCGCTAAAAGAAAATTTTGGGCGAGCTTGTGCAAAAAGAGGATTTCATCCAGTATAAGTGTATGTAGAATCTGGCTTACACTTAAAACATATAATACAAAAACATTAATCCTAAGACTCGCACAAGACATCACACAAGAACAGTGCAAAATACAGTAACTGGTGAAGTAATACAGCAAGAAATCCTCTTCTGCGCAGACTTGGCCAAAATATCACTTTCGCGCATGCTCAGAGTAAGCTTCACCTCTAGCGCATCAGAGTAAGCTTCATCTCTAGAGTATGCTTACAGTAAGCTTCACTCCTAGAGTATGCTCAAAGTAAGATTCACCTCAAGCACATGCTCAGAGTAAGCTTCACCCCATGCGCATGCTCAGAGTAAGCTTCACCTCTAGTGCATGTTTGGAGTAAACTTCACCTCTAGCGCGTGCTCAGAGTAAGCTTCACCTCTAGTGCATGTTTGGAGTATACTTCACCCTAGCGCGTGCTCAGAGCAAGCTTTACCTCTTGCGCATGCTCAGAGTAAGCTTCACCTCTGGCGCATGCTCGGAGTAACTTTTACAAACAATAAAAATAACTGTGTATGTTAAACTGTTTGTTTCAAATGCTCGGTAGATGACCGGCACATATGTCCTGTACGTAATGATATGCGAGTATGCTGGAACAACAACAAAATTATGGCTGACAGAGAAATTCTGAAAACATTTGGCTTCATCGTCCAGCAAAAAAATACATAAGAAACAAATGTTTTCTTCCATGGGACCAAATCCTTGTTGACCAGTGTTACCGGACTGTGGCTGACGCTTATGTCCAGACCGCTGCCTTCAGGTTGGTCATGTCTTGACCATTATTTTGACTAAATCATCTTAACACTGACTTTATGTTTACACTACACTGGAAGGCTTGAACACAAAGGGTCACTTGCAACATTTTCTGGCAGTGAAATACTCGTATCAACGCTTCCTTCAGTGAATGTTTTGAATTCCATGGTCTCCATCATCCCTTGTTTATTGTCATCAGTGAGTGATCTGCCTCCGTACCTTCACACTCACATAACTACATAACTACATGACAAGTTCAGTCAACACGAACGTGATAATTAGTGGAAGGTCTTACACAAGTGACCATTGTTAAAGACGAAGGATAAAATGACCCACAACTTGTCCTTCATGTTTCTCCTAAGGTTAAGATAAGGCAATATTCCTTTTACTCAACAATACGGCTTTACATAAAGCATCATCATGCTTGAGCCTTATTCAACTATGAGCATTATAAAGGGTTCAAACTGCTGATGGCTGATGATTCATTGATCATTGGGGAAAAATCTGATAACTTCTTATACGAGACCAGTGGCAAGCCGGCAAGACGGAGTTAATGATTTAACTTGACAACATCTACAAAGGTTTTGATAACTCTCTAGTTTAACTTGGCACTTTCATGATCTGTCAAATTATTCATCATTAAACATGTTTGTCTCTTACGGGTATTACAGATATCAACCTGAAGCTTAGGGTGAGGAAATTATAATGCATAAAAGTAACTGACTTCTACAAAAGTATGTAGACAAGGAACATTGATTTATGTAAACAAGTTTCATATGACGTAGTCCTCTCATGATGAAGAAAAGTTCCAGAGTAAAGGTTAAAGTTTGATGATTCGTGAGTCCCTCAAAACAAGATCAAAATATTTTGGTCAGACGTGAACCAGAACAAAAAGATCGTAAAGGGAAGTTTCAAGTTCGATGACCCGTGTGCACTGTAAAATCCAATTAAGAGTTCCAAAGAGATGCTGCAGTTTCACGACCTGGGGCCCCTCAAAAGCTGAACAAAATCGTGTGGCGTTCGCTTAAATGAAAGTTCCAAAGTGAAGCTTTACTCTGATGGAGTCAGCATGTGCTGAATAAAATCGTAATTTGTCCTCCAGAATAAAATTCAGAAAGTGAAGCTTTATCATGATGACCCATACAGCCAGCTAAAGCTGGATAAAGTAGTTTAGAGTCGGCCAAATTTAAATTTCCAAATTGAAGCTTTACTTTGTTAATAATCCGTGGATCCCAGGAAAACGCAAGAAACTGTCTGGCGTCGGCCAAAATAATACTACCAAGGTGAAGCTTTACTTTGATGAACATTGGAAGCTTCAGAAACTGAGTAAATCGTCTGGCGCAGGCAGAATAAATTTCCGAAAGTGAGGCTTTCTACTGATGCCCCGTGGAGCCGCAAAACTTGAATAACGTCATATGTGGCGTCGGGCAAAATATTTCCCAAGCTGAAGCTTTACTTTGATGACCTTTATAGCCAGCAGAAGCTGCATGAAAACTGTCTTACGTCGGCTAAAATTAAATTCCCAAAGTGATGAATTCCTTCAATTACCCGTGAAGCCCAATAATAAACTGTTAGACTTCGACCAAAATAAAGTTCGGAAAGTGAACCATTATTTTCATGATTCTTGGAGGCCATAAATGATAAATAATATAATCTGGCATCGGTCAAAATATAACCCAAAGTGAAGCTTTAGCATGATGACCAGTGGACAACGCAGAAGATGAATATAATAATGTGTCGTCGACCAAAATATAATTTCCAAAGTGAAGTTTTATTTTCATAACCCGCTAAGCACAGAAAAGCTGCAAAATATTGTATGGCATTGGTCAGAATAAACTTCGCAGAGTGAAGCTTTACTTTGATGATCTATAGATTCCTTAAAGATGAATAAAATCGTCTGGCTTCGACCGGAATAATAAAGTTGCCAAAGTGAAGCTTTACTATGAAGACCCATGTAGCCCACACAATGTTAGCCAGAGGAAAATTCTCATTGTGAAACTTTATTTTGACGAGCCACATATGTGTGCCCCACAAAAACCTATATAAAATCATCTAGCGGTAGTTAGCATGAATAAAAGTCTTAATATGAAGCTTTGACGAGCCATATATGGGCCATTCAAGTTGACTATAATCGTGTGGCATTAGCCAGAGCAAATGTCGTAAAGGAACACTTTAGTTTGGCGTCGATGCTTCATTCCACGACCATCTACTTCGACGAATTGGTTTACACACAATATGGCTTCCTGCCTCACACACACACACACACACACACAAGACAAAGGTGAAGCATATATACGTTCCTCACTGTGGCTAGTCGTGTGTGAGTCAGTGTGTGATAACATACTTCACCACACATTACCTCCACTAACTCTGCTCACTCTCCACCAGTCGTGGATAGTCGTGTGTGTGAGTCAGTGTGTGATAACTTACTTCACCACACATTACCTCCACTAACTCTGCTCACTCTCCACCAGTCGTGGATAGTCGTGTGTGAGTCAGTGTGTGATAACTTACTTCACCACACATTACCTCCACTAACTCTGCTCACTCTCCACCAGTCGTGGATAGTCGTGTGTGAGTCAGTGTGTGATAACTTACTTCACCACACATTACCTCCACTAACTCTGCTCACTCTCCACCAGTCGTGGATAGTCGTGTGTGAGTCAGTGTTGATAACTTACTTCACCACACATTACCTCTACTAACTCTGCTCACTCTCCACCAGTCGTGGATAGTCGTGTGTGAGTCAGTGTGTGATAACTTACTTCACCATACATTACCTCTACTAACTCTGCTCACTCTCCACCAGTCGTGGATAGTCGTGTGTGAGTCAGTGTGTGATAACTTACTTCACCACACATTACCTCTACTAACTCTGCTCACTCTCCACCAGTCGTGGATAGTCGTGTGTGAGTCAGTGTGTGATAACTTACTTCACCACACATTACCTCCACTAACTCTGCTCACTCTCCACCAGTCGTGGATAGTCGTGTGTGAGTCAGTGTGTGATAACTTCACCACACATTACCTCCACTAACTCTGCTCACTCTCCACCAGTCGTGGAACACATCGTCTCTAACACAGGTCGTCGTGGGCAGCTCACACCACGACACACGACCTCCTTCCTCTATTTCGTGTACATGGACGTGGTGTGTCATGAGGCAGCGACCAAACCTTTACTGGCCATCATCAGGCAGGAAACCTTCACTGTATGTAGTCACCATGATGTCTCGCACAAGACTACACCTCCACCATATTGATGACGCTGGTCATTATGAACAAGACTACACCTCCACCATATTGATGACGCTGGTCATTATGAACATCTCATAATAACATTAGGGTCAATACAACGCACACCTCTGATGGGTCTTCTTTGAAACAAAATTATAGAAATAATATTTCTGGAAACAATCACGATATAAAGAAAATATATCTTTTAACATTCATACGTAAAGAAATACATAACTTCTACATAAACTATAGAAAATATAACTATTCTGTCAAATTGTCTATAATCATCATGAAAATTGAATTATAATAAAGCTATGGTGATAGATAAACAACTCACTTAGGTCAGTAGTGGATCGGCAGGTGCTGTTCATCACGACCCTCCACACATCTGTCTGTCTATAACCGGCAGGTGTCGTTCATCACGACCCTCCACACATCTGTCTGTCTATAACCGGCAGGTGTTGTTCATCACGACCCTCCACACATCTGTCTGTCTATAACCGGCAGGTGTTGTTCATCACGACCCTCCACACATCTGTCTGTCTATAACCGGCAGGTGTCGTTCATCACGACCCTCCACACATCTGTCTGTCTATAACCGGCAGGTGTTGTTCATCACGACCCTCCACACATCTGTCTGTCTATAACCGGCAGGTGTTGTTCATCACGACCCTCCACACATCTGTCTGTCTATAACCGGCAGGTGTTGTTCATCACGACTCTCCACACATCTGTCTGTCTATAACTTCAACAAC
>NC_092231.1:51734866-51819218 GCF_036320965.1 Panulirus ornatus
ATGATAATATTATTATTATGATCATACGATTAAAACAAAATTGTAGTTAATGACATAATATATTCCCAACGACAAAATCAACCATAGCAATATAGCCAGCAAGTAATTATAGCGAACAAGATAATGTAGTTAGGATGGCATTAATTGAAATAACAATAGAGCCACCATGCCAATATGGTCACCATGACAATGTAGCTGTATTTTCAATGTTACTCTTATGTGAATATGGCTTTATTGTCAGTGTAGCTATAGTGTCATGGGGAACATATTTTCATAGTGGCAGTTGGGGAACATATTTTCATAGTGGCAGTTGGGGAACATATTTTCATAGTGGCAGTATTGTCATTATGAACATACCGTCATTTTGGCTATCTTTTCATATCAGTTACATTGCTATGATGTACATATCGTCACCTTAGCTATATTGGCAAGGTGATCTTTTTCTATAGGTGATATATTGTCATTATTTAACTCTTGCATAATTTGTCATAATCGATATATCATCATGATAATCATATCATCATGGTGACAATATTGTCACAGCGACTATATTGTCATTATGACTATAATGTCATAGTGGCTATATTGCCATGATAACTATATTTTCATGGTGACTATTTTTATCCTGATATTTATAATGTCATAGTGACTGTATTTTCATAGAAGCTTTTTTAATGGTGTTGATATTGCCCTTGAGGATATGTCATTATAGAGGAGAAATTGTCATTTTGATTAAATTATCAGGTGACTACATTGCCATGATATGCTATATTGTTATGGTTTCAGTACTGTCTTGGTAAATCTTTTATTACTGTGGCTACATTGTAATGGAAACCAAAATGGTAAGGTGGCTACATTTTCATGAGAGGATGATTTCATTATGGCGATTATAATGCATTTCTGAGTATATTGTCATGGTGACTGTGTTGCCATAATATCTATGTTTTCATTTAATTTGTTGAATTCTTGGCAATAATGTCTGTATTGTTAGGTCACTATATTGCCATGATGGCTATTTGTCATTTTTGTTATATAACAAGGAGGTGACTGTCTTTTCATGTTGCCAATATTGTCAGAATAGCTATATTGTCAAGTAGTGGGTATATATATTTCTTTTCTGGCGGTATATTGTCATGATGGCAATAATAACATTTTGGCGATATTGGAAAGGTGATATCGTGTTTTAGCAGCTAAACTCTTGTTGTGGATATTTTTCAGTTCAAATATTTTATCATGGTAGGTATATAGTCAAGGTTACTATATTTTCATGGTAGCTACATTGTCATGGTGAAGACATTGGCATGGTGGCTGTATTGTTATTTTCAATATAATGCCGTCCTGGCTTCATTATCTTGGTCGCTATATCAACTTGATGGTTATATTGCTATGGTTAATTTTGTCGTTCGGGATATATTTTGCTATTAGCTACAATATTGTTGTCATTATATGATCATGATAATAATATTTTCATGGCGGCATGTTTGGTATTGTAAGTGTAATTGAATAGATATCATATCATTACATCCTTATATTGTCATGGTTTTTACACTGTGATATTGTTTATGTCAACCTGCTGATTATATAATCATGATTGGTGTATGATTATGGTAACTATATTGTAATGCCGTTTTATTTCATTGTGATAATTTTGTCATGTTGACTACAATCACATGACAGCTATAAAGTTATGACTATATTATAATGATAAATCCTGTCTGAGTCACTGTTCTTTCACAGAGATTATATTGTCCTGAAGTCTATATGTTTTCTATGATCCGAAAACGACTATTTATTTACACTATCTATATTGTCAGGTGGTTATATTGCCTTTGTGAATATAAGTTGAATGTTTCTATATTTTTCCTTTGACTGTATTGTCATATCAGTTATATGATCATGGTAGCTTTATTGTCATAGTGAATACATTGTCGACGTGACTGTATTATCATAATGGCTAAATTGTCATAGCTAATATGTTGACATGGGGGCAATATTTTCATGATATCTATAAAGTCTGTAAATTACTCTCAACGCGTTTCTAATGTCCTGGCGATTCATTTATATCGTGACTTTATTGTCAAGATGGCTGTATTGTCATGGTGGCTATATTGTCGTTTGCTGTATTTTCAATTTTACGCTTTTGTGAAGATAGCTTTACTGTCAGTGTAGCTATAGTGTCATGGAGAATATATATACATAGTGGTAGTATTGTCATTATGAGCAAGTTGTCATTTTGACTATCTTCTTATTTTAGTTCCAGTACTATCGTGTATGTATCGTCACCTTGGCTATATTAGCAATGTGATATTTTTTATAGGTGCTATATTGTCATTTTTTAATCATGCATATTTTGTCATAAGTGATACATTATCATGATAAATATGATATTCCGGTGACTATATATTGGCCTTGTGACTACTTTGTTATTATGACTATAATCTCACGTTGGATATCTTGCCAAGATAACTATATTGTATTATCTACTCAAAAATCTCTAAGTTCTAATAACCCAAAATATTTAGAGTAGATAGGGTAGAAACTGATGGAAGCCATTTCCAACATTCTTGCATAACCTGACCTCTCGCCTTCCCAAAAACATAGTCATCCGAGCCTGGATATTGTACTGCTTTGGTCGTCAACTAATTTGAAAAGGAAGACATTGAATGGAGAAATTACTGAGGTAATCTCCAAAGATGATTACTTGACTGAGAAACAAATTTAGAGAGCAGATTAAACTACTTAAATCCATTCAGCTTAAGGGAAAAGAAGTTTAAGAGATCCTATGCAGGTTATTTTTTTTTTATTATACTTTGTCGCTGTCTCCCGCGTTTGCGAGGTAGCGCAAGGAAACAGACGAAAGAAATGGCCCAACCCCCCCCCCCCTACACATGTATATACATACGTCCACACACGCAAATATACACACATACACAGCTTTCCATGGTTTACCCCAGACGCTTCACATGCCTTGATTCAATCCACTGACAGCACGTCAACCCCGGTATACCACATCGCTCCAATTCACTCTATCCCTTGCCCTCCTTTCACCCTTCTGCATGTTCAGGCCCCGATCACACAAAATCTTTTTCACTCCATCTTTCCACCTCCAATTTGGTCTCCCTCTTCTCCTCGTTCCCTCCACCTCCGACACATATATCCTCTTGGTCAATCTTTCCTCACTCATTCTCTCCATGTGCCCAAACCAATTCAAAACACCCTCTTCTGCTCTCTCAACCACGCTCTTTTTATTTCCACACATCTCTCTTTCCCTTACGTTACTCACTCGAACAAACCACCTCACACCACACATTGTCCTCAAACATCTCATTTCCAGCACATCCATCCTCCTGCGCACAACTCTATCCATAGCCCACGCCTCGCAACCATACAACATTGTTGGAACCACTATTCCTTCAAACATACCCATTTTTGCTTTCCGAGATAATGTTCTCGACTTCCACACATTCTTCAAGGCTCCCAGAATTTTCGCCCCCTCCCCCACCCTATGATCCACTTCCGCTTCCATGGTTCCATCCGCTGCCAGATCCACTCCCAGATATCTAAAACACTTCACTTCCTCCAGTTTTTCTCCATTCAAACTCACCTCCCAATTGACTTGACCCTCAACCCTACTGTACCTAATAACCTTGCTCTTATTCACATTTACTCTTAACTTTCTTCTTCCACACACTTTACCAAACTCAGTCACCAGCTTCTGCAGTTTCTCACATGAATCAGCCACCAGCGCTGTGTCATCAGCGAACAACAACTGACTCACTTCCCAAGCTCTCTCATCCCCAACAGACTTCATACTTGCCCCTCTTTCCAAAACTCTTGCATTTACCTCCCTAACAACCCCATCCATAAACAAATTAAACAACCATGGAGACATCACACACCCCTGCCGCAAACCTACATTCACTGAGAACCAATCACTTTCCTCTCTTCCTACACGTACACATGCCTTACATCCTCGATAAAAACTTTTCACTGCTTCTAACAACTTTCCTCCCACACCATATATTCCTAATACCTTCCACAGAGCATCTCTATCAACTCTATCATATGCCTTCTCCAGATCCATAAATGCTATATACAAATCCATTTTCTTTTCTAAGTATTTCTCACATACATTCTTCAAAGCAAACACCTGATCCACACATCCTCTACCACTTCTGAAACCACACTGCTCTTCCCCAATCTGATGCTCTGTACATGCCTTCACCCTCTCAATCAATACCCTCCCATATAATTTACCAGGAATACTCAACAAACTTATACCTCTGTAATTTGAGCACTCACTCTTATCCCCTTTGCCTTTGTACAATGGCACTATGCACGCATTCCGCCAATCCTCAGGCACCTCACCATGAGTCATACATACATTAAATAACCTTACCAACCAGTCAACAATACAGTCACCCCCTTTTTTAATAAATTCCACTGCAATGCCATCCAAACCTGCTGCCTTGCCGGCTTTCATCTTCCGCAAAGCTTTCACTACCTCTTCTCTGTTTACCAAATCATTTTCCCTAACCCTCTCACTTTGCACACCACCTCGACCAAAACACCCTATATCTGCCACTCTATCATCAAACACATTCAACAAACCTTCGAAATACTCACTCCATCTCCTTCTCACATCACCACTACTTGTTATCACCTCCCCATTTGCGCCCTTCACTGAAGTTCCCATTTGCTCCCTTGTCTTACGCACTTTATTTACCTCCTTCCAGAACATCTTTTTATTCTCCCTAAAAATTTAATGACTATAATATGCAGGTATATGAAGTTATTATAATGGCATCCCTTTAAGCTTGACATTTTTACTTCCTGTAACTAGTTCCAACAATTAAAACAATATTCAGCATTTAAGTGACTGACTTTAGGATGCATTTGGATCTGCCAAAAATTGTATCTAGCAAATACTTCAACTTTCAACTGACCCATTCTATCTATTTTATTCATTTCATCTCAGTTTTATCACCTTTCTGTTACTGTTTAATATCAACAGTCGCCCGTCTACGTAGTTGGGGCTCTGAAGCAAAGGAAACTTTTTCTAGCCTAGGTTAGGGTAGCATCTAAACCAAACCTAAATGACCTTACCTTAGAAATATGTTCAGACAGTACCTTCTGAAAATATTTCTTAAGGTAAGGTCGTGGGGATTAATTTAGGTGCTAACTAAACCTTGCCTAGAAAAAGTTTGCTTTAAAGCAACAACTGCTTGAAAGGCCAACTTTAAGTGGTGATATTGAAATTGATTTGCTCCAGTGTGCTCCTCCGTTCGTTTGTTTTATGTCCATCTAAAGATGCATACGTTCAATTTTTGATGTATATTGATTTCCTATATTAGTTTCGTCTACGGAATTCTACATCTTCAGTTCAGCACACCATTGTGGTAATGAAGGGAAAGTCACCACATTCATAAGCCGAGTGAACGTAGCTTATCCCACCTAGTTAGAGAGAAAACTTACCTGTATTTGAATTAATGAACGGGCAAACAGAAGACAAAATTTTAAGACACATTTATCATACAACTATATAATTTATAATATATACATTACCACATTTCCTGCACTTTCCATCACAAATTTGCTGAGGTCATAACCTTGTACTTACCATTACCTTACAACCTTAAAGATGGTGGTCTACAACACCTCTAGATTGATGGAGAAAACGAAAAGTTTCGTTTTACTATTAAGACCACAGAAATGCGGTAATTCCACTTCACTACCGCTAACTACTAGTTATTTTACTTGTTGATTTTCACGGCAAATATTTTCATCCTCTGAGCGAAGCCATACAATAATCGTCCTTATCTACTCTGAGCATTGGATAGCCTCCTGATGATCAAGATTGCTGTTTTGGTTGTCCGTTTCCCTTGTTACTGCTGCGCCTCACTGCACACCTTACATGAGTGCCTTCCACAGTATTAGGGACAGCTGCTGGGCCTCACTGTAGCTACTTCTGGGACGGTTGCCAATCTTCCTCGTATTCCCTCATGACCACAGCGCCAAACCGACTCCCGCCATCAGGCCGAGACGTACAAACATTTCTGACAAAATTGAGACAACCGCTTTCGCGTCAATTTTGACACCAAGTGAATTTATACGACAATTACGTTCAAGATGCTTGGTTTTTCGTTCATGGATTGAACAGAAGCAACCAACGATGGTTGCTACAGCCCAATCCATGAAGTCCCCCCCACCACGGAAAGGTAACCAAGCTTCGGGGGGGATGGGTGTTTACCCTGACGCCAACGGAGAAACTCAATACAATATTTTTATTATAACTTTCCTTAATCTTGAAAAATGAATCAATCAGAGGGAAGAATAGCCCCAGTCATATGAAGATTGGCTAACCGAATCCTTGCACATTGTGTAGAAAGTGATTTCTTTGAGGGTTGCTTTATGGAAGGCACGGTAGCGTCGGAAGAGTTTCATTTTTTCTTTGATGACGAAGGAAATTATCCCCGTGAATATATGTATTTTTTTTTTTGGGCGGGATAATGTTCCCATTTTTTTTCTTTCTTTGTTTTTCAACGTCCCTATGTAGATATTATGTGTCATCCACTACTGGGAGAAAGCCAGACTTCCGCCAGATTAACGTTATCCTTGGCGAGGCCAAACTAAAGTTGTCTTGGTGTTGGTTCCTCAGTGATAACCCAAACACAAACACAAACACACCTCCAGTGTCCACTCTAGGGCCGTGTTCTCCTACAGCACCAGCAGGAAGAAAGAAAGGTTACTCACCAACTGAATCTTTTGGCACGGGGAGCGTGTGTCATCTCGACACGCCTTTTAACCCCCGTACGTAGTGCGGAGTGCAGTCGGTCTGTAACGTAGGACATGTCATGTGTTATTGGTCCCAGTCGGTCTAGAACGCTGGGCCTGACATGTGTTGGGGGACCAAGTCGGTCTTGAATGGTGGGCCTGACGTGTGTTGGGGGACCAAGTCGGTCTTGAATGGTGGGCCTGACAGGTCTTGAGACCTGCCATGTCTCCCTGAAGGCGGGCCTGACAAGTGGGGTGGGCTGCATTTCCTCATGGATGGTGGGTCTGGTAGGGAGTGTGGGCTGCAGTGCCACTTGAGAGGGCGAGGTCACTTGGTCAGCATCAGTGGGACGGTGAGGTTTCACTTTTGCACAGCGACCGTTGACGGAAAGTGGTGTCACGTCGGCAAGAAGTGCCTTCTTGTAGAAGGCATAGCAGGAGTACTGGATGACGGCAATCCCGCGGTGGTTCTCGTAGGTCGTGTAGGACTGCATGTCGAAGCGAACGATGTCGCCGAACTGCTTGAAGAATTCCCAGACGTTCGACCTTGAGATTTTGTATGGAACGTTGACGACCCTGATGGTATACCTCTGCAGGACGGTTTTGAGAACCCCTTGCAACTGCTCGTTGGTGGGCACGATGACATGTATGTCGTCATCATCGCAGCCCAACTCATCTATATGTGGGAGTCGGGTCTCGTGTGGTGGACGGTCCAGCAAATCCTCCTCATCGTGGAAAGGCAGGTAGGCCTGGTCAAGGAGGGCGACCCAGAGCACCTGCTGCTGCT
Source organism: Panulirus ornatus (assembly GCF_036320965.1). NCBI lineage: Eukaryota > Metazoa > Arthropoda > Malacostraca > Decapoda > Palinuridae > Panulirus > Panulirus ornatus. The sequence continues at coordinate 51,742,428 of NC_092231.1, forward strand.
CGACCACCTCCACAACTGAGCTTTTTGCAAAATCTTCCATGTTGAAGATACTAAGATTACATTGTGCACTTTACGAAGTAACCTCGGTTATCCTTGTATGTCCACAAATATAGTGAGTCTATATTGATATGGAAAAATATAGTAAGGTACCCCCATGCTATAATATCCCACATAGAAACAAAAGCATAGTCGACTTTATACAAACAAAAGCATAGTCGACTTCGGCGATTTTGAATGCAGAGACCATCTAAAATATTGTAGGTGGGTTAATGGTTGTTACATGGTGACCAGGGGTACAGGTGAATGGGACAGACTGGATATAGTGAAGATCGATAGATGGGACAGATAGGGTATAGTGAATATCCATAGATGGGAGAGACTGGGTACAGTGAAGATTGACAGATGGGACAGACAGGGTTTAGTGAATATCCATAGATGGGAGAGACAGGGTGTAGTGAAGATGCATACATGGGACTAACAGGGTACAGTGAAGATTCGTAGATGGGACAGACAGGGTATAGTGAAGATGTGTAGATGGGACAGACAGGGTATAGTGAAGATGTGTAGATGGGACACACATTATAATGAATTGATTGATGGGACAGACAGGGTATAGTGAAGATTGATAGATGGGACAGGCTGGGTATAGTGAAGATCCATAGATGGGACAGATGGTATAGCGAAGATGTGTAGACGGGACACACAATACAATGGATTGATGGGACAGACAGGGTATAGTGAAGATCCATAGATGGGACAGGCTGGGTGCTGGGTATAATGAAGATCCATAGATGGGACAGGCTGGGTGCTGGGTATAATGAAGATCCATAGATGGGACAGAGGGTATAGTGAAGATGTAGACGGGACACACATTATAATGAATTGATTGATGGGACAGACAGGATATAGTGAAGATCGATAGATGGAAATGTTGGCACAATCAAACAATGGCCAGGTGGTCCTGAGTAGCAGATCTCTGTTACTTGCAGGCCAGAACTTAATGATGGTGAGAGATAATGGTGTCTCCCTCTGTAGTGAACATGATATTGAGAGATAATGGTGTCTCCCTCTGTAGTGAACATGATGGTGAGAGATAATGGTGTCTCCCTCTGTAGTGAACATGATAGAGATAATGGTGTCTCCCTCTGTAGTGAACATGATGGTGAGAGATAATGGTGTCTCTCTCTGTAGTGAACATGACGGTGAGAGATAATGTCTCTCTCTGTAGTGAACATGATGGTGAGAGATAATGGTGTCTCTCTCTGTAGTGAACATGACGGTGAGAGATAATGGTGTCTGTGATTCGGTACGTAGAACTCACATGAGATTAATCAGATATATGATTATGAGCAGAAAAAGATGTTAGCTATGTGTGATATGTAAGAGGAGGAAAACTACTCCCACACATCACATTTTACACACATTTCCACAGGACAAAGAGAGGTAAGGGGTATTGTTGTGATGGAATTGGTAAGACATTCATAAATATAAACGTAGGTTATGAATCTACTGTTCTTGTAGTACTGCAGGCATTGATTCTTGTTCTTGAAATGTTGGCTTGGGGTTCATTTATATCAATATTTTGATGCTTTTGTAAATTGTGATTGTGAATAAACTTGTATATACATCATCTATACTGAAGGTGTGAGACTGACATTGGCTATCATTCTGTCATGTATGAATTATTAGACATATGTAACATATCATATCATACTTCTGATTCAACATAATGTGTGAGTGTTACAGGAGAGCTTTTTGTAAATGATAACTGCAAGAAGTCAAGCATGGACATTGCTTTTCTACACAGCGTCTGCATTCTATTTTCTTAATGCACTGCAGGATGCACAGAATTCTTGCAATGGTGTTTATCTAAGCTTTGCATTTCTTTAATGCTACAATGTTGCTGGTTTCCAGGATTTTTGTAAATATGTTAACTTTCTCCTGCTTGGCTTCTATGAATTTTGTAAATATATTTTTCTGTTGCTTGATTTCTATGATTTTTGTAAATATGACAATTTTCTTTTGCTTTGTTCTCAACCTGTATTTGGTTATTCTATAATTCATTTGTTATACAATATTGTTATGTGTGCTGTGATCGTTTGCAATCTGAGAAAACGTTTATTAAAATTTTTCTTATTTATGCGTAATCATCGTAAGTGATTAACTGAAATATAGCGCGTTGGTGTAAGTGGCGCTGATGGAGGAACAGAGAGGCCCGCCATTTTTGAACAAGAGGTAAGCCGTTGACAGAGGGCTAGAGAATAAACAACAAATAAGCAGGATTGTGATGGTGATAGTGGATGGTGACGTGGTGTGCAGGTAAGTGAGGATAGTTTGGAAAATGTGTGGACCGTGATAGTTAATTGGAGTATATCGAAAATGGCAGGAATCTTGTGCGAGTTGTGGTGCTGAGTAACGGCTGGTGTGGAGGCGCCTCCTTAATTTCGTGGTTGTTGGAGTGTTTGGCTGGTGGGTGCCGGAAACCTAGTCCTATTACTGAATACGTGCAGCCACGGACAGTAAAACTCACCAAGTCGTCCATGGTGTGGAGAGTTTGGTGCCAGACCTGGTTTAGGTATCCTAAGGCCACTTGACATTCTCCTGCGAGATGCTGGTATTGTAAGCTACAAGTGCAGCACTATTGATGGTGAGGATAGTGCCAACTACAACTCAGGAGTGGAGTGTGAGTACCACCAGCTGGTTGATGGTGAGGATAGTGCCAACTACAACTCAGGAGTGGAGTGTGAGTACCACCAGCTGGTTGATGGTGAGGATACGGCCAACTACAACTCAGAAGTGGATTGCATGTGGTGTGAGTGAGGAGTGGAGTACATGTGGTGTGAGTGAGGAGTGGAGTGCATGTGGTGTGAGTGAGGAGTGGAGTACATGTGGTGTGAGTGAGGAGTGGAGTACATGTGGTGTGAGTGAGGAGTGGAGTACATATGGTGTGAGTGAGGAGTGGAGTACATGTGGTGTGAGTAAGGAGTGGAGTGCATGTGGTGTGAGTAAGGAGTGGAGTGCATGTGGTGTGAGTGAGGAGTGGAGTACATGTGGTGTGAGTGAGGAGTGGAGTGCATGTGGTGTGAGTAAGGAGTGGAGTGCATGTGGTGTGAGTGAGGAGTGGAGTACATGTGGTGTGAGTGAGGAGTGGAGTACATGTGGTGTGAGTGAGGAGTGGAGTGCATGTGGTGTGAGTGAGGAGTGGAGTACATGTGGTGTGAGTGAGGAATGGAGTACATGTGGTGTGAGTGAGGAGTGGAGTACATGTGGTGTGAGTGAGGAGTGGAGTACATGTGGTGTGAGTGAGGAGTGGAGTGCATGTGGTGTTAGTGAGGAGTGGAGTACATGTGGTGTGAGTGAGGAGTAGAGTGCATGTGGTATGAGTGAGGAGTGGAGTGCATGTGGTGTGAGTGAGGAGTGGAGTGCATGTGGTGTGAATGAGGAGTGGAGTGTATGTGGTGTGAGTGAGGAGTGGAGTACATGTGGTGTGAGTAAGGAGTGAAGTGCATGTAGCGTGAGTGAGGAGTGGAGTGCATGTCGTGTGAGTGAGGAGTGGAGTACATGTGGTGTGAGTGAGGAGTGGAGTACATGTGTTGTGAGTGAATAGTGGAGTGCATGTGGTGTGAGTGAGGAGTGGAGTGCATGTGGTGTGAGTGAGGAGTAGATTGCATGTGGTGTGAGTGAGGAGTGGAGTGCATGTGGTGTGAGTGAGGAGTGGAGTGTATGTGGTGTGAGTGAGGAGTGGAGTACATGTGGTGTAAGGAGTGGAGTACATGTGGTATGAGTGAAGAGGTGAGTGCATGTGGTGTGAGGAGTTGAGTGCATGTGGCGTGAGTGAGGAGTAGAGTACATGTGGCGTGAGTGAGGAGTAGAGTACATGTGGTGTGAGTGAGGAGTGGAGTGCATGTGGTGTGAGGAGTTGAGTGCATGTGGTGTGAGTGAGGAGTGGAGTACATGTGGTGTGAGTGAGGAGTGGAGTGTATGTGGTGTGAGTGAGGAGTGGAGTGTATGTGGTGTGAGTGAGGAGTGGAGTGTATGTGGTGTGAGTGAGGAGTAGAGTAGATGTGGTGTGAGTGAGGAGTGGAGTACATGTGGTGTGAGTGAGGAGTGGAGTACATGTGGTGTGAGTGAGGAGTGGAGTGCATGTGGTGTGAGTGAGGAGTGGAGTACATGTGGTGTGAGTGAGGAGTGGAGTGTATGTGGTGTGAGTGAGGAGTGGAGTACATGTGGTGTGAGTGAGGAGTGGAGTACATGTGGTGTGAGTGAGGAGTGGAGTACATGTGGTGTGAGTGAGGGGTGGAGCACATGTGGTGTGAGTGAGGAGTGGAGTACATGTGGTGTTAGTGAGGAGTGAAGCACATGTGGTGTGAGTGAGGAGTGGAGTACATGTGGTGTGAGTGAGGAGTGGAGTGTATGTGGTGTGATTGAGGAGTGGAGCACATGTGGTGTGAGTGAGGAGTGGAGTGTATGTGGTGTGAGTGAGGAGTGGAGTACATGTGGTGTGAGTGAGGAGTGGAGTGTATGTGGTGTGAGTGAGGAGTGGAGTACATGTGGTGTGAGTGAGGAGTGGAGTGTATGTGGTGTGAATGGCGCCACTGTCAGTGAACCCATTGTATACTGTGGTTAAGGCAGCCACTTTCCTATCTGGGGCGTAACACAGTAGCCGGTCTACGGTCGATGACCAATCAACTACCGCGGAGGCGTAGCACAGAAATTATTGGGCCGCAGAGAACCAATCACAAATCGCAAGCAGCAGCGGTCCACCAATGGGGAGTCGACGCACAGTAGCGCTGCCCAAGTGGCTACCTGGGAAACAATATGGAGGAGTGGCCACGCCCGGACACTGGTACTAGTACTTTTAACAATGTTATATGGTTGCGAGGCATGGGCGCTCGATAGTGTTGTGGGAAAGATGGTGGATGTTTTGGAAATGAAATGTTTGAGGAATGCATTTAGTGTGAGGCGGCTTGATCGAGTAAGTAATGAAAGGCATGTTTACCAAATGGCGTCCTAGCTACGTCTCTTTGTTGTATATCAATTGACTTATATTTCTCTCTTGTGTCTCCCCTGATGATGTGATTATTACACGAAGGTGCACTTGGGAACTTATCGTGTTTCTTTTTCACCGTGGACTCATAGGAATATATATATATATATATATATATATATATATATATATATATATATTTTTTTTTTTTTTTTTTTTATACTTTGTCGCTGTCTCCCGCGTTTGCGAGGTAGCGCAAGGAAACAGACGAAAGAAATGGCCCAACCCCCCCCCCCCCATACACATGCACATACACACATCCAGACACGCAAATATACATACCTACACAGCTTTCCATGGTTTACCCCAGACGCTTCACATGCCTTGCTTCAATCCACTGACAGCACGTCAACCCCTGTATACCACATGACTCCAATTCACTCTATTTCTTGCCCTCCTTTCACCCTCCTGCATGTTCAGGCCCCGATCACACAAAATCTTTTTCACTCCATCTTTCCACCTCCAATTTGGTCTCCCTCTTCTCCTCGTTCCCTCCACCTCCGACACATATATCCTCTTGGTCAATCTCTCCTCACTCATTCTCTCCATGTGCCCAAACCATTTCAAAACACCCTCTTCTGCTCTCTCGACCACGCTCTTTTTATTTCCACACATCTCTCTTACCCTTACGTTACTTACTCGATCAAACCACCTCACACCACACATTGTCCTCAAACATCTCATTTCCAGCACATCCATCCTCCTGCGCACATCTCTATCCATAGCCCACGCCTCGCAACCATACAGCATTGTTGGAACCACTATTCCCTCAAACATACCCATTTTTGCTTTCCGAGATAATGTTCTCGACTTCCACACATTTTTCAAGGCTCCCAAAATTTTCGCCCCCTCCCCCACCCTATGATCCACTTCCGCTTCCATGGTTCCATCCGCTGACAGATCCACTCCCAGATATCTAAAACACTTCACTTCCTCCAGTTTTTCTCCATTCAAACTCACCTCCCAATTGACTTGACCCTCACCCCTACTGTACCTAATAACCTTGCTCTTATTCACATTTACTCTCAACTTTCTTCTTCCACACACTTTACCAAACTCAGTCACCAGCTTCTGCAGTTTCTCACATGAATCAGCCACCAGCGCTGTATCATCAGCGAACAACAATTGACTCACTTCCCAAGCTCTCTCATCCCCAACAGACTTCATACTTGCCCCTCTTTCCAGGACTCTTGCATTTACCTCGTTTACAACCCCATCCATAAACAAATTAAACAACCATGGAGACATCACACACCCCTGCCGCAAACCTACATTCACTGAGAACCAATCACTTTCCTCTCTTCCTACACGTACACATGCCTTACATCCTCGATAAAAACTTTTCACTGCTTCTAACAACTTGCCTCCCACACCATATATTCTTAATACCTTCCACAGAGCATCTCTATCAACTCTATCATATGCCTTCTCCAGATCCATAAATGCTACATACAAATCCATTTGCTTTTCTAAGTATTTCTAAGTATTGATTGAGAGGGTGAAGGCATGTACAGAGCATCAGATTGGGGAAGAGCAGTGCGGTTTCAGAAGTGGTAGAGGATGTGTGGATCAGGTGTTTGCTTTGAAGAATGTATGTGAGAAATATATATATATATATATATATATATATATATATATATATATATATATATATATATATATATATATATATATATATTTTTTTTTTCTTTTATTTTGCTTTGTCGCTGTCTCCCGCGTTTGCGAGGTAGCGCAAGGAAACAGACGAAAGAAATGGCCCAACCCACCCCTATACACATGTATATACATACGTCCACACACGCAAAATATACATACCTACACAGCTTTCCATGGTTTACCCCAGACGCTTCACATGCCTTGATTCAATCCACTGACAACACGTCAGCCCCGGTATACCACATCGCTCCAATTCACTCTATTCCTTGCCCTCCTTTCACCCTCCTGCATGTTCAGGCCCCGATCACACAAAATCTTTTTCACTTCATCTTTCCACCTCCAATTTGGTCTCCCTCTTCTCCTCGTTCCCTCCACCTCCGACACATATATCCTCTTGGTCAATCTTTCCTCACTCATTATCTCCATGTGCCCGAAACATTTCAAAACACCCTCTTCTGCTCTCTCAACCACGCTCTTTTTATTTCCACACATCTCTCTTACCCTTACGTTACTTACTCGATCAAACCATATGGCTTCCTCGCTAACGCGGGAAATGGCGAATGGTTTAAAAAGAAATATATATATATATATATAAGTGAGGATTTCTCTCAAAGGCTCAGTCCTCTGTTCTTAACGCTACCTCGCTAAGGAGGGAAATGGGGAGGAGTGGGTGAGGGAGGGATGGGTAATGTGTCGCCAGCAAGTAGGTGTTGCCGCCGTATTGGAAATGTTAGCTATTTACGCACATCATGACGTTGCATAACATAAACAATTTAACATTTTATGAATAGTAGTGACGTTACTTAGTAATCTAGGATACTATGAACCAATGTTTTGTTTTATTTAGCAATTACAGGTGACCAACTGATATTAATCGTGGCACATGTGGCATTTTTCCCCAGTCCCTCCAGCCCACTCTCTCACTCCAAATACCCACTCACCTCAAGCTTGGTCACAGCAAATTTGTAAGTTATCTATAATTTTATTCTCTCCAGAATAACATAACATTTTGTTAGTGCTTTTGGAAGCATCTAGAATAAGCGGGGCAGTGTAATGTGGAGTTATAAAAGTGTCAGCAATGTGGCATCACAGCAGCAGCGTCAGCTAGCACATCCACCTTAATTCACCAAAGGAAGTAAGTTATTTAACAGCTAATGCCGGCCAGCCAAATGTATTCATGTCTATAAAACGAATAAAACTTAAAATACTGACTTATGATTTGCTTTTTATGAAGAAAAACTCTGCAAAGACAAAGAAGACCTGGGGACGCGAGAAGAGGAGGTAGTTGCCAGATACCGCGATATTTGTCCAAAACATTTTGCAGACTATGACGTCACTACTTGAGGCAATGTACCGGCTGGAGTGATGACGTCATGGAGGAGGTTGACGTCACCAGGTGTGTTGTTGTACCTGGAGTATTGTTAGTGTTGTGGCAGGTGATGACTCATCTTATTTCCAATCAGCCACCCAGTGTTCACTACCATCCTGGATGGTGGTCAAAATATAGTCAACAATATTAGTAATGATGGCGTTATTTTAGGTGACATTAATGGCGGCCGCTGTATTGGTGAGTTGGCGACTCATATAATAATGTGAGAGAAGTTGTCTTATGCTCACGTGAGTACCTGACCTTGTTCACACTTCAAATGTCAATATATCATCATGTATGTGTAGTGATGATGATCATTAATGATGGTGTAAACATGACCCAGAAAATGGCTATTAGGACACATTGTTGTGGCAAGAAATATTGTGGACACCAGTTAGCGGCGTAAGATATAGAACATGGGACACCTGCACTCACACCCACCACCCACAGAACATGGGACACCTGCACTCACACCCACCACCCACAGAACATGGCACACCTGCACTCACACCCACCCACCCACAGAACATGGCACACCTGCACTCACACACACCACCCCCACAGAACATGGCACACCTGCACTCACACCACCCACCACAGAACATGGGACCACCTGCACTCACACCCACCACCCACAGAACATGGCACACCTGCACTCACACCCACCCACCCACAGAACATGGCACACCTGCACTCACACCCACCACCCACAGAACATGGGACACCTGCACTCACACCCACCCACAGAACATGGCACACCTGCACTCACCACACACCACCCACAGAACATGGCACACCTGCACTCACACCCCACCACCCACAGAACATGGGACACCTGCACTCACACCCACCACCAGAGAACATGGCACACCTGCACTCACACCCCACCCACCCACAGAACATGGGACACCTGCACTCACAACCCACCCACAGAACATGGCACACCTGCACTCACACCCACCACCCACAGAACATGGCCACACCTGCACTCACACCCACCACCCACAGAACATGGGACATCTGCACTCACACCCCACCACCCACAGAACATGGCACACCTGCACTCACACCCACCCACCCACAGAACATGGGACACCTGCACTCACACCCACCCACAGAACATGGCACACCTGCACTCACACCCACCACCCACAGAACATGGCACACCTGCACTCACACCCATCCACAGAACATGGCACACCTGCACTCACACCCACCACCCACAGAACATGGCACACCTGCACTCACACCCACCACCCACAGAACATGGCACACCTGCACTCACACCCACCACCCACAGAACATGGCACACCTGCACTCACACCCACCACCCACAGAACATGGCACACCTGCACTCACACCCACCACCCACAGAACATGGCACACCTGCACTCACACCCACCACCCACAGAACATGGGACACCTGCACTCACACCCACCCGCAGAACATGGGACACCTACACTCACACCCACCCACAGAACATGGGACACCTGCACTCACACCCACCACCCACAGAACATAGCACACCTGCACTCACACCCACCACCCACAGAACATGGCACACCTGCACTCACACCCACCCACAGAACATGGGACACCTACACTCACACCCACCACCCACAGAACATGGCACACCTGCACTCACACCCACCCACAAAACATGGGACACCTGCACTCACACCCACCACCCACAGAACATGGCACACCTGCACTCACACCCACCCACAGAACATGGGACACCTACACTCACACCCACCACCCACAGAACATGGCACACCTGCACTCACACCCACCCACAAAACATGGGACACCTGCACTCACACCCACCACCCACAGAATATGGCACACCTGCACTCACACCCACCCACAAAACATGGGACACCTGCACTCACACCCACCACCCACAGAACATGGCACACCTGCACTCACACCCACCCACAGAACATGGGACACCTACACTCACACCCACCACCCACAGAACATGGCACACCTGCACTCACACCCACCCACAAAACATGGGACACCTGCACTCACACCCACCACCCACAGAATATGGCACACCTGCACTCACACCCACCCACAGAACATGGCACACCTGCACTCACACCCACCCACAGAACATGGCACACCTGCACTCACACCCACCCACAGAACATGGCACACCTGCACTCACACCCACCACCCACAGAACATGGGACACCTGCACTCACACCCACCACCCACAGAACATGGCACACCTGCACTCACACCCACCCACAGAACATGGCACACCTGCACTCACACCCACCCACAGAACATGGCACACCTGCACTCACACCCACCCACAGAACATGGCACACCTGCACTCACACCCACCACCCACAGAACATGGGACACCTGCACTCACACCCACCACCCACAGAACATGGCACACCTGCACTCACACCCACCACCCACAGAACATGGCACACCTGCACTCACACCCACCCACAGAACATGGCACACCTGCACTCACACCCACCACCCACAGAACATGGGACACCTGCACTCACACCCACCACCCACAGAACATGGGACACCTGCACTCACACCCACCCACAGAACATGGCACACCTGCACTCACACCCACCCACAGAACATGGGACACCTGCACTCACACCCACCACCCACAGAACATGGGACACCTGCACTCACACCCACCCACAGAACATGGCACACCTGCACTCACACCCACCCACAGAACATGGCACACCTGCACTCACACCCACCCACAGAACACGGCACACCTGCACTCACACCCACCCACAGAACATGGCACACCTGCACTCACACCCACCCACAGAACATGGCACACCTGCACTCACACCCACCACCCACAGAACATGGCACACCTGCACTGACACCCACCACCCACAGAACATGGGACACCTGCACTCACACCCACCACCCACAGAACATGGCACACCTGCACTGACACCCACCCACCCACCCACATAACTGACACCCACCCACCCACCCATGTAACTGACACCCACCCACCCACATAACTGACACCCACCCACCCACCCATATAACTGACACCCACCCATATAACTGACACCCACCCACCCACCCACATAACTGACACCCACCCACCCACCCACATAACTGACACCCACCTACCCACCCACATAACTGACACCCACCCACCCACCCACATAACTGACACCCACCCACCCACCCACATAACTGACACCCACCCACCCACCCACATAACTGACACTCACCCACCCACCCACATAACTGACACCCACCCACCCACCCATATAACTGACATCCACCCACCCACCCACATAACTGACACCCACCCACCCACCCACATAACTGACACCCACCCACCCACCCACATAACTGACACCCACCTACCCAGGGTGAGCCACATAACTGACACCCACCCACCCACCCACATAACTGACACCCACCTACCCAGGGTGAGCCACATAACTGACACCCATCCACCCATCCATATAACTGACCCCCAGCCACCCAGCCACCCAGCCAGCCACCCAGCCACCCAGCCACCCACATAACAGCCAGCCACCCAGCCACCCACATAACTAACAGCCACCCAGCCACCCACCCACGCACACAACTGACCCCCAGCCACCCAGCCACCCTCATAACTAACAGCCACCCAGCCAGCCACCCAGCCACCCAGCCACCCAGCCACCCACATAACTAACAGCCACCCAGCCAGCCACCCAGCCACCCAGCCACCCACATAACTAACAGCCAGTCAGCCAGCCAGGCACCCAGCCAGCCAGCCAGCCAGCCAGCCAGCCATTAGTGTGAGCCACATAATATGTAGCAGAGGAGGATGGTACAGCTGGTGTCGACCAGCTGCTCTCCTTCTGGCAGCTGGTCGTTTTCTGTGATGAGAAAACGTTGTGTACTGACGCCCCGCACAGCAGCAGGTCAGGTTGGGCCACAACCCTGAGCCATTTGACGTGGTGGTGGTCCACAAGTGCCCCATCCACAGGTCGGGGTGTTAAGGTGTGGTAGTTTGAGCCCCACTGGGCAACATCCCCTCCCTGACGTGAACATGAATCCTCCACACTTGCCACATCACTGATGATGACACCACCACATCATCATCATGTCATCACTGATGACGTCAACACCACCACATGACACTTGGTGACGTCATCATCATCATGATGTCATCAGTGATGAGGACGTCAACACCACCACATTATGACCTCATCATCATGTCATCACTGATGATGACGTCAACACCACCACATGACACTTGGTGACGTCATTATGATGTCATCAGTGATGAGGTCAACACTTGGTGAGGTCATCATGATGTGGTGGTGGTAGTCTTGTGTTGATCAGGTCAGGTCAGGTTTGGTGGCTGGGTGATTGTAAATATGGCTTCCTCCTCCTCCGTTGTTCTCTGGTGATGGAGATAATTACTGTGTCACAACATACAAGCCTCCTCCTCCTCCTCTACCATCATTATTGTGGCATCAAGACAAATGGCTTCCTACAAGTAGCATTGGTTTATTTATGATTACATCATCATGATGATGACATTTTACAGCCAAGTTGAGGGAAAGAAGATGGCAGGTTCTCCACTAGTTCAGGGTAGTTATCTGCTTTATGGTGACCAAGACAATTCCTTACAACCACAGTGAACGAAGACCATGCCTCTGCCTCAACATTGGTCATTGAATCTTGGAAATGTGGGTCTTTCATGAGTTCCATGGTTTGTGACCCGTCGACAATACCTGCCTTCACCTTCTCCATGATCAGCGCTGGACATTTTCTGCATATGTAGTCAAAGCAGAGTGTTCTTCTTTGTTCCAAACCTTCATAAAGTGTTTCATTAAACCTAGTTTGATGTGCAGTGGTGGTACAATGATCTTATCTCTGTCAACCAAGGGTTCTGCCATTACATTCTTGTCTCCAACCAACATGTTTTCTCTCAGAGACCATAGTTTTCTCAGCCAGTGCTCATCCTCAGCTCTACTATCCCAGAGACAGATAAAGCAGGACTACTTGTTGTACCCACTCTGCTGACCCAGGAGAAAAGTCACCATCTTAAGATCCACACACATTAACCATTGGTCATGGTGGTATGATATCTTGTGTAAGACCAGGACGATTGTGTCCTGCTGTTCACTCATCATAGTTGATCCACCAATTGGGAGTGATCCATATTTGTTGTTATTGTGTAGAAGCACAACATGTTAAGCTCCACTCAGAACTACCTATGCTCGTGAGTGGTCCATTTATTGATAATTGCATATATATATATATATATATATATATATATATATATATATATATATATATATATATATATATATATATATATATATTTATATACTATTCGCCATTTCCCGCGATAGCGAGGTAGCGTTAAGAACAGAGGACTGGGCCTTTTAGGGAATACCCTCACCTGGCCCCTTCTCTGTTCCTTCTTTTGGAAAAAAAAAAAAGAAAAAAAAAAACGAGAGGGGAGGATTTCCAGCCCCCCCGCTCCCTTCCCTTTTAGTCGCCTTCTACGACACGCAGGGAATACGTGAGAAGTATTCTTTCTCCCCTATCCCCAGGGATTGGGTATATATATATATATATATATATATATATATATATATATATATATATATATATATATATATATATATATATATATATATATATGTATGTATGTGCATTATTACATGACAGCTAGAGACTAAGTGTGAACGATTGGGGCCTTTGTTGTCTTTTCCTAGCGCCACCTCGCACACATGAGGGGGTAGGGGGATGGTATTCCATGTGTGGCTAGGTGGCGATGGAAATGAATATATATATATATATATATATATATATATATATATATATATATATATATATATATATATATATATATATATATATATATATATATATATATATATATATGGGGTTGTTAGGGAGGTGAATGCAAGAGTTTTGGAAAGAGGGGCAAGTATGAAGTCTGTTGTGGATGAGAGAGCTTGGGAAGTGAGTCAGTTGTTGTTCGCTGATGATACAGCGCTGGTGGCTGATTCATGTGAGAAACTGCAGAAGCTGGTGACTGAGTTTGGTAAAGTGTGTGAAAGAAGAAAGTTAAGAGTAAATGTGAATAAGAGCAAGGTTATTAGGTACAGTAGGGTTGAGGGTCAAGTCAACTGGGAGGTGAGTTTGAATGGAGAAAAACTGGAGGAAGTAAAGTGTTTTAGATATCTGGGAGTGGATCTGGCAGCGGATGGAACCATGGAAGCGGAAGTGAATCATAGGGTGGGGGAGGGTCGAAAATCCTGGGAGCCTTGAAGAATGTGTGGAAGTCGAGAACATTATCTCGGAAAGCAAAAATGGGTATGTTTGAAGGAATAGTGGTTCCAACAATGTTGTATGGTTGCGAGGCGTGGGTTATGGATAGAGTTGTGCGCAGGAGGGTGGATGTGCTGGAAATGAGATGTTTGAGGACAATGTGTGGTGTGAGGTGGTTTGATCGAGTAAGTAATGTAAGGGTAAGGGAGATGTGTGGAAATAAAAAGAGTGTGGTTGAGAGAGCAGAAGAGGGTGTTTTGAAATGGTTTGGGCACATGGAGAGAATGAGTGAGGAAAGATTGACCAAGAGGATATATGTGTCGGAGGTGGAGGGAACGAGGAGAAGTGGGAGACCAAATTGGAGGTGGAAAGTTGGAGTGAAAAAGATTTTTAGTGATCGGGGCCTGAACATGCAGGAGGGTGAAAGGCGGGCAAGGAATAGAGTGAATTGGATCGATGTGGTATACCGGGGTTGACGTGCTGTCAGTGGATTGACTCAGGGCATGTGAAGCGTCTGGGGTAAACCATGGAAAGTTGTGTGGGGCCTGGATGTGGAAAGGGAGCTGTGGTTTCGGGCATTATTGTATGACAGCTAGAGACTGAGTGTGAACGAATGGGGCCTTTGTTGTCTTTTCCTAGCGCTACCTCGCACACATTAGGGGGTAGGGGGATGGTATTCCATGTGTGGCGAGGTGGCGATGGAAATGAATAAAGGCAGACAGTGTGAATTGTGTGCATGGGTATATATGTATGTGTCTGTGTGTGTATATATATGTGTACATTCAGGTGTATAGGTATGTATATTTGCGTGTGTGGACGTGTATGTATATACATGTGTATGGGGGTGGGTTGGGCCATTTCATTCGTCTGTTTCCTTGCGCTACCTCGCAAACGCGGGAGACAGCGACAAAGCAAAATAATAATAATAATAATAATATATATATATACATATATATATATATATATATATATATATATATATATATATATATATATATATATATATATATATATATATATCAACAAAACCCTACGATCCACTTTACAAGATAAACAAGAAATTCAGAAGTTTGGCTACATTTAATTTCATAATTTCGAATATTTTGATGAGAGAGAGAGAGAGAGAGAGAGAGAGAGAGAGAGAGAGAGAGAGAGAGAGAGAGAGAGAGAGAGAGAGAGAGAGAGAGAGAGAGAGAGGAAAAAGGAAGGTAATAAATTCACAGCACACAGGAAAGCTGCTCAGTCGTGGTTATCTCACATGTTTTCACTAACATCGAGAGTTAAGTAGTACAAATGCCATTTCAAAATGCTTGGGACACTTCAATTTGTTCTTGTATGAAAACATACAACTGAACCAAGTCAGTCTTTTATAAGGTTATAACTACTAATGATATTAGAATAACATGCAAATTTATGATGGACGACTTAAAATGGGCCTTGATGGCAAGGCTAAGATTATTTATCGTTGTCCATGATAGTAAGGCTAAGATCATTTATCGTTTACCATGATGGCTAGGCTAAGATCATTTATCGCTGTCTATTATAGCTAGGCTAAGATAATTTATCGTTGTCCATGATACAATCTGGGCCCAGCCCGAGCTGTAGGGGATAGAAGACCTCCAAGATAATACTAGTCAGACTCTAAGAACATTTAAGATCATAAGAACATTATCCAGTCGTCTTTTACTTATCAGGAAATACGTTTGTATGCAACTCTTAGCTGATAAGAGATGTTTGATCTCTTATCACCCAGAACTCACCACGAGGAGGTGGTTGCATGTCGAGTTCCATAATTTTTTCCCGTTTTAAATAAATATTTTAATTTCCTCTAAAATAAACGTCTATCCCGTTTTAAGATATGTAAAAATAATAATTTCCTCTAAAACAAAGTTCTTATTGTGAGGTAGATAGTTGAGGAAGGGCACCTCATTTCCTGCCCTTCCTCTGGTTCCGTTGGCCCCCTCCTCTGGTACGCCTCCGGCGGACTGACCTCATCACCTTCTTCAGCTCACCAATAATAAGTGGCAGAGCTGGTCTCTCTGAGGGGTCGCTGTGGGTCGCTGTTTGGTAAAGATCCTGGAGGCTTTCCCGCACACCCTGCTTCCTGACCAGGATGGACACGTGCCTCATTAGATGCCCAAAAGAGAAGACGTCACTGGCTGGGGAGACCGGCTTGCGCTCCCTGACCTCAGGGGCCAACCACAGGTCAGGAACATTGTACTCAACGCAGCTTCCCTTCTTAACGCTCAAGCCGAAGTCGATGATGTGAAACTCTGGCTTCTCACCCATCGTCACGGTCACATTCTCGACCTTGACGTCATTATGGACAATGTTTTTCTTATGGATTTCCATCAGCCGACGAGCGACCATGATGGCGGACTCGACCAGTTCCTCGTCCGACCGACATGTTCTCATGTACTTATCATAAGGCTGGCCAGTGTGGCTTAAGATGATCAGTGGGGGGTTGCGGCACACTGCTCGAAGGAGAGGGGCTCCTCCAGCCCCAGCCAGTCTCCTGTGAATGTCGGCTTCATCCATAAGACTTTTCGAACTCACTCCGTCGAGAAGGGTTTTGATGACGCAACACGATCCACGGAACAACACCGTTTCAATCTTGGCGTTGCCTCCCCGACCCACCTCTCTCATGACCACCAGGTCATTCACATCCTTCTGGGTCAACTTTACAACTGGAACACTCATTTTGATTCCGGCCTGAGGCGCACTTACCAAATTTTCTTGCCGGAGAGTGTGAGAGGAGATGTTGTCGGTACGGAGTCCCATCCTCAAATGATTACACTTCTCTCACCGCCGGCCTTATATACCCCTAGGTTATGTGACGTCACACAAACAGATCTATCCAGATTAAATCCCATACAAATCCGGATATGTAGACGGATTCATTTAGTTTTGTTGCGATCATTATTTGATGAAATCTAAAGGTGTCGAAGAAATAGTCAAGATGGCTAGTGGTGTTCATAGTGTAGTGAAGATGGCTAGAGATGTTGAAGGATCTAAATAGTTTCGAAATACCAATACTTTTTGAATCAATAAATCATCATAAATACAAATAAGACAAAAACCACTTTGACGAAAATTTAGCCATTTTCAAGCATCGAAATAAAAGGATATGAGGTAAATGGCTTTTGGGAAATCATTGTTGAATAGTACACAGTTACTTTCTGAGAACACACACACACACAAAACTAGAGAACATAGCATGAAATTAGGGCAATATTGTTCAAATATATTCAGAGAAGTAATTTTAAAGTTTATATAAGAGAGGTTGATGAATGGAATAAGAAGAATGAGGTCATGGTTAAGGCAGACACCATACATAAATCTTACAAGTTGTATAATAGTGCAGAATGTTCTAGAGATTTGGCCTGGCGAGTGTAGAACTCTCTCCTCACACAGTAAAAATAGGTCATTACACACTCACAGATTCAGAGGTTATCATGTTGAAGGCGAGGTGAAAACTGAAGATTCAAATCAAAGAACAATAAGAAGCGTCATGATGAGATGGGAGAGGGAATTGGTGAATTGACAAATATAGTTTAATCTAAAACATGAACGGTAAATCACTTCGAGTGAAGAAAGTCAAGTGGAAAACATAGAAAATGAAAGACCAAAGAGAAGAATTTTTGATATCTGGGATAACATTTAATGTGAGGAAACATGATTTCACCAAATGAGCTTTCGTTAACGCTTCTGGTACAGTGTAAATATATACACACAGACACACACACACACACACATATATATATATATATATATATATATATATATATATATATATATATATATATACTACTTATGTGTGTGTGTGTGTGTGTGTGTGTGTGTGTGTGTGTGTGTGTGTGTGTGTGTGTGTGTGTGTGTGCGGATAAACTTTAAGGCTGGCCGGGGTGTACTGGTGATGTCTTTCACCTAAAATATAAGTTCAAGCCCGTAGGCCGACCCTGCACTTAGCTTGAATCCTTTTGTGTTCACTATAATCTTTTTTACTACATCTCCTCTCCTTAATCCCTTTATCTTCACTATGCAAGGCTTATTATAATCTTCACTACAACCTCATCTTCATACGACCTTATCTTGACTAAGCTGGTTTCAAGGAAGGCTTTAGATTTTACCCGCTCACACAAACAACGTACTTACACGGGGCCCCACGAGTGCAAAACCCCCTCCTAATACAGTGCAAGTAGATGATTACACACACCTACACACCACCACCACCACTAACAACACACAGAGAAATAGCCTTTTTGATTGGTTTTGGATCGGCCCTTGAACGGAGTTTGGAGGATTTGGGGGATCAGGTCAATAAGGTTAAGTTCACTATAACCTCATATTCACTAACGTGAGTCTTCACTACTAGCTTATTTTCACTTAATTATATCTTCACTATACCCTCTTCTTCACTACACCGTTATTTCTACCATACCATCATCATTGTACTCCCTGATGTTCACTAGAAATAGTTCTTATCTTCACTACATAATCATTCTGAATAAACTTTACTCCTTGATAACCCTTATCTCTACTACATTCGTATCTTCACTACATTCGTATCTTCGCCACAACCTATCTTGACATTATCCTTATCATCACTACACTCTTCTTCACTACACTCTCATCTTAACATCATCCTTCTGTTTACCGAACTTAGTTCAAAGTCTGACTTGAACGTAGCTTTGGAAAGTTTGTGTTCCTCATTGTGTTACCTCCTTATTATCATTGTAAAGGCAATTGTCACCACTCCCTAACTAAACCCTCATCGTCACTACACTCTCATCATTATCATTACTTCTTGATGTTCGATACAAAATCTCAACATATACATTGATCTTCACCACAGAATAATTTTCATTGCCCCTTAATCTTCATTACTCCTTGTTTCAGCTACATCCGTATCTTCCATTCATTCTTATATCTTATATTGATTACATCTTTACAATATCTTTATATCTTCTCTGTTTCGTCTTTTGGAAAATTGAAAGTGAGAGTAAAGGATTTCCGGCCTTCTGCTCCCTCCTCTTTAAGTCGCCTTGTACGACACGCAGGGAATACGTGGCAAGTATACTTTCTTCCCTATCCCCAGGGATAACAGCATCTGGTGTTCCCAGACGGTCACCCATCCAAGTACTAACCAGACCCAACGTTGCTTAACTTCCCTGATCGGACGATATATATATATATATATATATATATATATATATATATATATATATATATATATATATATATATATATATACAAGACTGAAAACAATGAATTTCCCAAATAAAAAATGGAAGCGCCGGGGTTTGAACCCGGGACCTCTCGCATGCCAAGCGAGTGCTCTACCACTGAGCTACGCCCCCAAGAACATTTTTTTGGACTTAGTATTATATGAAGCACTGAGATTACTACGGCAAAATAGTGTTTGACCGACCGTTGCCGACTAGCCGGCAAAATAACCACAGGGTAAATCTCCATGTTGCTGTCGTGTTTTCCTCTCAATTTTCCACAAAGAAATGAGTTTTACTTTTTTATTGTCGTTGCAATAGACTGGAACTAAGCAATAGACTGGAACTAAGCAATAGACTGGAACTAAGCTGACCTGGTATGAGGTCAGAGCCCTCATTATCATCCCTGCTAACTACCGGAAGCAGATTAAGTCGTTCCACAACCGATGTCCGGCCCATGTTAACTCTGATGTGCCCAGCAGTTGGAGGAGGATCGCCAGAAGCTTCTGGAAGATTTCAAGGACGTCTTGGTGGACCTGACCCTTTCAGATAAGGTCGAAAACCCCAATTTATTGTGAAGATCTTCACTATAACGTTGGACGAACATACTGAATGTTGCACACATGTGATGCGGACAAAATGAAAAAAGATAAAGACAAAAATTATGTCTGGTGTGGGTCTCGAACCCACGACCTTGAGTGTGTGAGACTCACGCTCTACCACTGAGCTAACCAGACAATAGCAAAATACATCTGTTTCTTCAATTTGAATTAATGAAAATCTTTGCGAGGCAGCGTTTAGAAAAGAGAGATGTCTTTGACGAAATTTACTTGTTTGGCTCCTTCTTTTGTTCCTCATTATCGAAAGTAAACATACTGAAGGATATATATATATATATATATATATATATATATATATATATATATATATATATATATATATATATATATATATATATATTGAAAAGGATCACAATTTTGCACGTGATCAAGTATATTCTTATGAGTTCACAGGGAAAATAAACACGATAAGTTCCCAAGTGCACTTTCGTGTAAAACTCACATCATCAAGGGAGACACAAGAGAGAAATATAAGTCAGTTGATATACAACGAAGAAACGTAGCTAGGACGCCATATGGTAAACATGTGATTGCCCAAGACAGACAAAAAGCGTATCATAAACTTATTTTGTGGACAAGAAGGTGAATTGTTTACAAATTTTATCAACATTAAAGTTATCCAATTTGTACAGACCATCACTAATATTAAGATTATAATTCTTTGTGTATTCAGAAATAGAAGATTCAATGATATTTCTCGTGGTGCTGGAGTTAGAGTTAATAACTGAGATGGCATTATTAACTCTAATTCCAGTACCACGAGAAATATCATTGAATCTTCTATTATTAAATACACAAAGAATTATAAACCGTAAGGAAACAAAATGGTGGTCAAAAATAAGCTTTAGGAATGAAGTTTATGAATGGAATATCAGTGAGACGATCCAAATGACGAATGAATGAGAGCGTAGTCAACATACAATATAAAAGGACATATTATGAATGGCAGCCAGGCAAGTAACGGCCCAACTGAATGGAAGGATTTAAAAGTTCGCGTTATATGACGAATTTTGATAGATTATCCAAATTTCC
The DNA here is from genome assembly GCF_036320965.1 of Panulirus ornatus. Taxonomy (NCBI): domain Eukaryota; kingdom Metazoa; phylum Arthropoda; class Malacostraca; order Decapoda; family Palinuridae; genus Panulirus; species Panulirus ornatus. The sequence goes on from NC_092231.1 coordinate 51,763,681, forward strand.
ATTCCAGTTATGAAACTTAATGGTTGTGTTCAGTTCTAGAGACAAAGTTTAAAGGTTTGTGTTTCAAAGATGAACCACAAAGGATATCGTTAAATTAACTGACATTAAAATTTGTCAATTAAGTAAATCATTTTGTACAATAGCTGTAATTTGACAGAGTTAAAAGTTCGCATTTTCATTACAATTCTAATTCAAAAGTTTGAGTTTCAATGATGGTTTGCACAAACTTAACGTACATTTAAGTTTCGTGTTTATATGACGTATCTTAAAGGACTCTGGTAAAATAACGCAGCTGGAAGGTTTACGTTCAAATGACGGTGTTTAAATGTTGATTGATGAATGGTAGATTTAAATGGATAGATTTTAAGTTCGCGTTTTCATGAGCGACTTTAAACCTTGTGGTTGAATGTCAGAGTTTAAATGTTGGTATGTACAATGTTGACCAGATGGCGGTAATGTGTAGACACAGCCATACCAGGTCGTATTTATCATCATTAAAGTCACCTTCCTTACTTACTTATGGCGGCGATGAAATTCACTGGTTCTTGATTGTGCACCAATTAACCTATCAGATAATGGTACAATGTTTGCCTGGTGTTGCATATATCACGTCTGTTGTTGAAACACAAGAATGCCAGGTGACTTTGGGAGTGGATGATAATGTAAAGATCAATATAAATGTGGGAAATCTTGAACCGCCATCACCAGACACAACACATGTTTGGATCTGGCGGGGGGAGGGACTTGCCTGTGACGTCACGATGCCCCGCCTCCAGCCTGGCGCCGCTCTGTGTGTGTGTGTGTGTGTGTGTGTGTGTGAGCTCATCTTTTGTGACTGTTATGTGTGTTGCCCCAATTCTTAACCTTATGTGTATGTATCGTGTCTTTTAGTTACTTGTACACACACAGACACACACACACACACACAGAGGCAAGCCAGGAAACTTAAAGACCAGATGGAACTCAGTGGGATATTCATCCACTGTGATAAATCCAGGTAAGAGAAGGAGAGAAGTTGTGTATACAACCACCACAATGTAAGTAAGATGTAGCATCATCAGTAAACATACCTGGTGTTGTAAACCTCTATCATATCGCTCATTACAAGTCTTGTTATCTTCATCATAAGGCAGGATTCTGAGGCTTGCTATCAATGTTGTCATCTTCGCTCAATAATCGTGGAGAAATGTTTGTACACTCTAATACAGTGATCAATATTGTAGGTCATAATGTAAGTGGTGTGTGACTAACTATAGCTGTAATATTACCTGTTCATTCTTGCTACTAACACATGACACCAAGTTGTCTGTTAGTCTTATTACGTACATTAATACACTGTTGTCTTGGCTTTACATCTCTACTAATGATGACACCTAAATCCTTCTCCTGCCTTGATAGTTTTATTTCCACATCTTAAGATGATACTGTAGTTTGCCTGCTATGTGTACACAGTGTAAACATGTTGCATATTTCTACGGTGAATATCACTGGCCATTGTACACTGACGTTGTTCAGCAATGTAGACCCAAGAGTGAACCTTAGACACCATTACGGTAACATGAATTACACTTATACTGAGTCTGAGAACCTATCATTGATTGTCATAGAATCCAGATGTAAAATGTATATTGCTACCGGATTTCTATAGAAAGTACGTGGGACATTGATGTTAAGCAAATTATACGATAATGAATTAAATCCCATAACTTTTCTGGAGCACAAGGTACAGAAATGTATGTAACATAAAACCGGTAAAATAAACATATCTAACATAAAGATTTCTATTTTGCAGATAACATAAATGTTTTACATGTAGAAATCGGTAATATCTTCAACAACCTAAACATAATACCATCAAATCTTATATTACAAGCTTTTTATCCGGGTTTTATGCACTAGAACGATATTGCCTACAGAAAAGTAATGTAGTTATTATCAGCACAAGGTTTAGAAGGTCTTAAACAAGTTATGAGTTTATATTCTTCAAAATTCTAGAATGATCCATTAAGTATACTGGGAAAAATAGACTTGCTTTTTTGAGGCGATGAATGCTTATGAAAAATCATCGACATTTTCCTTAAAAATATTCTTTATGAATTGAAATCAAGTATTTTTTTTAGAGAAAATGTTTCTGAATAGCAACAAGACACAGTCAAAGCTAACAAGCTAAAGTTCATCAAATGACAAAGAATATATGCGAATCTAACAATCTTATTAATAACATAAAACCAAATATGTTGCACAAATTCTTCAAATCATCAAAAGTAATAAAAGAAGAAGCCGTCCGGAGGTGACTTGTTACCCCCGGCGTAAACACTTATAGGCGGAATCCGGTAACACCTCTTGAATAGCATGTGGAAGACAGAGTAGAGTGGCTAGGCTGTGGAGCATGTTCTCCACTTCAACTGACTAATGATATGTTAAGACAACACAAACCACATACATCCATTGTGAGGATGGAATCAGGGATGAAACATCTATAACTAGAAAGGTTAAAGATACAAAGATGATGAAATACCTTTACCCGGGATCAGTAGCACCTGTGGTAATGGACACACCTTTGTAATGCTTGATCACTTACAACTGATCAACTTTAATACGAAAGTCTTAGGTATTGTCCCTCAGGAAAACTTTTTATAAATATTTATAAAACACATATATATGTTAGATATACACTATCTCTAGAATATATCTTTACCTGGGACGTGTAACACTTGTGTGGATAGACACAACTTTGTAATGCATGATCCATTACACGAAATGAACTTCACTAACGAAGAGTTATACAACGCGTCGTTGGAGAACATTAATCAAATACCTATACAGAATTTTTATGTTAGATAAAAGGCATTTATTACAAGTGAACATAAGAAATGATGATGAAAGAAAAGGACGTAGATGTAGATGTTTTATTAAGAGATGAAATATTCCTGCCTTAAATGGTCTCTCTTATAATTGATTTTCTGTTAGATAGAAACATGCTAATGTAATCTGTTCCTTATGATCATAAATGTTTATGTTTTTAAAACGTTTTTATCATGTCTTAAGGATTCTGGCTTACAGACCTTGGTTCTGAACAACCATTATAATGCAACACAATACATATTCATCATAAATAAATCATTTATCACAATAACCATTATGTTTGTACCAGATTCTTTAAGTCCTCAATCACGTTTGTTAATATATAAGGAATTTTTCCGCCACATTTCAATACATAACATATATCTACACGTGTGGAAATATATGTATATGTTTTTATAAATTTTTCCTCATCTTTTCTAATCAACGTACAAGGTATATGTCTAAAGAAAATACTGGATAAAATCCTAAGTTATGTGTGTGTGTGTGTGTGTGTGTGTGTGTGTGTGTGAGCACACATAGTAAAGGTTAAGGGACGGGACAACACGAGTGTACAACTCTCTCCCGTAATACATAAATACTAATCACACACACACACACACACACACACACACACACACACACACAGAGCGGCGCCAGGCTGGAGGCGGGGCATCGTGACGTCACAGGCAAGTCCCTCCCCCCGCCAGATCCAAACATGTGTTGTGTCTGGTGATGGCGGTTCAAGATTTCCCACATTTATATTGATCTTTACATTATCATCCACTCCCAAAGTCACCTGGCATTCTTGTGTTTCAACAACAGACGTGATATATGCAACACCAGGCAAACATTGTACCATTATCTGATAGGTTAATTGGTGCACAATCAAGAACCAGTGAATTTCATCGCCGCCATAAGTAAGTAAGGAAGGTGACTTTAATGATGATAAATACGACCTGGTATGGCTGTGTCTACACACTACCGCCATCTAGTCAACCTGGTACATATGATCATTTAAACTCTGACATTTAAACACAATCTTTGAAAATCACTCCCACAAACGCGAACTTAAAATCCATCCATTCAACTCCGTCATTTATTCAGGAACATTTAGTATTCGAGCGTTATCATTTCAGCTGCGTTATTTGATCAGAGACTTTTAAACTACATTATATAAAGACAAACCTTGAAACATGTCATTTAAACGAAAATTTGTGCAAAGCGTCATTGAAACTCAAACTTTTGATCCCGTCAATAACTTTAAAATTCTCTCAAACAACTGCGAACTTTTAAACTCCGTCAAATTGCAGCTTTTTTAGGAAATGTCTCATTTAATTGAAAAAAATTATAGTCACTTAATTCAAGGATATCCTTTGAAGTCTGTCTTTATATAATGAACCATTAAACTTCGTCTCTGGAAATAAACATAAGCTTTAGTTCAGTTACTGGAAAGGAAGTTTGTACATTCTATTGAAGTCCATCACTTAACGCGAACTTTTAAATGCTTCCATTTAGCTGGGCCATTCATTCCCTGGCTACCATTCATAATATGGCCTTTTAAACTCTGTGTCTACGATGTTCTGTTCACCGTTGTCCACAGTATCGAGATAGCACCAGGAACATAAGATAATGCTTCATACCCTCACATACATTCCTTACCTGTCATATGTAATGCAACGAAAACACAGCCCACAGTCCACAACCAGGCCCTACAACCCTGTCCGTGGTTTACCCCATTTGATTCATATGTCCTGCTTCAGTTTACCGATAGTAGGTCGTCCTCTGTAAACCACATCGCCCCAGTTCACTTTATCCTATACACGCCTCTCACCCTTGAACATATTCAGGCCCTGATCACTCAAAACCTTGTTCACTTCCTCCATCCATCTCCAAAATGGTTGCCCTAATCTTGTCCCCTACACTTCTGACACATGTATCCTCCTTTAACCTCCCCTCACTCACTCTCTCCAAATGTCTAAACCATTTCAGTACACCTTCTTCAGCTCTGTCAACCATGCTCTATTTATCATCACACATCTCTCTTACCCTATCATTACTTACTGGATCAACCCGCGTCACACCACATGTTGTCCTCAGACATTTCATTTTCAACACATTCACTCTATCATCAAATCTTCCTCATACTGTCTCTACCTTCACCGCCGACTGACATCACTGTTCAAACTCAGGAATGTCTATACCATATTTATTGTACCTGAGCCGCGCCCCAGCCAGGTCCTCCTGACTAACTAGAGCCACACACACACACACACAGGCACCAGCTGGACACAATACAGAACACAACACACACAATCCTCCTGGGTCCATCTCACACCACCTACCAAGATGTGCTCATCTGGCTGACCACGTCCACCCCACCAACACCACCAGCTAACCCCCTGCCCCACCCCCGGCACAATGACCTCTCTCTCTCTCTCTCTCTCTCTCTCTCTCTCTCTCTCTCTCTCTCTCTCTCTCTCTCTCTCTCTCTCTCTCTCCTCATCCCCCCGCACCGCCGTTCGTCAGTACACTCGACTTGTACCAATCACAGCTGGAACACAGAGATATAAGACCAGTCCTATACCTGTTATTGTGAACGTCATCAACAATCCAGGAACAAGTACACAAGCTAAGCAAGTAAACTGCTGCTCAGTTTTCCACTTATCGACTTAGTTAAGACAAACAAAATATCACCAGGTGTACCACAGTGGTGTGTGCCCGACTGACTCAGTAACATCATTACTGGAACTCCACCAGAGTTTGTGTTGTCGCTTACCCCTCCGGAGCCACAGTCGACCGACCTCACATAAATAGCAATTGATAGTTTGAGGAAAATAATGATTCCTGCCTTAAAGGTCAATAGTGAGGAATGGTCGGTCTTCAAGATTATTGCTCTGATGTTAACAAACATGGCCAAGTGAATCTTGTCATTTGTAGTAGAAACGTTAATTCTATTATGGAAGTGAGCAATGGAAGGAGTGATGCAGATTGATCAGGTGGAGGAAGTAGGTGAGGTAAGGTGTGGTGGTCAGTCACACCATTTACATGTTGGTCACAGGAAGAGTTTAGTAAACACTATCGTCTCTCACAAGAATGAACCAGGTTTGTTCTGGAGAAGATAAGAGGGAGGGAGGGAGGCTGCCTAGATGGAAGAGGTCAATTATGGTAAGATTACTGGAATGATTGACATTATTATATTTGATGTAGGAATAATGAGCCTCATAGTTTGCCTGATCTTCGTAACGTTCATCACGATCACTTTATGTAATAACTCACAATGATATATAATCTCCACATCTCACTCCCTCACTCATACTCTAGTTCTTTAATATAACACCAGTGCAAAACATAATGGCTCAGTAACCAAAGATATTAGCGCCGTGTGCCTTAATTACTAATTCATCCTCATTCTTAATAAAAATAACAAGAACATTCATCTATCGAGGCTTCTAATGAATCTAATAGTCTATCAATGATGACATTTATATTCATCTTCCTTCAACCTTCTGAAATGTTAATCTTCTTTCATGTCTGACCTTAAAATCAGTTCAGGTTTTGCCACACTAAAACATTAAATTCATCAACTTGTTATTTTCACCTACTTTCCCATTCCAACTGAGTGGAGCAAGACAACCCTTTTATATTGAAGGATAAGTTATGAAGGTTCACTTCTCTACTCTCGTCCCAAGCCTCTCTCTCCTGTCCTGCCTGACTCTCGTCCCAAGCCTCTCTCTCCTGTCCAGCCTGACTCTCGTCCCAAGCCTCTCTCTCCTGTCCAGCCTGACTCTCGTCCCAAGCCTCTCTCTCCTGTCCTGCCTGACTCTCGTCCCAAGCCTCTCTCTCCTGTCCTGCCTGACTCTCGTCCCAAGCCTCTCTCTCCTGTCCTGCCTGACTCTCGTCCCAAGCCTCTCTCTCCTGTCCTGCCTGACTCTCGTCCCAAGCCTCTCTCTCCTGTCCTGCCTGACTCTCGTCCCAAGCCTCTCTCTCCTGTCCTGCCTGACTCTCGTCCCAAGCCCCTCTCTCCTGTCCTGCCTGACTCTCGTCCCAAGCCTCTCTCTCCTGTCCTGCCTGACTCTCGTCCCAAGCCTCTCTCTCCTGTCCAGCCTGACTCTCGTCCCAAGCCTCCTCCGCCTGTCCTGCCTGACTCTCGTCCCAAGCCTCTCTCTCCTGTCCTGCCTGACTCTCGTCCCAAGCCTCTCTCTCCTGTCCTGCCTGACTCTCGTCCCAAGCCTCCTCCGCCTGTCCTGCCTGACTCTCGTCCCAAGCCTCTCTCTCCTGTCCTGCCTGACTCTCGTCCCAAGCCTCTCTCTCCTATCCTGCCTGACTCTCGTCCCAAGCCTCTCTCTCCTGTCCTGCCTGACTCTCGTCCCAAGCCTCTCTCTCCTGTCCTGCCTGACTCTCGTCCCAAGCCTCCTCCGCCTGTCCTTCCTTTTTCACATAAAGTCTCTCTCTTCCAAATCCTCACTTTCCTCACAAACCTATCTCATGTTCAGACTCCCTCATCCTAAGCCTCTCTCTCTGGTACAACCCAACCCTCATCCCAAGCCTCTCTCTCCTTCAAAGCCTCACTCTCCGGCCAAGCCTCTCTCTCATTCCCAGCCTCTCTCATCCCAAGCCTCTCTTTCCTTCAAAGCCTCACTCTCCGGCCAAACATCTTGTGTTCAACCTCTCTCATCCCGAGACTTTCTCTCCTACAAAGCCTCACTCTCATCCCAGGCCTCCCTCTCCCTCCCTCTACACCAGCGGTATTTAAACATTTTCAGTGTTGCAGGTCCACATGAATTTGGGGAAGAATTAGAGAAATTATGGAACTCTTTATAATGTGTCCCATTTTCACAATGTTGCTTGAAATCTTACAGTTGCACGTGCCGGGCTACCACAATAACCGCCACCTGATTGCCACTCTCCTGGAGGAGGAGGAAGAAGCCGATGTTGTGATAGTAAACATCACATGATGTATCACTAATGGTCATAAGATCAAACATTATGGCTACACATCCCGACAATCACCAGACTGTGTGTGGCACAGCACGAAGGACGGAGTCGCCCGCCAGTCTTGTACGAAGCACAATACAATATCTCACTACTTCCTGCCGCTTTCAGTACTTTCTATCAGTCAAGATACTCACACTACGTACGTACGTACATCGTTCTATTATCCTTTGTACATCTTCACAACTGGCGTTTTGGACCTTATCTGAATGAGTCAGATCAAATGGTTATCAAGGACACAGAACACATAACACTTGTCCACTGTCTTTTTTCTTTCATACTTTATTTTTCATATTTGTTTGCCATTTCCCGCAAGAACAAGGTAGCGTCAGGAATAAGTGAATGAATCCTAGAGGGAAACTTAGTTGGGCTCCTTCCTCTATTCCTTCATTTGAAAAGTAATACAGAAGGGGAAGATTTCCAACCCCCCAGTTCCCAACCCTCAGTCGCCTTCCACGATATGCAGAAGATACGTATGCAGACAAATAGACAGACAGACAGACAGACACACACACACACACACACACACACACACACACACACACACACACACACACACACACACACACGGAGTAGCGCCGAGAATGGATAAAGGCAAGCAAGGTGAGAATATGTACATGTGTATATATATTCCTATGAGTCCACATGGAAAATGAAACACGATAAGATACCCAAGTGCACTTTCGTGTAATAATCACATCATCAGGGGAGACACAAGAGAGAAATATAACAGTCATTTGATATACATCGAAGAGACGTAGCTAGGACGCCATATGGTAAACATGTGATTGTCCAAGACAGACAACGAGTGTATCATAAACTTATCATTTTGCAAATTCTATCAACAATAAAGTTATCTAATTTGTATAGACCATCACTAATATTAAGATTATAATTCTTTGTGTATTTAATAAAAGAAGATTCAATGATATTTCTCGTGGTAATAGAGTCAGAGTTAATAACTGAGATGGCATTACTCCAGTCAATACAATGATCATAGTTTTTAACATGATTAAACAAGGCATTTGATTCTTGTCCCGTTCTTATACTATATTTATGTTGCTTAAGTCTAACAGAAAGATCCTTACCAGTCTGCCCAACATAAAATTCATCACAATTTCCACATGGCACTTTATAGATGCAACCAAGAGAATTTTCTGGTGAATTCCTGATTAAGATATTGTGTATAGTATTATTGTTGCTAAAGGGAACATTTAAGGCAACATCTAAGATGCGGTCCATCATCTAGGGCCGAAAGCAACTCAACATTCGCCCCCAGCTAGATAGTGGCACGTACCAGGAATCACTTAATTAACTAAAGTAATACAACAACAACAACAACAACAACAAAGACAACAATAAAACAAATCAATGCGTCCAAAAATCTTTAACAGAACAAAATTGTGCACATTTGTATAAAATAACAAGAAAAACATTGCTACGTAATAGAATTGTACACATTGGTATAGAATAACAAGAAGAAAAACATTATCAAATAGCAAAAAAAGTCTATAAATGTTACAGCAAAACAACATAGTCATAAAATCAATAACAAAAATACTTATCTAAATAAAGACAGGAAACAGTAGATACAGAACATGTTTTGTTATATAACAAAGAATTCTCAAAACAATGCACATCAAACACAAGAAGAAATTCTTAACGAAGACAAAATAAAACAATTTAGAAAGATGCACATTAACAGCCCAGTCTGCAATTCAGTGAAATTCTCTATTTCTTTTTCAACAGAGGAATGTGGTACATTACACAGAGGTAGCCAGTACGATGGTGTTGGAAATGGCTTGGTAAACACCACTACTGCCTGCCTGTGGTCACTCCCTTCTGCATTACCACATGAAAATGGCCCAGGGTCATCCTCAACACTGCTCATCTGATTTAGTTCAAATACAAGCTATAAATCACTATACTACAACTACAGCAACGAAACTAAACTCACTACAAAGTTATTAACTATAGAATACAAACGAAATAATATTACAAACACGAAAAGTATTGAAAACACACACACAGCGGAGCAAAGTCATCTTGCAATTAACTTTTAAATCAAAATGTCGGTGTTGATGTAGTGACGTCACAACGAGGCCGCCAGTAAAACCAGGCGATTAGAAAACTCGTTCTTGTGTGACACACAACTTTGCCACGATACCTCCGCTCTACCTCAACCAATTAGAAAACTCGTTCTTGTGTGACACACAACTTTGCCACGATACCTCCGCTCTACCTCAACCAATTAGAAAACTCGTTCTTGTGTGACACACAACTTTGCCACGATACCTCCGCTCTACCTCAACCAATTTCCAGGAAATTTTTGGAAGAAGCATATATTTTGTATTACATATGATTGTTAAATCATCAAAATGCGATGCATATACTCTCTCTCTCTCTCTCTCTCTCTCTCTCTCTCTCTCTCTCTCTCTCTCTCTCTCTCTCTCTCTCTCTCTCTCTCTCTCTCTCTGTATTAGGCATTCCCCGCACTGGTGCAGGTTTAAGTTATTAATTAAGAATATGATCAATTCTTTATCAATAACAGATTATTGTCATGTATCTTAGGTCAGGTTTTTCTATTCATTATGTAGACAGTTCAGCGTAATGTAGCTCATGTGTAATATTGTCCCACACAGGGATAACTCATCCCTCCATACCAGGATGATATGTCTCATCAATCATCATCCTGTATCATGCCAGATATGAAGCCGCACATGTGGCTGGAACCCGGGGAAGTGGCACACCTGGCACAGGATGGCAGGTGGTGTTGCTGGCAGGTGTTGGTCCAGGACGGTTCACAGCAGCCAGGAAATATATAGAGGGACTGGAGGAGGTCCTGCTGCTTCCTTCAGTGAACGCTTACTCTACCCTGACCACACGCCAGTCCTCCCCGTGCAAGACATCTCGTCCACACACACACACACACACACACACACACACACACACACACACACACACACACACACACACACACAAGTGTAGTGTTGTAAACACTGGGTTTCACAACCGTCCACACACTAGGCTCGTGCCACATCCTGCCATATCATGGCTGGAGTGTGTGGACTGCACTTGTCAGGGAAGCTCAGCCCCACAACATGGCCAGCCGTAGCCGAGCACGGGTATCGCTCACGTGAGCCAAGATGGCATCATGGCAAGATATGAGGGACCTCGCTGGACAGGCTTTAACCCTGAATGTGTGTGCGTCCATGACTGACAGCTTATATTGTGTCAAAACAACAGCGGCTGCTTGCACTAAGTGTTCCTCCCACACAAGTCCCATAGGAGGAGAAACCGGTGAAAATTAACTCGCGAGGCGGAGCAACACATGGGGGGTATCAAACAGCTCGAGTCTCGTGGTGTACTGAGTTTATTTACTTCGCTGAGTAAATATGATCTCTTCCAAACAACAATGGGATCTTATACATTCAATAAGGCATCTTACAGACTGACGTGTCCACAATGGATTAAATGCGTCATTCCATTATTTTCGCAGTCAACTTTCATAAGTCTGGCGCCAACATCTCCCCACCATAGGAGTACCTTTAATAACTCCTATCCTTACTCTTAACAACATGATCATATGGCATCAGGATGTATAAATACAAATGTCTCACTAAGAGTCAACTCAACCCTCACCCTGGGAAGCAAATGATACAATAAAACAATAAACAATACCCAAAGGGACTATACTGATCATCAACCTAAATCTACAATACATCTCAAACCCTCCAATCTCACATATTCAGTCTCTGAGGAGGCTTTACAGTTCGTCCTGTTCTAGACACATAAGTTGACGACGGTGTCATGGAGTGAGCCTCATCAGAACCTTGAGCATATGCTGGGAAGGCATCTGTTGGTGGTAAGGGACTATGAGCCTCATCTGTTGTAGCATCCTCCCCTGCAGATGAAAGCTCCAAGTTATGCAGTTTTTGCACTGGCCTACTAATTACTCCCTTTGCAGTCTTAACTTTGACACTACGAATTATTCCATCCTTCCCAGGGAATAGCTCAACAATCACTCCAAGGGGCCATTGCAAACGAGGAGAATTATCTTCCCGAACCAGCACAACAGATCCCTTCTCCAGTTTACATCTGGGTAAATTCAATAAATAGTCAGACACCCACACATTCCAAAACTTATCAAGTTGTTGATGTCTCAGGCTTTCTCGCTCACATAGGTCCTTATATGACATTTCAGGAACCTGGCAATCACCCTTAAGCTCTCTATGAAATCCAGTAGTGCGTCCAATTAAAAAATAAGGTGTTAAAGGGCTTACAGAATTAGAATCATCTGCGGCAAAAGTTAAGGGTCTGGAATTTACACATGCCTCAGTTTCATGTAAGGTAGTCTCTAGCTCACATCTTGTTAAACATTTTATACCAAGAGTCTTTCTCAGAGCTAATTTAACAGATCGGACTAATCTTTCCCACCAACCTCCCCACCATGGAGCATGGGCTACAACAAACTTCCACTGGGGAGCAAGGGTGCCAAAGAACTGATGCATTTGTTTAGACATACTAATAAAAGTCTTGGCATTGTCAGAGTAAATAACTGATGGAAGGCCTCTTCTGGCAGAAAACCTACGAAAGGCAAGTAAGCAATCATCATAAGACATAGAGTTAGTCAACTCTAAGTGTACTGCACGGACAACTCCACAAGTGAATAACAAAATGTACAGCTTCTTGCATGGAAAATCAACACAAAACAGTGGTCCAGCATAATCTACACCTGTCACACAGAAAGGAGGAGCAGAGTTAATTCTTAGTCCTGGGAGAGGAGCTACAGGCTGACGGCAAGCTTGTGAGTGATGTCTACGACAAATCATACACTCTCTACAAACTACCTTAGCAAGCTTTCTTAATCCGACAATTAAGTAACAAGATCTTAATGTTGAAATTAAAGTGGAAACACCAGCGTGCTTCAGAAATACATGTTGGAAACTAACTAACAGCTTGGCAATGTGACCTGCTGGAATAATCATAGGATACTTGCAATCATAACTTAATTCAGCCTGGTCCAGCCAACTCTTGCTTCTCAAAAGACCATTTTCATCCATAAAAGGATTGAATTTCCTAATGCCAGAATTCTTAGGGAGTGACTTTCCAAGCATTAAGGCATTGATCTCTTGCTGTACCTTTCTCTCTGAACACAAATTATTAACTTTGTCTTAGCTTGATCTAACTCTGTATAAGACAAGGGCCCAAACCATTTAACAGCATGAGGTTTACAATTGTTCACAAACCTTATTACCCAAGCTACACACTTAATAGCTTTTGTAAAATGACTCCAGCGGGCGTAGTCAATCCCTACTGATGGATGCTCGGACACTAAGCATGTCACTGGGCTGTCTGGGAATACCTCCTCTACAATGGGCAGTGCTGCTGGTACCTCATCCTGTTGCATGGGAGTAAAGTGTTCAGAGAGCCAAGCAGGACCATTCAGCCACGAGGTACAGGAAATTAAGTCTTCAGCAAAGGCACCTCTGGAAATAAGGTCTGCTGGATTATCTTTACCAGGAATATGCTTCCACTGAACTGGGGGGATTAAACTCTGAATCTCAGTTACTCTATTCGCTACAAAAGTCTTCCATCTATTAGGGTCTCCCTTTATCCATGACAATGCTACTTTAGAATCAGTCCAGCAGTACACTTGTACATCAATGAAGTGTAGGGAAGTCTTCACAAATACAGATAGCCTAGCACACAAAGAGCACCCATTTGTTCCAACCTCGGCACCGACAATTTCTTGATAGGTGCTACCCTTCCTTTGGCTAGAACTAAGATTACCTTAAATGACCCGTCATTATCAGGAACTCTCAAGTATACACAGGCACCATACCCCTTCTCGGAAGCATCTCCAAAGGCATGCAGTTCTACATTTTGTAGCTTGTTCCATACAAGTTCTGGAAAGTAACAACGATTAACTTGCCATGTGTTAAGAACTTTTATATTTTGAACCCACTTCTGAAACCGGTGTTGCAATTCTGTAGGCAAGATCTCATCCCAAGAAAGTCCAAGTCTCCAAATATCTTGGAACATATTTTTTGCCATCATGATTACTGGGCATAGAAGGCCAAGAGGATCAAATAATTTACTGATGACACTGAGAACTGCTCTCTTTGTGGATGCTACCTCAAGATCCTTCAATTCTAAACAATCAAATGAAAAACTATCTCTAGTCAAACACCACTGTAAACCAAGAATCTTTGTCTCTGCATGCTTGCTGGGCTCTTACTTAAGTAGTCATTAAATCTGTCTTTTAAGGCATTGCAGTTCGAGCTCCACTTTGAAATTGTCATACTGGCCTTGAATAGAACTGACCGTGCCTCATCAAACTTAGCAAAGGCTTCCTCTGCACTGTCAGCTCCTGACAACCAGTCATCCACATATAGGTTATCCTTTAGCTCTGCAATAACTTCAGAATCAGGAGAGCTTTTAAGATGATGTTTAACAGTTGCGTTCAACAGAAATGGACTACTTTTATTACCAAATGGAACTCTAGTAAATCTCATTATCCGAATGTTACCATTATAGTTCCAAAGAAATCTATGCACGTCCCTGTCTTCTTTCCTTACATTAATCTGGAGGAAAGCTTCGGTGATATCACCAGTTAAGGCAACCTTCCACCTTCTGAACCTCATAAGTACCTCTATCAACTGTGGGTTAAGAGGGGGACCCACCTCAAGACAGTGATTTAATGAGACTCCATTATAGCTCAGAGCAGATGCGTCAAAAACTGGTCTTACTTTACTTGTGGTGCTGACTTCCCTGACGACAGGATGATGAGGAAGGTAGAATGTGGGGTATGGGCTGTTCATCTCACCCTCAGGTACCTCTTCAATAATGCCTTCCCGTTCGTAACCCTCAAATACAGCATCATACTCCTCCTGAAGTTTAGGATTGGATTTAAATTCATGCATCAAACATAACAACCTTTTCCTTGCAAGCCTTTCATTATTTTGGAGGCTACACTTATGCTCTGATTTCCAGGGAAGAGCAACCTCATATCTATCATCCTTAAACTTAACTGTCTCTGAAAAGGATTTTAACACAGGATGGTTGCTAACATCAGGATATACTTCCTTGTTACAAATTCCCACTGACTCTAAATCCCAAAACTTATGTAATTCATTCTCATTGAAACTGTTAATGCATAACATCTGAGACAACTTAACATTTCCCTTGGATGCCGAAGCACAAATCCCAGACAGGATCCAACCAAACACCGTCTCTTGAGCCACCAATCCCTCAACCTGCAAATTCTTGTTGGGGATTACAAATTTCCGATAGGCATCAAGTCCTATCAAAATGTCAACATTTACCTTCCTGTCCCGCTCATACTCATCTGCTAACTGCACAAACTTAAAGGGCAATAGGGTTTCAGCTGGAACACAAGGACGTAATAATGGAGTACATATTGTGGGCACTTCAGCTGCAAGTAAACACACTACTTCATTATTAACATCCACTAAATTCAGGTCATAAATATTACACTGGGTAGATCTAGAACTCTTACTTCCCCCAAAGGCAGAATAGGACATCTGTTCAGAAGATACCCATGTAGGCCTAACCTTCCTTACAAATTCACTCGACACATAGGATCGATCTGCCCCAAGGTCGAACAACAAGGTAGCTTCACTGTACTTGCCATGCCTTCCATACACTTTTACTTTTGCTGTCGGCAAGACACAACACCTTTGTTTAAACTGTGAAGAATGAGAAACACCAACTAGATCACCAGGCATAACACTGGTATCTCCCGTTTCCCCTTCACTCTCCTTGGCCGGCTGACTAACAGCCCTGCCCTTAGGTGAAACATTATCCTTTGAGCAGAGAAGGACATTATGGTTGCCTTTACACTTAGAGCACTTTGCCTTGCAACCTCCAGCTACGTGCCCCCTTTTTAAGCACTTAAAACACAGCTCAGCAGAACGAATATTTTCCAGTCGTTCTGCACGTGGAAGTTTGATAACTTTAAAGCACTTTTCACTGGAATGGGACTTATCACAAAATCCACACCCACCTGAATATGTCTCTGAGACTGTCTGAAGAGCAAATGCAGAAGTAGGAGACTTCTTTCTTCTCTCAGACTCCCTCACACTGCGGCCGTCTGTCCCTGCAGCAGTAGTCACGTCCTTAAAGGAGTCTGAGCGTTCACGGCGTTCAATCTCCTTCCTAAGAAAATCCAGCAGCCATGCGAGATCCCTTTCGTGGCCCGATCCTTCCCTCGACCACTCCAAACGGATGTCGCTCGGCAGACGAGACAAAATCACTGGGGTGAGGAAGAGGCCAAACTCACTGCCACTTACCCCCAGTGCCTCCAAACTCCTGATGTGGATCAGGAGGTCATCCTGCAGCTTCCTCAAGGCGGACACATAAGTCGTAGATCCTTGAGGCTTGAACGGCAGGCTCAAGCCAAGAAGAGCTTGAATGTGGGCGAAGATAATCCTCTGTGGCTTCCCATACCGCTCCTTCAACAGATTACAGGCCACAGCATAATTAACTGCAGTAAGTGACAAGCCTTGGATGACAGACTTGGCCTCACCTTCCAATAAGGCCTGCAGATAGGTGAACTTGCTGATGGCTGGTAGAGTAGAGTCGTCTACCATGGCCACAAACAAATCCCAGAATGACTGCCACTGGGTTAGTTCCCCACTAAACTTCGGCAAGTCGAGCCGTGGAAGGTTCACACTGGCACTAGTAGACACTGCGCTTGCATTTGCAGACTTATCTTCACTACTTCCCGACCCTTCATGGACGGCAGTCTTATCCAGTTTCGCCAACAGTTCGCCAGCCTGCACCCGAACAGCTCTAACACCACTGCGTAAACTATCTGCTTTGTCCAGGTCTGCTTCCAACAACTCAGGGTCACTTATTGTCAGTTCATATTCCGCTTGAACTCGGTCCAAGGTGTCTAGACGCTTATCTAAATCCGCTATAGCGTCTTCTAGCTGCACCCTGGACACAGTTGGCAGTTCAAGCAAAGTCAGCAAAGCCTTGGAGGCTCTCGTACACCATGCACGAGCAGCCGCCCGTCCTCTTTCAAGTTGCTCCTTCTCCGCCATCACGAGTAATCACCACAGCTTGCTGCACGTATACACAAGTTCAGTTCGCTTGAGCACGTAAAGGCTGCTCCCGGGTCTGGGCACCACTTGTTCCTCCCACACAAGTCCCATAGGAGGAGATACCGATGAAAAATAACTCGCGAGGCGGAGCAACACATGGGGGCATCAAACAGCTCGAGTCTCGTGGTGTACTGAGTTTATTTACTTCGCTGAGTAAATATGATCTCTTCCAAACAACAATGGGATCTTATACATTCAATAAGGCATCTTACAGACTGACGTGTCCACAATGGATTAAATGCTACGGTAAACATGGCATAATTTTATGCGCCGCTGTACAGCTCAGGTAAACAAACAAACGATGTCAGTGTCAACATCATTCCAAAAACCTGGCGCCAACAGTCGTTTTCTGTGATGAGAAAACGTTCTCTACTGACGCCCTGTACAGCAGCAGGTCAGGTTGGGCCACAACCAAGAGCCGGAGCCATTTGACCTCGTCGTCCACAAGTGCCCCATCCACAGGTGTGGGTGGGTGGGTGGGTCGGGGTGTTAAGGTGTGGTTTGAGCCCCACTGGAAAATGTTGCCCCCAACCACATGCCCTGACCTGAACCCCACTGAACATATGTCCTGAATCCAGACTTGCCACACCATGTCATCACTGATGATGACGTCAACACCACCACATCATGACGTCATCATCATCATCATGTCATCACTGATGATGACGTCAACACCACCACATCATGACGTCATCATCATCATCATGTCATCACTGATGATGACGTCAACACCACCACATCACACTTGCTGACGTCATCATCATCATCATCATCATCATGTCATCACTGATGATGACGTCAACACCACCACATCACACTTGCTGACGTCATCATCATCATCATCATGATGTCATCACTGATGATGACGTCAACACCACCACATCATGACGTCATCATCATCATCATCATGTCATCAGTGATGATGACGTCAACACCACCACATCACACTTGCTGACGTCATCATCATCATCATCATGTCATCACTGATGATGACGTCAACACCACCACATCATGACGTCATCATCATCATCATCATGTCATCACTGATGATGACGTCAACACCACCACATCACACTTGCTGACGTCATCATCATCATCATCATCATGTCATCACTGATGATGACGTCAACACCACCACATCATGACGTCATCATCATCATCATGTCATCACTGATGATGACGTCAACACCACCACATCACACTTGCTGACGTCATCATCATCATCATCATCATGTCATCACTGATGATGACGTCAACACCACCACATCACACTTGCTGACGTCATCATCATCATCATCATCATGTCATCACTGATGATGACGTCAACACCACCACATCACACTTGCTGACGTCATCATCATCATCATCATCATGTCATCACTGATGATGACGTCAACACCACCACATCACCTTGCTGACGTCATCATCATCATCATCATCATGTCATCACTGATGATGACGTCAACACCACCACATCACACTTGCTGACGTCATCATCATCATCATCATGTCATCACTGATGATGACGTCAACACCACCACATCATGACGTCATCATCATCATCATGATCATGTCATCACTGATGATGACGTCAACACCACCACATCACACTTGCTGACGTCATCATCATCATCATCATCATGTCATCACTGATGATGACGTCAACACCACCACATCACACTTGCTGACGTCATCATCATCATCATCATCATGATGTCATCACTGATGATGACGTCAACACCACCACATCACCTTCTGACGTCATCATCATCATCATCATGTCATCACTGATGATGACGTCAACACCACCACATCACACTTGCTGAGGTCATCATCATCATCATCATCATCATGTCATCAGTGATGACGTCAACACCACCACATGACACTTGGTGAGGTCGTCATGATGATGTGGTAGTCTTGTGTTGCTGATCAGGTCAGGTCAGGTCAGGTTTGGTGGCTGGGTGATTCTAAATATGGCTTCCTCCTCCTCCTCCTCCTCGTCCGTTGTTGTTCTCTGGTGATCGAGATATGATGATATACCAGTAATTGCTGTGTCACATACAACATACCATCATTATTGTTGCATCAAGACAAATGGCTTCGTACAAGTAGCATTGGTTTATTTATGATTACATCATCATGATGATGACATCCACACATAATGGTGACGAGCCCAACCTAGAAAGTTATATATCATCATGGTTCATCATGTCCTCACACATCTCACGTTTGTGCTCACCTGACCCACCACAATTACCTCCAATGATCCAGCAGTCATCCACCATCACATGGGTATCCCAGTGTCCCAGGTATGGGTATCCCAGTGTCCCAGGTATGGGTATCCCAGTGTCCCAGGTATGGTATCCCAGTGTCCCAGGTATGGGTATCCCAGTGTCCCAGGTATGGGTATCCCAGTGTCCCAGGTATGGGTATCCCAGTGCCCCAGGTATGGGTATCCCAGTGTCCCAGGTATGGGTATCCCAGTGTCCCAGGTATGGGTATCCCAGTGTCCCAGGTATGGGTATCCCAGTGTCCCAGGTATGGGTATCCCAGTGTCCCAGGTATGGGTATCCCAGTGTCCCAGGTATGGGTATCCCAGTATCCCAGGTATGGGTATCCCAGTGTCCCAGGTATGGGTATCCCAGTGTCCCAGGTATGGGTATCCCAGTGTCCCAGGTATGGGTATCCCAGTGTCCCAGGTATGGGTATCCCAGTGGTCCAGGTATGAGTATCCCACTGTCCCAGGTATGGTATCCCAGTGCCCCAGGTATGGGTATCCCAGTGTCCAAGGTATGGGTATCCCAATGTCCCAGGTATGGGTATCCCAGTGTCCCAGGTATGGGTATCCCAGTGTCCCAGGTATGGTATCCCAGTGTCCAAGGTATGGGTATCCCAGTGCCCCAGATATGGGTATCCCAGTGTCCCAGGTATTGCTATCCCAGTGTCCAAGGTATGGGTATCCCAGTGTCCCAGGTATGGGTATCCCAGTGTCCCAGGTATGGGTATCCCAGTGTCCCAGGTATGGGTATCCCAGTGCCCCAAGTATAGTATCCCAGTGTCCAAGGTATGGGTATCCCAGTGTCCCAGGTATGGGTATCCCAGTGTCCCAGGTATGGGTATCCCAGTGCCCCAGATATGGGTATCCCAGTGTCCCAGGTATGGTATCCCAGTGTCCAAGGTATGGGTATCCCAGTGTCCCAGGTATTGGTATCCCAGTGTCCCAGGTATGGGTATCCCAGTGTCCCAGGTATGGGTATCCCAGTGTCCCAGGTATGGGTATCCCAGTGTCCCCGGGATCTTTCTTCCATGGTTCTTAAATCTTGGTGGAATGGTTGAGCTAGTTCCTCACTTAGGTTGTCTGGCCAAGTGGGTGTGGAGGTAATGCACTTTGATGTTCATTTTACAGCCAAGTTGAGGGAAAGAAGATGGCAGGTTCTCCACTAGTTCAGGGTAGTTATCTGCTTTATGGTGACCAAGACAATTCCTTACAACCACAGTGAACGAAGACCATGCCTCTGCCTCAACATTGGTCATTGAATCTTGGAAATGTGGGTCTTTCATGAGTTCCATGGTTTGTGACCCGTCGACAATACCTGCCTTCACCTTCTCCATGATCAGCGCTGGACATTTTCTGCATATGTAGTCAAAGCAGAGTGTTCTTCTTTGTTCCAAACCTTCATAAAGTGTTTCATTAAACCTAGTTTGATGTGCAGTGGTGGTACAATGATCTTATCTCTGTCAACCAAGGGTTCTGCCATTACATTCTTGTCTCCAACCAACATGTTTTCTCTCAGAGACCATTGTTTTCTCAGCCAGTGCTCATCCTCAGCTCTACTATCCCAGAGACAGATAAAGCTGGGCTACTTGTTGTACCCACTCTGCTGACCCAGGAGAAAAGTCACCATCTTAAGATCCACACACATTAACCATTGGTCATGGTGGTATGATATCTTGTGTAAGACCAGGACGATTGTGTCCTGCTGTTCACTCATCATAGTTGATCCACCAATTGGGAGTGATCCATATTTGTTGTCATTGTGTAGAAGCACAACATGTTAAGCTCCACTCAGAACTAACTATGCTCGTGAGTGGTCCATTTATTGATAATTGCATATATATATACATATATATATATATATATATATATATATATATATATATATATATATATATATATATATATATATATATATATATATATATATATATATATATATATATATATATATATATATATATATATATATATATTTATATATATATATATATATATATATATATATATATATATATATATATATATATATATATATATATATATATATATATATATATATATATATATATATATTATTATTATTATTTTGCTTTGTCGCTGTCTCCCGCGTTTGCGAGGTAGCGCAAGGAAACAGACGAATGAAATAGCCCAACCCACCCCCATACACATGTATATACATACACGTCCACACACGCAAATATACATACCTATACACCTGAATGTACACATATATATACACACACAGACACATACATATATATACCCATGCACACAATTCACACTGTCTGCCTTTATTCATTTCCATCGCCACCTCGCCACACATGGATTACCATCCCCCTACCCCCTCATGTGTGCGAGGTAGCGCTAGGAAAAGACAACAAAGGCCCCATTCGTTCACACTCAGTCTCTAGCTGTCATACAATAATGCCCGAAACCACAGCTCCCTTTCCACATCCAGGGTAAAGGGGAAGAGTGGTTTGGGAATGTCTTGGGAGTAAAGTCAGGGGTTAGTGAGAAGACAAGAGCAAGGGAAGGAGTAGCAATACTCCTGAAACAGGAGTTGTGGGAGTATGTGATAGAATGTAAGAAAGTAAATTCTCGATTAATATGGGTAAAACTGAAAGTTGATGGAGAGAGATGGGTGATTATTGGTGCATATGCACCTGGGCATGAGAAGAAAGATCATGAGAGGCAAGTGTTTTGGGAGCAGCTGAATGAGTGTGTTAGTGGTTTTGATGCACGAGACCGGGTTATAGTGATGGGAGATTTGAATGCAAAGGTGAGTAATGTGGCAGTTGAGGGAATAATTGGTATACATGGGGTGTTCAGTGTTGTAAATGGAAATGGTGAAGAGCTTGTAGATTTATGTGCTGAAAAAGGACTGATGATTGGGAATACCTGGTTTAAAAAGCGAGATATACATAAGTATACTTATGTAAGTAGGAGAGATGGCCAGAGAGCGTTATTGGATTACGTGTTAATTGACAGGCTCGCGAAAGAGAGACTTTTGGATGTTAATGTGCTGAGAGGTGCAACTGGAGGGATGTCTGATCATTATCTTGTGGAGGCTAAGGTGAAGATTTGTATGGGTTTTCAGAAAAGAAGAGTGAATGTTGGGGTGAAGAGGGTGGTGAGAGTAAGTGAGCTTGGGAAGGAGACTTGTGTGAGGAAGTACCAGGAGAGACTGAGTACAGAATGGAAAAAGGTGAGAACAATGGAAGTAAGGGGAGTGGGAGAGGAATGGGATGTATTTAGGGAATCAGTGATGGATTGCGCAAAAGATGCTTGTGGCATGAGAAGAGTGGGAGGTGGGTTGATTAGAAAGGGTAGTGAGTGGTGGGATGAAGAAGTAAGAGTATTAGTGAAAGAGAAGAGAGAGGCATTTGGACGATTTTTGCAGGGAAAAAATGAAATTGAGTGGGAGATGTATAAAAGAAAGAGACAGGAGGTCAAGAGAAAGGTGCAAGAGGTGAAAAAAAGGGCAAATGAGAGTTGGGGTGAGAGAGTATCATTAAATTTTAGGGAGAATAAAAAGATGTTCCGGAAGGAGGTAAATAAAGTGCGTAAGACAATGGAGCAAATGGGAACTTCAGTGAAGGGCGCAAATGGGGAGGTGATAACAAGTAGTGGTGATGTGAGAAGGAGATGGAGTGAGTATTTTGAAGGTTTGTTGAATGTGTTTGATGATAGAGTGGCAGATATAGGGTGTTTTGGTCGAGGTGGTGTGCAAAGTGAGAGGGTTAGGGAAAATGATTTGGTAAACAGAGAAGAGGTAGTAAAAGCTTTGCGGAAGATGAAAGCCGGCAAGGCAGCAGGTTTGGATGGTATTGCAGTGGAATTTATTAAAAAAGGGGGTGACTGTATTGTTGACTGGTTGGTAAGGTTATTTAATGTATGTATGACTCATGGTGAGGTGCCTGAGGATTGGCGGAATGCGTGCATAGTGCCATTGTACAAAGGCAAAGGGGATAAGAGTGAGTGCTCAAATTACAGAGGTATAAGTTTGTTGAGTATTCCTGGTAAATTATATGGGAGGATATTGATTGAGAGGGTGAAGGCATGTACAGAGCATCAGATTGGGGAAGAGCAGTGTGGTTTCAGAAGTGGTAGAGGATGTGTGGATCAGGTGTTTGCTTTGAAGAATGTATGTGAGAAATACTTAGAAAAGCAAATGGATTTGTATGTAGCATTTATGGATCTGGAGAAGGCATATGATAGAGTTGATAGAGATGCTCTGTGGAAGGTATTAAGAATATATGGTGTGGGAGGCAAATTGTTAGAAGCAGTGAAAAGTTTTTATCGAGGATTTAAGGCATGTGTACGTGTAGGAAGAGAGGAAAGTGATTGGTTCTCAGTGAATGTAGGTTTGCGGCAGGGGTGTGTGATGTCTCCATGGTTGTTTAATTTGTTTATGGATGGGGTTGTTAGGGAGGTGAATGCAAGAGTTTTGGAAAGAGGGGCAAGTATGAAGTCTGTTGGGGATGAGAGAGCTTGGGAAGTGAGTCAGTTGTTGTTCGCTGATGATACAGCGCTGGTGGCTGATTCATGTGAGAAACTGCAGAAGCTGGTGACTGAGTTTGGTAAAGTGTGTGAAAGAAGAAAGTTAAGAGTAAATGTGAATAAGAGCAAGGTTATTAGGTACAGTAGGGTTGAGGGTCAAGTCAATTGGGAGGTGAGTTTGAATGGAGAAAAACTGGAGGAAGTGAGGTGTTTTAGATATCTGGGAGTGGATCTGGCAGCGGATGGAACCATGGAAGCGGAAGTAGATCATAGGGTGGGGGAGGGGGCGAAAATTCTGGGAGCCTTGAAGAATGTGTGGAAGTCGAGAACATTATATCCGAAAGCAAAAATGGGTATGTTTGAAGGAATAGTGGTTCCAACAATGTTGTATGGTTGCGAGGCGTGGGCTATGGATAGAGTTGTGCGCAGGAGGGTGGATGTGCTGGAAATGAGATGTTTGAGGACAATGTGTGGTGTGAGGTGGTTTGATCGAGTAAGTAACGTAAGGGTAGGAGAGATGTGTGGAAATAAAAAGAGCGTGGTTGAGAGAGCAGAAGAGGGTGTTTTGAAATGGTTCGGGCACATGGAGAGAATGAGTGAGGAAAGATTGACCAAGAGAATATATGTGTCGGAGGTGGAGGGAACGAGGAGAAGAGGGAGACCAAATTGGAGGTGGAAAGATGGAGTGAAAAAGATTTTGTGTGATCGGGGCCTGAACATGCGGGAGGGTGAAAGGAGGGCAAGGAATAGAGTGAATTGGAGCGATGTGGTATACCGGGGTTGACGTGCTGTCAGTGGATTGAATCAAGGCATGTGAAGCGACTGGGGTAAACCATGGAAAGCTGTGTAGGTATGTATATTTGCGTGTGTGGACGTATGTATATACATGTGTATGGGGGTGGGTTGGGCCATTTCTTTCGTCTGTTTCCTTGCGCTACCTCGCAAACGCGGGAGACAGCGACAAAAAAAAAAATATATATATATATATATATATATATATATATATATATATATATATATATATATATATATATATATATATATCAACAAAACCCTACGATCCACTTTACAAGATAAACAAGAAATTCAGAAGTTTGGCTACATTTAATTTCATAATTTCGAATATTTTGATGAGAGAGAGAGAGAGAGAGAGAGAGAGAGAGAGAGAGAGAGAGAGAGAGAGAGAGAGAGAGAGAGAGAGAGAGAGAGAGAGAGAGAGAGAGAGAGAGAGAGAGAGAGAGAGAGAGAGAGGAAAAAGGAAGGTAATAAATTCACAGCACACAGGAAAGCTGCTCAGTCGTGGTTATCTCACATGTTTTCACTAATATCGAGAGTTAAGTAGTACAAATGCCATTTCAAAATGCTTGGGACACTTCTACTTGTTCTTGTATGAAAACATACAACTGAACCAAGTCAGTCTTTTATAAGGTTATAACTACTAATGATATTAGAATAACATGCAAATTTATGATGGACGACTGAAAATGGGCCTTGATGGCTAGGCTAAGGTTATTTATCTTTGTCCATGATAGTAAGGCTAAGATCATTTATCATTTACCATGATGGCTAGGCTAAGACCATTTATTGTTGTCCATAATGGTTAGGCTAAATGATTTATCGCTGTCCATGATAGCTAGGCTAAGGTCATTTATCGTTGTCCATGATTGCTAGTCTAAGATAATTTATCGTTGTCCATGATACAATCTGGGCCCAGCCCGAGCTGTAGGGGATAGAAGACCTCCAAGATAATACTAGCCAGACTCTAAGAACATTTAAGATCATAAGAACATTATCCAGTTGTCTTTTACTTATCAGGAAATACATTTGTATGCAACTCTTAGCTGATAAGAGATGTTTGATCTCTTATCACCCAGAACTCACCACGAGGAGGTGGTTGCATGTCGAGTTCCATAATTTTTTCCCATTTAAATAAATATTTTAATTTCCTCTAAAATAAACGTCTATCCCGTTTTCAGATATGTAGAAATAATAATTTCCTCTAAAACAAAGTTGTTATTGTGAGGTAGATAGTTGAGGAAGGGCACCTCATTTCCTGCCCTTCCTCTGGTTCCGTTGGCCCCCTCCTCTGGTACGCCTCCGGCGGACTGACCTCATCACCTTCTTCAGCTCACCAATAATAAGTGGCAGAGCTGGTCTCTCTGAGGGGTCGCTGTGGGTCGCTGTTTGGTAAAGATCCTGGAGGCTTTCCCGCACACCCTGCTTCCTGACCAGGATGGACACGTGCCTCATTAGATGCCCAAAAGAGAAGACGTCACTGGCTGGGGAGACCGGCTTGCGCTCCCTGACCTCAGGGGCCAACCACAGGTCAGGAACATTGTACTCAACGCAGCTTCCCTTCTTAACGCTCAAGCCGAAGTCGATGATGTGAAACTCTGGCTTCTCACCCATCGTCACGGTCACATTCTCGACCTTGACGTCATTATGGACAATGTTTTTCTTATGGATTTCCATCAGCCGACGAGCGACCATGATGGCGGACTCGACCAGTTCCTCGTCCGACCGACATGTTCTCATGTACTTATCATAAGGCTGGCCAGTGTGGCTTAAGATGATCAGTGGAGGGTTGCGGCACACTGCTCGAAGGAGAGGGGCTCCTCCAGCCCCAGCCAGTCTCCTGTGAATGTCGGCTTCATCCATAAGACTTTTCGAACTCACTCCGTCCAGAAGGGTTTTGATGACGCAACACGATCCACGGAACAACACCGTTTCAATCTTGGCGTTGCCTCCCCGACCCACCTCTCTCATGACCACCAGGTCATTTACATCCTTCTGGGTCAACTTTACAACTGGAACACTCATTTTGATTCCGATCTGAGGTGCACTTACTAAATTTTCTTGCCTGAGAGTGTGAGAGGAGATGTTGTCGGTACGGAGTCCCATCCTCAAATGATTACACTTCTCTCGCCGCCGGCCTTATATACCCCTGGGTCGTGTGACGTCACATAACCAGATCTATCCAGATTAAATCCCATACAAATCCGGATATGTAGACGGATTTACTTAGTTTTGCTGCGATCATTATTTGATGAAACTAAAGGTGTCGAAGAAACAGTCAAGATGTCCATTGGTGTTGAGAGTGTAGTGAAGATGGTTAGAGATGTTAAAGGATCTAAATAGTTTCGAAATACCAATACTTTTTGAATCAATGAATCATCATAAGTACTGATAAGACAAAAACCACTTTGACGAAAATTTAGCCATTTTCAAGCATCAAAATAAAAGGAAATGAGGTAAATGGCTTTTGGGAAATCCTTGTTGAATAGTACACAGTTACTTTCTGAGAACACACACACACACACACACACACACTCTCACACACACACACACACACACACACACACACACACAAACAAACAAACAAACCTAGAGAACATAGCATGAAATTAGGGCAATATTGTTCAAATATATTCAGATAAGTAATTTTAAAAGGGGGTGACTGTATTGTTGACTGGTTGGTAAGGTTATTTAATGTATGTATGACTCATGGTGAGGTGCCTGAGGATTGGCGGAATGCGTGCATAGTGCCATTGTACAAAGGCAAAGGGGATAAGAGTGAGTGCTCAAATTACAGAGGTATAAGTTTGTTGAGTATTCCTGGTAAATTATATGGGAGGGTATTGATTGAGAGGGTGAAGGCATGTACAGAGCATGAGATTGGGGAAGAGCAGTGTGGTTTCAGAAGTGGTAGAGGATGTGTGGATCAGGTGTTTGCTTTGAAGAATGTATGTGAGAAATACTTAGAAAAGCAAATGGATTTGTATGTAGCATTTATGGATCTGGAGAAGGCATATGATAGAGTTGATAGAGATGCTCTGTGGAAGGTATTAAGAATATATGGTGTGGGAGGCAAGTTGTTAGAAGCAGTGAAAAGTTTTTATCGAGGATGTAAGGCATGTGTACGTGTAGGAAGAGAGGAAAGTGATTGGTTCTCAGTGAATGTAGGTTTGCGGCAGGGGTGTGTGATGTCTCCATGGTTGTTTAATTTGTTTATGGATGGGGTTGTTAGGGAGGTAAATGCAAGAGTCTTGGAAAGAGGGGCAAGTATGAGGTCTGTTGGGGATGAGAGAGCTTGGGAAGTGAGTCAGTTGTTGTTCGCTGATGATACAGCGTAGTTTCATGTGAGAAACTGCAGAAGCTGGTGACGGAGTTTGGTAAAGTGTGTGGAAGAAGAAAGTTAAGAGTAAATGTGAATAAGAGCAAGGTTATTAGGTACAGTAGGGTTGAGGGTCAAGTCAATTGGGAGGTGAGTTTGAATGGTGAAAAACTGGAGGAAGTGAAGTGTTTTAGATATCTGGGAGTGGATCTGTCAGCGGATGGAACCATGGAAGCGGAAGTGGATCATAGGGTGGGGGAGGGGGCGAAAATTTTGGGAGCCTTGAAAAATGTGTGGAAGTCGAGAACATTATCCCGGAAAGCAAAAATGGGTATGTTTGAAGGAATAGTAGTTCCAACAATGTTGTATGGTTGCGAGGCGTGGGCTATGGATAGAGTTGTGCGCAGGAGGATGGATGTGCTGGAAATGAGATGTTTGAGGACAATGTGTGGTGTGAGGTGGTTTGATCGAGTAAGTAATGTAAGGGTAAGAGAGATGTGTGGAAATAAAAAGAGCGTGGTTGAGAGAGCAGAAGAGGGTGTTTTGAAATGGTTTGGGCACATGGAGAGAATGAGTGAGGAAAGATTGACCAAGAGGATATATGTGTCGGAGGTGGAGGGAACGAGGAGAAGAGGGAGACCAAATTGGAGGTGGAAAGATGGAGTGAAAAGGATTTTGTGTGATCGGGGCCTGAACATGCAGGAGGGTGAAAGGAGGGCAAGGAATAGAGTGAATTGGAGCGATGTGGTATACAGGGGTTGACGTGCTGTCAGTGGATTGAATCAAGGCATGTGAAGCGTCCGGGGTAAACCATGGAAAGCTGTGTAGGTATGTATATTTCCGTGTGTGGACGTGTGTATGTACATGTGTATGGGGGGGGTTGGGCCATTTCTTTCGTCTGTTTCCTTGCGCTACCTCGCAAACGCGGGAGACAGCGACAAAGTATAAAAAAAAAAAAAAAGTAATTTTAAAGTTTATATAAGAGTGGTTGATGAATGGAATAAGAAGAATGAAGTCATGGTTAAGGCAGACACCATACATAAATCTTACAAGTTGTATAGTAGTACAGAATGTTCTAGAGATTTGGCCTCGTGAGTGTAGAACTCTCTCCTCACACAGTAAAAATAGGTAATTACACACACACAGATTCAGAGGTTATCATGTTGAAGGAGAGGTGAAAACTGAGGATTGAAATCAAAGAACAATAAGAAGCGTCATGATGAGATGGGAGAGGGAATTGGTGAATTGACAAATATAGTTTAATCTAAAACATGAACGGTAAATCACTTCGACTGAAGAAAGTCAAGTGAAAAACATAGAAAATGAAAGACCAAAGAGAAGAATTTTGGACATCTGGGATAACATTTTATGTGAGGAAACACGATTTCACCAAATGAGCTTTTGTTAACGCTTCTGGTACAGTGTATATATATATATATATATATATATATATATATATATATATATATATATATATATATATATATATATATATATATATATATATATATATTCTGTATATATATATATATATATGTATATATATATATATGTGTGTGTGTGTGTGTGTGTGTGTACGGATAAACTTTAATGCTGGTCAGGGTGTACTGGTGATGCCTTTGACCTAAAATATAAGTTCAAGCCTATAGGTTGACCCTGCACGTAGCTTGAATCCTTTTGTGTTCACTACGATCTTCTTTACTACATCTCCTCTCCTTAATCCCTTTATCTTCACTATGCAAGGCTTATTATAATCTTCACTACAACCTCATCTTCGTATGACCTTATCTTGACTAAGCTGGTTTCAAGGAAGGCTTTAGATTTTACCCGCTCACACAAACAACGTACTTACACGGGGCCCCACGAGGTCAGATAGATGATTACACACACCTACACACACCACCACCACAAATAATACACAGAGAAATAACCTTTTCGGTCGGCTTTGGATCCGCCCTCGAACGTAGTTTGGAGGATTTGGGGATCAGGTCAATAAGGTTAAGTTCACTAAAACATCATATTCACAAACTACAACATCATCTTCACTACAAGCGTATTTTCAATAAATTCTATCTTCACTATACCCTCTTCTTCACTACACCGTTATTTCTACCATACCATCATCATTGTACTGCCTGATGTTCACTAAAAATAGTTCTTATCTTCACTACATAATCATTTTGAATAAACTTTACTCTTTAATAACCCTTATCTCTACTACATTCGTATCTTCACTGCATTTGTATCTCCACTACAAGCTATCTTGACAATATCCTTATAATCACTATACTCTTCCTCACTACACTCTCATCTTAACATCATCCTTCTTTTTACCGAACTTGGTTCAAAGTCTGACTTGAACGTAGCTTTGGAAAGTTTGTGTTCATCATTGTGTTACCCCCTTATTATCATTGCAAAGGCAATTGTCACTACTCTAACTAAACCTTCATCGTCACTACACTCTCATCATTACCATTACTCCTTGGTGTACAATACAAAATTTCAACATGTATATTTATCTTCACTACAGAATCATTTTCAGTGCACCTTAATCTTCATTACTACTTGTTTCGGCTATATCCGTATCATCAGTGCAGCCTTATATTCGCTACATCTTTACAATATCTTTATCTTCTAGTCTCCCGCTCCCTCCCCTTTTAGTCGCCTTGTACGCCAGGCAGGGACTACGTGGGAAGTATTCTTTCTTCCCTATCCCCAGGGATAACAGCATCTGGTGTTCCCAGACGGTCACCCATCCAAGTACTAACCAGAACCAACGTTGCTTAACTTCCCTGATCGGACGATATATATATATATATATATATATATATATATATATATATATATATATATATATATATATACATATACATTTTTACAAGACTGAAAATGAATTTTCAACATAAAAATGGAGGCGCCGGGGATTGAACCCGGGTCCTCTCGCATGCCAAGTGAGTGCTCTACCACTGAGCTACGCCCCCAAGAACATTTTATGGGACTTAGTATTATATAAAGCCCTGAGATTACCACGGCAAAATACTATTTGACCGACCGTTGCCAATTAGCCGGCAAAATAACCACAGGGTAAATCTCCATGTTGCTGTCGTGTTTTCCTCTCAATTTTTCACGAAGATATGAGTTTTACTTTTTTCTTTTCGTTGCAATAGAGTGGAACTAAACAATAGACTGGAACTAAGCAATAGACTGGAACTAAACAATAGACTGGAACTAGGCAATAAACTGGAACTAAGTAATATACTGGAACTAAGCAATAGACTGGAACTAAGCTGACCTGGTATGAGGTCAGAGCCCTCATTATCATCCCTGCTAACTACCTGAAGCAGATTAAGTCGTTCCACAACCGATGTCCGGCCCATGTTAACTCTGATGTGCCCAGCAGTTGGAGGAGGATCGCCAGAAGCTTCTGGAAGATTTCAAGGACGTCTTGGTGGACCTGACCCTTTCAGATAAGGTCGAAAACCCCAATTCATTGTGAAGATCTTCACTATAACGTTGGACGAACATACTGAATGTTGCACACATGTGATGCGGACAAAATGAAAAAAGAAAAAGACAAAAAATATGTCTGGTGTGGGTCTCGAACCCACGACCTTGAGTGTGTGAGACTCACGCTCTACCACTGAGCTAACCAGACAATAGAGAAATATGTCTGTTTCTTCAATATGAATTAATGAAAATCTTTGCGAGGCAGCGTTTAGAAAGGAGAGATGTCTTTGACGAAATTTACTTGCTTGGCTCTTTCTTTTGTTCCTTATTATCGAAAGTAAACATACTGGAGGATATATATATATATATATATATATATATATATATATATATATATATATATATATATATATATATATATATATATATATATATATATATATATATATTGGAACGGATCACAATTTTGTGCGTGATCAAGTATATTCCCATGAGTCCACGGGGAAAATGAAACAAGATAAGTTCCCAAGTGCACTTTCGTGTAATAATCACATCATCATGGGAGACACAAGAGAGAAATATAACAGTCACTTGATATACAACCAAGAGACGTAGCTAGGACGCCATATGGAAAACATGTGATTGTCCAAGACAGACAACAAGCGTATCATAAATTTATTATGTGGACAAGAAGGTGAATTGTTTACAAATTTTATCAACATGAAAGTTATCCAATTTGTATAGACCATCACTAATATTAAGATTATAATTCTTTGTGTATTCAGAAATAGATGATTCAATTATATTTCTCGTGGTACTTGAGTTAGAGTTAATAACTGAGATGGCATTATTAACTCTAATTCCAGTACCACGAGAAATACCATTGAATCTTCTATTATTAAATACACAAAGAATTATAAACCTTAAGGAAGCAACATGGCGGTCAAAAATAAGCTTTAGGAATGAAGTTTATGAATGGAATATCAGTGAGACGATCCAAATGACGAATGAATGAGAGCGTAGTCAACATACAATATAAAAGGACATATTATGAATGGCAGCCAGGCAAGTAACGGCCCAACTGAATGGAAGGATTTAAAAGTTCGCGTTATATGACGAATTTTGATAGATTATCCAAATTTCCATTCCAGTTATGAAACTTAATGGTTGTGTTCAGTTCTAGAGACAAAGTTTAAAGGTTTGTGTTTCAAAGATGAACCACAAAGGATATCGTTAAATTAACTGACATTAAAATTTGTCAATTAAGTAAATCATTTTGTACAATAGCTGTAATTTGACAGAGTTAAAAGTTCGCATTTTCATAACAATTCTAATTCAAAAGTTTGAGTTTCAATGATGGTTTGCACAAGCTTAACGTACATTTAAGTTTTGTGTTTATATGACGTATCTTAAAGGACTCTGGTAAAATAACGCAGCTGGAAGGTTTACGTTCAAATGACGGTGTTTAAATGTTTATTGATGAATGGTAGATTTAAATGGATAGATTTTAAGTTCGCGTTTTCATGAGCGACTTTAAACCTTGTGGTTGAATGTCACAGTTTAAATGTTGGTATGTACAATGTTGACCAGATGGCGGTAGTGTGTAGACACAGCCATACCAGGTCGTATTTATCATCATTAAAGTCACCTTCCTTACTTACTTATGGCGGCGATGAAATTCACTGGTTCTTGATTGTGCACCAATTAACCTATCAGATAATGGTACAATGTTTGCCTGGTGTTGCATATATCACGTCTGTTGTTGAAACACAAGAATGCCAGGTGACTTTGGGAGTGGATGATAATGTAAAGATCAATATAAATGTGGGAAATCTTGAACCGCCATCACCAGACACAACACATGTTTGGATGTTGTTGTTTGTTGGGTTTTACGGCCATCGACCTATGAGCAAGGTCATTAGGCCTGCAACCCTAGTTGATGAATGACTGATGTCATCATTCCTAAATACCTATTTAAAAAAGTATATATGTAATTTTCATGCAATGATAATAAAGATAAATAATAATAAATGTAAGTAATGGAAATAAAAGATGTGTGGGTATTGGGCCGACATGGCGGCAAATATCACCCAGTCTGCACAGTATCCACGGTTGCATTTGACCCAAGAATGCGAGAAGATAGGACAGGTTAGGGACAGGCTTCCACCATGACATGCACACACAATAGACATTTAGTCGGAGGTCCGCCGACTCAACACCATGGCGCAGCCGACCCGGAGGATGACCACCTCCCTCCGAGGCCGACCGCCTAATGAATGGACATGTCCACCCACCACCATGCGACCAGCCCAAGTAGGAGGAGCCGCACACCAAGCCGATCCCGCCACAGTGGAGAACCCACGAACCACCTTACATCATCTTGATTAATTCTGTTTCTCTGAGAAGACCATCAACTTGTCAATAGTACTCGGGTTATCCCCGAGTACATTAATGATGTTAAAGAAAATGCTTTGGTTGATGTGGTAATTTAAAATGTTTCTTCTATATTGTTCATATCTCCTGCATTTTAGCAGTAGATGTTCTATTGTTGATGTCTGTTTCCACTGTTGGCATACGGGTGGAAAGGTTTTGTTTATGTATGGCTGCAGGTGGGTGGTGTAGATACAGTTCATTCTGAGGCGGGCCAGTACGACCTCTTCTCTTCTGTTCTTGTGGTACGAGGTCGGCCAGTCCGCCACTTCTTGCTTGTATTTCTTGTTGATGGTCAGTTGGTCCACTGACTCTGTCACAGAAGATGGATTGATCTCTTCCCCAAGGAAAGGCAGGACCCCAGCTCCAGAGGGATCGGAACGGCCTCCTCGAGTTCTGAGGTCGACTTAGCCAAGCTGTCTGCCTGCTCATTGTTGCCGTATATATTGCAATGACCCACCAGGCACCCAGATCAAGATGATATCTTTTCCACATGAATTTAGTTTATTAATAATCTTGCCCTGTAATTCACAGGACTCTGTATATTCAGAGCCTATTGCTTTAAGAGCGGAAAGAGAATCAGAAAAAATTACGGCTTTACTGTGATTTGAATTAATTATATATTCTATGTCTTGATCAATGGCAAACAATTCAGCGCAAAATACAGATGTATGGTTTGGCAAGCGGTATCAGAGTGCACACTCCATCGACCACACACCTGTACCCACACATTCATCCGTCTTGGAGCCATCAGTGTAGAAGTGAACATACGATAAGTGATCACTGATGACCTGACGAAAACGCTGGTGTACCTCGCCCTTCGATGTGTGTGCTTTTTTGGTTGGAAGCCAGCTCGTCTTGATGTTAATTTTGGAACCCTCCCAGGGGGGTAAGGAATTCTTAACCAGCGAGTCTACTTCATTCACTTTAGTACCGGAGTTCTTACTGAGGAAGTGTATTTTGACGGCCAGGGGCCTGACGCCTCTGTTTACGAGCTGTGAACATTTCAGAATGAGGCGACAAGCAGTTGTATTGTTCCTTCTGGTCATCAGAATACCGCTTTGCCACGACAGGATCTCACGTCTTAGTCGGAGAGGAGGTACATGGGCCTCAACTTCCAATCGTGGAACTCTGGTACAGGTTAGGGCTCCAAGACACATTCGCAAACATTTATTCTGTATCACATCCAACCTCCTCAGGGTATACTCGCTCGCCGAAGCATACACCTGAGAGCCATAGTCTAATTTAGATCTAATTATGGACTTATAAATCATTAATAAAGATCTACTGTTGGCTCCCCAGAGGGAACCCGAAAGGCATTTAAGAACATTTAGTCTTTTACTACAGTTTGTTACTAGATAGTCGACATGACTTTTCCAATTAAGTCTTTTATCAAAATTTAAGCCGAGGAATTTAACTGTATTTCGAAACGGGATCGGGTTGTTGTCTAACGTTAAATGGAAATTCGGGATATTAATTTTTCGGGTGAAGACAATCGTGATATTATTGTTAGGTGAGAACTTAAATCCCCACTGTAGCGCCCAACGATGAACTGACTCAAGCGCAGCTTGAACCCGCTCAGCCAAAAATTGTGCACTAGGCGAAGATGTGCCATAACGCACAATCATCAGCATAAAGCGAGTATTTAAGATCTCGCGGGACGGAAGTTGGAGACAGAATATTACTAATCATAATATTAAATAATGTTGGGCTAAGAACGCTGCCTTGCGGCACCCAATTATCTTGGACAAATGTGTCCGAAGTGACATCGAGTGCTGTAAGTTTAACAGCAAAAGTTCTATTGTTTACAAAAATTCTTACAAATATGGGTAAATAACCTCTTAAACCAAAAGCATAAAGTTTGCTTAAAATTCCGTTTCGCCATGTCATGTCGAAGGATTTTTCTAAATCTATAAGTACGGCAACCAAAAAATGCACTTTACTGATTCACTCTAGGATAGAATGTTCTAGGTGTATTAAATGATCCAATGTGCCTCTGTTACGACGGAAAGCACACTGTTGATCATTTAATAAACCCTTTGATTCTAACAAAAAATTAGCCTTCTGTTAACCATTCTCTCCATGACCTTACAAATGCAGCTCGTGAGCGAAATAGGTCGAAACGAATTTGTATTCCTAAGGCGTGCGGAGCCTTTTGGGATGGGGATGACGTGCGCAAAGTGCCATGAGTTTGGAAACGTTCGAGACGTCCAAATTTCATTGTACAATGCTAACGAGTTGGTAATAATGTCGCATGAATAAGAAAGAGAGATCGGGAAATGGTCACTTCCTAGGAAGTCGTCATAAATACCCCAAGTGATGTCGTTAAGTATATCCGGCGATGACAAGGATAAATCAATTACCGAGATATTGCCAGTTAGATCATCTACACGAGTTCCACTACCATCGTTCAGAAGAGCGAGGTTGGCATTTATCATAAAATCAACCATTTGTTCTCCCCTGGTGTCTGCCCGGATGCATCCCCACTGATAATGATGAGCATTGAAGTCTCCTAAAACTACTTTACGGTGGGGCAACTGATTAACAAGCAAGTTTAACTCGTCATTATGAAGTGCATTGGAACTGGAGCAATATATTGAGCAAATGGCCAGGTATGTGTTATCAAATTTCACTCTACATGCGACAGCGTCTAGAGTAGAATTTAAAGTCACTCCTGTGTGAGGTAAACTTTGGTGTACATAGATAGCTACCCCACGATTCTCGTCTCTTCTATACGAGTGATAGCTATCTAAAACGGAACAGTCTTCGACTGTGTCGTTTAGAAGTGTCTCCTGTAGACATATCACGGCTGGCCTATACAGTGCAAGCAGCAGTTGTAATTGTGCTTGCTTATGCCTAAGGCCTCTACAGTTCAACTGGATGATGTTGAACGTGTTAGTTTAAGAGTTAATTAACCGACCAGTTTTCTTAGCTCGTTTATGTCGGGACTTGAGCGAGTCCCCAGGAGAACATGATCGGTCCCTGGAAGTGGATGTTCTGGCTTCCATCAATTCTATGTCCTCCAACGAAGAGGACCTGTGAATCACAGACCTCTTTGCTGGAGGTACTGGTGCGATGACGTACGACGTAGTTTTTTCGAGTTTAGTTAAGTTTAGGGATACATTAGTCTTGTTCTCTTTATTATCTTTACGGCTGGATGAGGATGTGGTGTTGGCATAGGATTTTTTGTAGCCTTTGGATGGAGAAATTGGTATAGGGTTGGGTGGAGCTGGGTTCTTGGCAGTAACGGTCGGCGAGTCACTAGGAGTCTGCGTCGAGATCGTTCGCATAACCGGCTTACATTTCAGAGCCGACGCGTAGGATTCATTAGGTTTAGGAGTTTCATGAGACTCCTTAACCTTCCTCCTAGCCTCGCAATATGAAATGTTGTTCTGAGTCTTCTTTCTCAAACTGGAACCAGGGACAGGCCCGGTCCGAGCTTGGGTGGTTACCATTACAGTTAACACACAACATCCTGTTATTCGTACAATCCTCCGCAGTATGACCCTCCTCAGCACACTTCCCGCATCTTGCAGAAGGAATGCAAGACTTTGAAGGGTGACCAAATTTCTGGCATTTATAGCAACGCAGGGGATTTGGAATATATGGACGAACTTGACAACGCATGTAACCAGTAGAGATATTTTCAGGTAAACGAGATTTTCCGAATGTTAGGGTTATCATGGGAGTTCTACGTCGTTCGCCATTGATGAACTTAGTGATGAACGTGGCAGCGATAACGTCCTCGTTTGCCAGTTCCTTCACAATGTCGTCCTCTGACATATCCATGACATCAGTGCAGTAGATGACTCCCTGCATGAAGTCATGGAAACGGGTATAGAGACAACAACATCATAAGTATGGAATTTGGTCAACTTAAGTAGTTCCGTCAACTGATTCGTTGATTTCACTTTTACCAGTAAGTCACGACTAGCCAGTTTCCTTACCGTTTCAACATGCCCAGACCATCCATCAATGACCTTCCTGATTAGGAAGGGATTGAGGGAGGCGAGGGTCGTTGCTGCGGTCGCATGATGTGGCCAAAACATAATCAGCATTTTTACTTCTGATCGAAGGTCCGTCACCACTACCCCTTAGGGGGGCAGTGGATGGTTTACCTGGGTCCATCCTAGGGGCCTAACCCCAAAGTCTGGGGTGGCAAACCACCCCAGACAGTGGGGAAAAAAACTATCTACCCCCCAAAAAAAAGATCAGGCAAATTAATTGTTCTATGCAGAAAAAAAATTCGTGGTGGAGCCGGTCGCACAAGGGCAGGCGAAGTTTTGCGGATACCCGTCAATAAAATATCAATTTTGAACAAAACAACCTTACAAAGATATTGATGAATAATAGCTTTAGAAAAATTACCTTCAAAACAAAGCAAGGGTAGCGACAACGCAGGGGGGAATAGCTACAACCTAGCTCTGAAAGACGACAGCAGCTCCGTACACGTCGGCAGCTGGAGCGTGACTGGCGCTGTATGTGGTGTGTGTGCCAGCAGCAATGATCCTATGGCTTGTCTTACCCTCCCCACAAGACCTCACACTCTGGCTTCGAGTCCTCTCGCTTGCTTCCTTTGGGGCCATTGTAAAGACCCACATCCATGGAATAGTACTTGAAGCAGTGGATGAGCTGGATTGAAAACAAACTATTGGTTCCTCGGTCCAGACACAAGGGTACGAGTACACAATGGTTGTTATGTAATCAGAGATAGTCTATGTATGTGGCAAAGCGTCTGATTCATTTCGCAATGACATGGCACATAACAGGCAATAAAGATAAGCATTAGTCGTAATTCATTGTAATTTGGGAGATGATATGATTGTTACATGAATTCCACGGCTGTTTCACTTTCCTTTCCAACTGATATGTTTACATAGCCATTATGTGAAAATGACGGTGTTATCAAAGTTTGTTCATGGGGTAATGATATCATGAAATAACCTCAAGAATTCATCCTGATATTTATTAAAGATCTTGACGAATCACCCATAACCACGAGGAAAATGAATCACGATCAGCCCCAAGTGCAATTTCGTGTAGTAATCACATCGTCAGGAGAGATACAAGAATAAGATAGAAGACTTAGAACAGTCGGCTTGTATACAAGGCGGAGCTAAGACGGCGTTAGTACACAAGTGTGTGTGGTTTGTGATGTTCTGGTGTGGCCGACTACTGCTCTCTCACTCCGATGATCCACCTACCACTCGTGACCGGCAGATACGTGTGGAGGCCGATGATCCACCTACCCCTCGTGACCGGAAGATACGTGTGGAGGCCGATGATCCACCTACCCCTCGTGACCGGCAGATACGTGTGGGAGCTGATGATCCACCTACCCCTCGTGACCGTCAGATACGTGTGGAAGCTGGTGATCCACCTACCCCTCGTGACCGTCAGTTACGTGTGGGAGCCGATGATCCACCTACCCCTCGTGACCGTCTGTTACGTGTGGAGGCCGATGATCCACCTACCCCTCGTGACCGTCTGTTACGTGTGGAAGCTGGTGATCCACCTACCCCTCGTGACCGTCAGATACGTGTGGAAGCCGATGATCCACCTACCCCTCGTGACCGTCTGTTACGTGTGGAAGCTGGTGATCCACCTACCCCTCGTGACCGTCAGATACGTGTGGAAGCCGATGATCCACCTACCCCTCGTGACCGTCAGGTGACCGTCAGATACGTGTGGGAGCTGATGATCCACCTACCCCTCGTTACCGTCAGATACGTGTGGAAGCCGATGATCCACCTACCCCTCGTGACCCGTCAGTTACGTGTGGAAGCCTGATGATCCACCTACCCCTCGTGACCGTCAGTTATGTGTGAAGCCGATGATCCCACCTACCCCTCGTGACCGTCCAGTTACTTGTGGATGCTGTGATCCACCTACCCCTCGTGACCGTCAGTTACGTGTGGAAGCCGATGATCCACCTACCCCTCGTGACCGTCAGTTACGTGTGGAAGCCGATGATCCACCTACCCCCTCGTGACCGTCAGTTACGTGTGGAAGCTGGTGATCCACCTACCCCTCGTGACCGTCAGATACGTGTGGAAGCCGATGATCCACCTACCCCTCGTGACCGTCAGATACGTGTGGAAGCCGATGATCCACCTACCCCTCGTGACCGTCAGATACGTGTGGAAGCCGATGATCCACCTACCACTCGTGACCGTCAGTTACGTGTGGGAGCTGATGATCCACCTACACCTCTTGACTGTCAGTTATGAGTGGAAGCCGATGATCCACCTACCCTCGTGACCGTCAGTTACGTGTGGGAGCTGATGATCCACCTACCCCTCGTGACCGTCAGATACGTGTGGAAGCTGGTGATCCACCTACCCGTCGTAACCGGCAGATACGTGTGGAAGCCGATGATCCACCTACCCCTCGTGACCGTCAGATACGTGTGGAAGCCGATGATCCACCTACCCGTCGTAACCGGCAGATACGTGTGGAAGATGATGATCCACCTACCACTCGTGACCGTCAGTTACGTGTGGAAGCCGATGATCCACCTACCCCTCGTGACCGTCAGATACGTGTGGAAGATGATGATCCACCTACCCGTCGTAACCGGCAGATACGTGTGGAAGCCGATGATCCACCTACCCCTCGTGACCGTCAGTTACGAGTGGAAGCCGATGATCCACCTACCCCTCGTGACCGTCAGATACGTGTGGAAGCTGGTGATCCACCTACCCCTCGTGACCGTCAGTTACGTGTGGGAGCTGATGATCCACCTACCCCTCGTGACCGTCTGTTACGTGTGGAAGCTGATGATCCACCTACCCGTCGTGACCGTCAGTTACGTGTGGGAGCGGAAGAGTTGCGTGGCCACCACCTACGTGGGTTCCAGCCACAACACACACACACACGCGCCAGTTCAGAGCAACGATGGTGGACATAATGGCGTTGCTACTTCCCTTCACAACGATCCACAGACGTCACGACCTATATTTGAGTGGACAAAGACGTTAACAGTACAGCTGATTCAACTATATATTGCATCATTATATATTATAGTTATGGATACATGGACAGCTGTATCTGCTGGATGTTGCCGAACACATAAAGATAGTCCTTCCTCAGAACTATGTATATAGCGTCACACATCTCGGGGATAATATGTGCGAGGCAACACCTTGAGATCCATGTGACGTGTACTGGAGGCTTCTGTAACCTGCACCTGTGGCCAAATATCTATGGGTTACCTCAAGTGGTGATCGTCCTGGGCTTATCATGGAGTCTCTCATATTTGTGTGGGTCCGGGGTAGAAGTGGACGTCCTAACAGTGTGTTGTGTCAAGCGTCATCACAATGTGATGGTTGACGTCTCATGTGTTCGCACGCTGCATCTCACTAAATATTGCGTCATAACTTCCACAACGTTGGTTTTGCTACCAAGTTTTACACATTCCCTCCGGATTTTTTTTTTTTTTTTTTTGTTCTCGTTGTCCACAATATCCCATCGAGCCCAACACATAACAGAGCAGCCCTCCGTCTTCTGTGTCTAGGAGCCATGATCCATTCTTCCCAGTAGACTCCTACACACTGAGCGATACCGTCGCTCGGTGGAGAGCCAGTTTCGTGTAAAGCCTCGTCTGTGTGGCCGGTAAACAGTGGTCAGCCAGCACCAGGCTCCCACCTCCACACTGATCCATAAGGTGCTCGACCACCACACCTGGCAACTGATTGTGTAGCTGAGTCCTAAGCGTAATATCTTCCCCGTTGCCCAGATTATCAGTCATTTCCTTTCAATCTTCCTCAATGACATTTTCTCCATGTCTGATTGTGTTGATTGTGTGGTGGTGTAATGGTTGTTTATATACATTATAGGAGAGTCATCTCTAGCGTGTTACTGACCTCCACCAGCAGGAGGTTGCATCACAAGTGGAAAGCTGTAACACCGGCAGTACAGTTTACCCTGATTGTCTCACCTCACACGAGTCCACATTTATCTGATACTTGAAGTAATTGTTGCTCTAAATCATCTTTCAGTCGTCTTCCAGTCATTTGCCTACTGATTAGTTGACTGGTCACAAGTTACGGTCGGGAGAGAATGATGAACACTTGTCAGTCCTCACTGACGTATTTCCTCCTTCTGTCTTGATGAAATCATTGCCGTAGTCATCCATGTACATAGAAAATCAATCATTAACGCGTCTACCAGAGATTTCGTACATCCTCAAACCATTTGCTAAATTCGATTGATATGAAAGTAAGACGGTGAGGAATGAGAGGGCAGAGCCACGGGACAAATGATATAGACATCATTATTCATATTGAAGTTTATTGCCAGCTTCTGCCACCTAACAGGAAGGGTTCCTATATAGTCTGTCCATAGATATTCACAGAGAGGAGCGGATTCATCGAAATATTTTTTTTATTCATTTTTTTCAGATATATTAAATGTTTATCATATTATTTAACAATAAAATATGTCATTAGAAGTGTGTTCTCATGCTAGAGTTTATAGTCTTGATTATCGTTTCTACAGTTACGATACGGTAGCTAAAGCTGACAACATAGAATATCGACGATTATCTTCATTAAGTGTCATAATATATCAGTTACTGCTTCCCCTTACACAGTAGTATATCCATATTATATGGACGCCTCTCGCGTTCGTTGGCTCGATATCTCTGTATGTTTAGCTCACTTGTCAACAACATGACACAGTTCCTGGCGTTATGAACAATAATATTAGATTATTTTTCTTCATGTTAGAGATACAAAGCAAGTTTCATAATGTATCGTCTGCATCATAACGTGGGTTGAAGACAGCTGTGGAATTATTAATGACATTCAATTTGATACAGAATAATGACCTTATGAATATAATTCATACTTGCTTCCTCATAAACACGTTGAACACTGACATCTTTGAGAACAGAACGCAATAGTTCCAAGTCTATATTGTATATCGTCCTAAATACAACTTATTAGTTGGAGTTCCTGAGGAAAATGTATTCTCCAACGCTCAGTACATTGTCTATGTGAAACATATCACACACAAAGCCACAGAAGAGGATCAATATAACTTAATAATTTTACTGTGATAATCTGATAACTGAGGAAGAACGACTACTTAATAGACCAACAAGTTTTGCATTTCCTTCTGAATAAAACTCATGAAATTATGGCAAACTTGAAAAAAACATGCCGAACATATTGACCAAAACCTGAAATGTGACCAAAATGCCGAACATATTGACCAAAACCTGAAATGTGACCAAAATGCCGAACATATTGACCAAAACCTGAAATGTGACCAAAATGCCGAACATATTGACCAAAACCTGAAATGTGACCAAAATGCCGAACATATTGACCAAAACCTGAAATGTGACCAAAATCTAACTTTGCATCGTGCATGATGATGTGAGTCGGTCAGAAGGAGATGAGATCAGTGTCCACCAAGCTGCTGTTGTTGTTGTTGTTGTTGATGATGATCTTATTACTGAACACCAAAGGAAGTACATCTATGTCTACTCTCACCTTCATGTTATCCGTAAACATCTTTACTAAACTTTATTACTGAACACCAAAGGAAGTACATCTATGTCTACTCTCACCTTCATGTTATCCATAACCATCTTTACTAAACTTTATTACTGAACACCAAAGGAAGTACATCTATGTCTACTCTCACCTTCATGTTATCCATAAACATCTTTACTAAACTTTATTACTGAACACCAAAGGAAGTACATCTATGTCTACTCTCACCTTCATGTTATCCATAAACATCTTTACTACAACCCGCATCCATCCTCTTCAACAACCAGCGTTATACTTTCACCCAAACTCACTTTCATCCTCCTCCTTCTACATACACCATCCACACGGCCCACCAGTCTATCCATCTGCATACAACAACTGTAGCAACTTGCATTTTGTGTTGTCTCCATGGTTAAAATCATCCTACAATCATCCCAGCTGACTCTCATCTCACGTCATGCCTCATCCATAACCACATTGTGTGTCTTCATGGTTAAAATCATCCTACAATCATCCCAGCTGGCTCTCATCTCACGTCATGCCTCATCCATAACAACATTGTGTGTCTTATGGTTAATATCATCCTACAATCATCCCAGCTGCCTCTCATCTCACGTCATGCCTCATCCATAACAACGTTGTGTGTCTCCATGGTTAATATCATCCTACAATCATCCCAGCTGGCTCTCATCTCACGTAATGCCTCATCCATAACCACATTGTGTGTCTCCATGGTTAATATCATCCTACAATCATCCCAGCTGACTCTCATCTCACGTAATGCCTCATCCATAACCACATTGTGTGTCTTCATGGTTAATATCATCCTACAATCATCCCAGCTGACTCTCATCTCACGTCATACCTCATCCATAACCACATTGTGTGTCTTCATGGTTAATATCACATTAACGACCTGGTAATAAAAGCATCGAAGCACAAGAAGGATCTATGTGTCATTATTAGTAGATTCTACAAACATTTCTGTAATATCATTCAGAGAAGATGACAACATTGATAGCAAGCCTCAGAATCCTCCCTTATGATGAAGATAACAAGACTTGTAATGAGCGATATGATAGAGGTTTACAACACCAGGTATGTTTACTGATGATGATGCTACATCTTACTTACATTGTGGTGGTTGTATACACAACTTCTCTCCTTCTCTTACCTGGATTTATCACAGTGGATGAATATCCCACTGAGTTCCATCTGGTCTTTAAGTTTCCTGGCTTGCCTCTGTGTGTGTGTGTGTGTGTGTGTGTGTGTGTGTGTGTGTGTGTGTACAAGTAACATAAAGACACGATACATACACATAAGGTTAAGAAAACGGGCAAAACACATAACAGTCACAAAAGATGAGCTCACACACACACACACACACACACACACACACACACACAGAGCGGCGCCAGGCTGGAGGCGGGGCATCGTGACGTCACAGGCAAGTCCCTCCCCCCGCCAGATCCAAACATGTGTTGTGTCTGGTGATGGCGGTTCAAGATTTCCCACATTTATATTGATCTTTACATTATCATCC
This sequence comes from Panulirus ornatus, assembly GCF_036320965.1. Classification (NCBI taxonomy): domain Eukaryota; kingdom Metazoa; phylum Arthropoda; class Malacostraca; order Decapoda; family Palinuridae; genus Panulirus; species Panulirus ornatus. The sequence continues at coordinate 51,808,466 of NC_092231.1, forward strand.
ACTCCCAAAGTCACCTGGCATTCTTGTGTTTCAACAACAGACGTGATATATGCAACACCAGGCAAACATTGTACCATTATCTGATAGGTTAATTGGTGCACAATCAAGAACCAGTGAATTTCATCGCCGCCATAAGTAAGTAAGGAAGGTGACTTTAATGATGATAAATACGACCTGGTATGGCTGTGTCTACACACTACCGCCATCTGGTCAACCTGGTACGTACGAACCTTAACCTTAAAGTGGCCCACGTAAACGCGAACTTAAAATCTATCCATTTAACTGTCATTCATTAATTAACATTTAAACACCATCTTTTAAACGTAAACCTTCCACTTACATTATATTAACAAGTACTCTAAGATACGTCATACAAACACAAGGTTTAAAGCTGAAACTCGAACTTTTAAGCCCGTGAATTCAATACCTACTTTAGAATTAGCAAAAAAATTGCGAAGCATTAACTCCGCCAAATAGCAGCTTGTGTATGTTATGCTTCATTTAATTGAACATTTCAAAAGTCAGTTAAATTAATGGTATCCTTTGATGTTCATCATTAAAACATAAACCTATGAACTCTGTCTCTAGAACTAAACACAAACTTTTACGTTCCATCATAGGAAAGGAAACTTGCAAAATCTATCAAAATTCGTCACATAACGCGAACTTTTCAACCCTTCCATTTACCTGGGCCACTCTTCCCTGGCTGCCATTCATATTTTGTCCTTTTAAACTGTGACTTTATTACACTTTCATTCATTCATCATGACTTTATTACACTTTCGTTCATTCATCATGACTTTATTATACTTTCATTCATTCATCATGACTTTATTACACTTTCATTCATTCATCATGACTTTATTACACTTTCATTCATCATTCATCATGACTTTATTACACTTTCATTCATTCATCATGACTTTATTACACTTTCGTTCATTCATCATGACTTTATTACACTTTCGTTCATTCATCATGACTTTATTACACTTTCATTCATTCATCATGACTTTATTATACTTTCATTCATTCATCATGACTTTATTACACTTTCATTCATTCATCATGACTTTATTACACTTTCATTCATTCATCATGACTTTATTACACTTTCATTCATTCATCATGATTTTATTACACTTTCATTCATTCATCATGACTTTATTACACTTTCATTCATTCATCATGACTTTATTACACTTTCATTCATTCATCATGACTTTATTACACTTTCATTCATTCATCATGACTTTATTACACTTTCATTCATCATTCATCATGACTTTATTACACTTTCATTCATCATTCATCAACTAGTTCGTCTCACTGATATTCCATTCATAAACTTCATTTGTGCATCTCATAGTTTGACCGCCATGTTGCATGTTTCCTTAATGTTTATAATTCTTTGTGTATTTAATAATAGAAGATTCAGTGATATTTCTCGTGGTACTGGAGTTAGAGTTAATAACTGAGATGGCATTATAATCTCTAACTCCAGTACCACGAGAAATATCATTGAATCTTCTATCATTAAATGCACAAAGAATTATAATCTTGATATAAGTGATTGTCTATACAAATTGCATAAATTTAGTGTTGATAAAATTTGTAAGGAATTCATCTTGTCCACATTATTAGTTTATGATACGCTTGTTGTCTGTCTCGGACAATCACATGTTTACCAAATGGCGTCCTAGCTACGTCTCTTCGTTGTATATCAACTGAGTGTTATATTTCTCTCTTGTGTCTCCCCTGATGATGTGGTTATTACATGAAAGTGCACTTGGGAACGTGGCATGTTTCATTTTCCCCGTGGACTCTTAGGAATATAATTGATCACGCGCAAAATTGTGATCCTTTCCAATATATATACATATATATATATATATATATATATATATATATATATATATATACATATATATATATATATATATATATATATATATATATATATATATATATATATATATATATATATATATATATATATATATATATATATATATATATATATATATATATATATCCTTCAGTATGTTTACTTTCGATAATGAGGAACAGAAGAATAAGCCAAGAAAGTAAATTTCGTCAAAGACATCTCTCTTTTCTAAACGCTGCCTCGCAAAGATTTTCATTAATTCAAATTGAAGAAACAGACGTATTATCTATTGTCTGGTTAGCTCAGTGGTAGAGCGTGAGTCTTACACACTTAAGGTCGTGGGTTCGAGACCCACACCAGACATAATTTTTGTCTTTTTCTTGTTTCATTTTGTCCGCATCACATGTGTGCAACATTCAGTATGTTCGTCCAACGTTATAGTGAAGATCTTCACAATAAATTGGGGTTTTCGACCTTATCTGAAAGGGTCAGGTCCACCAAGACGTCCTTGAAATCTTCCAGAAGCTTCTGGCGATCCTCCTCCAACTGCTGGGCACATCAGAGTTAACATGGGCCGGACATCGGTTGTGGAACGACTTAATCTGCTTCCGGTAGTTAGCAGGGATGATAATGAGGGCTCTGACCTCATACCAGGTCAGCTTAGTTCCAGTCTATTGCTTAGTTCCAGTCTATTGTTTAGTTCCAGTCTATTGCAACGAAAATAAAAAAGTAAAACTCATTTCTTCGTGAAAAATTGAGAGGAAAACACGACAGCAACATGGAGATTTACCCTGTGGTTATTTTGCCGGCAAGTCGGCAACGGTCGGTCAAACAGTATTTTCCCGTGGTAATCTCAGTGCTTCATATAATACTATGTCACAAAATATGTTCTTGGGGGCGTAGCTCAGTGGTAGAGCGCTTGCTTGGCATGCGAGAGGACCCGGGTTCAATCCCCGGCGCTTCCATTTTTGTTTTTTGGGAGATTCATTATTTTCAGTCTTATATATATATATATATATATATATATATATATATATATATATATATATATATATATATATATATATATATATATATATATATATATATATATATATATATATATATATATATATATATATATATATATATATATATCGTCCGATCAGAGAAGTTAAGCAACGTTGGGTCTGGTTAGTACTTGGATGGGTGACCGTCTGGGAACACCAGATGCTGTTATCCCTGGGGATAGGGAAGAAAGTATACTTGCCACGTATTCCCTGCGTGTCGTACAAGGCGACTAAAAGGGGAGGGAGCGGGAGATTGGAAACCCTTCCCTCTCATTTTCAATTTTCCAAAAGACGGAACAGAGAAGATATAAAGATATTGTAGATATTGTAAAGATGTGACTAATATAAGATATAAGAATGAATGGAAGATACGGATGTGGCTGAAACAAGGAGTAATGAAGATTAAGGTGTAATGAAAATTATTCTGTAGTGAAGATAAATACATATGGTAAAATTTTGTATTGAACATCAAGAAGTAATGATAATGATGAGAGTGTAGCGACGATGAGGGTTTAGTTAGGGAGTGGTGACAATTGCCTTTACAATGATAATAAGGAGGTAACACAATGAGGAACACAAACTTTCCAAAGCTACGTTCAAGTCAGACTTTGAACTAAGTTCGGTGAACAGAAGGATGATGTTAAGATGAGTGTGTAGTGAGAAAGAGTATAGTGATGATAAGGATATTGTCAAGATAGGTTGTGGCGAAGATACGAATGTAGTGAAGATACGAATGTAGTAGAGATAAGGGATATCAAAGAGTAAAGTTTGTTCAAAATGATTATGTAGTGAAGATAAGAACTACTTTTAGTGAACATCAGGGAGTACGATGATGATGGTATGGTAAAAATAACGGTGTAGTGAAGAAGAGGGTATAGCGAAGATATAATTTAGTGAGAATAAGCTAGTAGTGAAGATACACTTTAGTGAATATGAGGTTGTAGTGAACTTAACCATATTGATCTGATCCCCCAAATCCTCCAAACTACGTTCAAGGACGGATCCAAAGCCAACCGAAAAGGTTATTTCTCTGTGTATTGTTAGTGGTGGTGGTGTGTGTAGGTGTGTGTAATCATGTATTTGCACTGTATTAGGAGGGGGTTTTACACTCGTGGGGCCCCGTGTAAGTACGTTGTTTGTGTGAGCGGGAAAAATCTAAAGCCTTCCTTGAAACCAGCTTAGTCAAGATAAGGTCATATGAAGATGAGGTTGTAGTGAAGATCATGATAAGCCTAAGGGCTTGAACGTACATTTTAGGTCAAAGGCATCACCAGTACACCCTGGCCAGCATTAAAGTTTATCCGTACATAGACACACACACACACACAGACATAAGTATATATATATATATATATATATATATATATATATATATATATATATATATATATATATATACACTTACACTGTGCCAGAAGCGTTAACTAAAGCTCATTTGGTGAAATCGTGTTTCCTCACATTAGATGTTATCCCAGATTTCCTAAATTCTCCTCTTTGGTCTTTCATTTTCTATGTTTTCCACTTGTCTTTCTTCAGCCGAAGTGATTTACCGTTCATGTTTTAGATTGAACTATATTTGTCAATTTACCAATTCCCTCTCCCATCTCATCATGACGCTTCTTATTGTTCTTTGATTTGAATCTTCAGTTTTCACCTCTCCTTCATCATGATAACCTCTGAATCTGTGAGTGTGTAATGACCTATTTTTACTGTGTGAGGAGAGAGTTCTACACTCGCCAGGCCAAATCTCTAAAACATTCCGTACTATTATACAACTTGAAAGATTTATGTATGGTATATGCCTTAACCATGACCTCATTCTTCTTATTCCATTCATCAACCACTCTTATATAAACCTCAAAATTACTTCTCTGAATATATTTGAACAATATTGCCCTAATTTTATGCTATGGTCTCTAGGTTTGTGTGTGTGTATGTGTGTGTGTGTGTGTGTGTGTGTGTGTGTGTGTGCGCGCGCGTGTTCTCAGAAAGTAACTGTGTACTATTCAACAAGGATTTCCCAAAAGCCATTTACCTCATATCCTTTTATTTCGATGCTTGAAAATGGCTAAATTTTCGTCAAAGTGGTTTTTGTCTTATTAGTACTTATGATGATTTATTGCTTCAAAAAGTATTGGTATTTCGAAACTATTTAGATCCTTCAACATCTCCAGCCATCTTCACTACACTCTGAACACCATTGGCCATCCTGACTATTTCTTCGACACCTCTAGATTTCATCAAATAATGATCGCAACAAAACTAAATGAATCCGTCTACATATCCGGATTTGCGTGGGATTTAATCTGGATTGATCTGGTTATGTGACGTCACATAACCTAGGGGTATATAAGGCCGGCGGCGAGAGAAGTGTAATCATTTGAGGATGGGACTCCGTACCGACAACATCTCCTCTCACACTCTCCGGCAAGAAAATTTGGTAAGTGCACCTCAGGCCGGAGTCAAAATGAGTGTTCCAGTTGTAAAGTTGACCCAGAAGGATGTGAATGACCTGGTGGTCATGAGAGAGGTGGGTCGGGGAGGCAACGCCAAGATTGAAACGGTGTTGTTCCGTGGATCGTGTTGCGTCATCAAAACCCTTCTGGACGGAGTGAGTTCGAAAAGTCTTATGGATGAAGCAGACATTCACAGGAGACTGGCTGGGGCTGGAGGAGCCCCTCTACTTCGAGCAGTGTGCCGCAACCCCCCACTCATCATCTTAAGCCACACTGGCCAGCCTTATGATAAGTACATGAGAACATGTCGGTCGGACGAGGAACTGGTCGAGTCCGCCATCATGGTCGCTCGTCGGCTGATGGAAATCCATAAGAAAAACATTGTCCATAATGACGTCAAGGTCGAGAATGTGACCGTGACGATGGGTGAGAAGCCAGAGTTTCACATCATCGACTTCGGCTTGAGCGTTAAGAAGGGAAGCTGCGTTGAGTACAATGTTCCTGACCTGTGGTTGGCCCCTGAGGTCAGGGAGCGCAAGCCGGTCTCCCCAGCCAGTGACGTCTTCTCTTTTGGGCATCTAATGAGGCACGTGTCCATCCTGGTCAGGAAGCAGGGTGTGCGGGAAAGCCTCCAGGATCTTTACCAAACAGCGACCCACAGCGACCCCTCAGAGAGACCAGCTCTGCCACTTATTATTGGTGAGCTGAAGAAGGTGATGAGGTCAGTCCGCCGGAGGCGTACCAGAGGAGGGGGCCAACGGAACCAGAGGAAGGGCAGGAAATGAGGTGCCCTTCCTCAACTATCTACCTCACAATAACAACTTTGTTTTAGAGGAAATTATTATTTTTACATATCTTAAAACGGGATAGACGTTTATTTTAGAGGAAATTAAAATATTTATTTAAAACGGGAAAAAATTATGGAACTCGACATGCAACCACCTCCTCGTGGTGAGTTCTGGGTGATAAGAGATTAAACATCTCTTATCAGCTAAGAGTTGCATACAAACGTATTTCCTGATAAGTAAAAGACAACTGGATAATGTTCTTATGATCTTAAATGTTCTTAGAGTTTGGCTAGTGTTATCTTGGAGGTCTTCTATCCCCTACAGCTCGGGCTGGGCCCAGACTGTATCATGGACAACGATAAATGGTCTTAGACGAGCTATCATGGACAGCGATAAATGATTTAGCCTAACTATTATGGACAACGATAAGTGATCTTAGCTTAACCATCATGGACAACGCTGAATTATCTTAGCATAGCCGTCATGCAAAATGATAAATGATCTTAGCCTTACTATCATGGACAACGATAGATAATCTTAGCCTTGCCATCAAGGCCCATTTTCAGTCGTCCATCATAAATTTGCATGTTATTCTAATATCATTAGTAGTTTGAACCTTATAAAAGACTGACTTGGTCGAGTTGTATGTTTTCATACAAGAAAAAATTGAAGTGTCCCAAGCATTTTGAAATGGCATTTGTACTACTTAATTCTCGATGTTAGTGAAAACATGTGAGATAACCACGACTGAGCAGCTTTCCTGTGTGCTGTGAATTTATTACCTTCCTTTTTCCTCTCTCTCTCTCTCTCTCTCTCTCTCTCTCTCTCTCTCTCTCTCTCTCTCTCTCTCTCTCTCTCTCTCTCTCTCTCTCTCTCTCTCTCTCATCAAAATATTCGAAATTATGAAATTCAATGTAGCCAAACTTCTGAATTACTTGTTTGTCTTGTAAAGTTGATCGTAGGTTTTTTTTTGATATATATATATATATATATATATATATATATATATATATATATATATATATATATATATATATATATATATATATATATGTATATATATATATATATATACATATTCTATTTATTCATTTTGCTTTGTCGCTGTCTCCCGCGTTAGCGAGGTAGCGCAAGGAAACAGACGAAAGAATGGCCCAACCCACCCACATACACATGTGTATACATAAACGTCCACACACAGTACATATACATATCTACACATCTCAATGTATACATATATATACACACACAGACATATACATATATACCCATGTACATAATTCATACTGTCTGCCTTTATTCATTCCCATCGCCACTCCGCCACACATGGAATAACAACACCCTCACCCCTCATGTGTGCGAGGTAGCGCTAGAAAAAGACAACAAAGGCCCCATTCGTTCACACTCAGTCTCTAGCTGTCATGTAATAATGCACATACATACATATATATATATATATATATATATATATATATATATATATATATATATATATATATATATATATATATATATATATATATATATATATATATATATATATATATATATATATATATATATATATATATATATATATATATTGGGGAGTAAATATATAAAACCATTTTGGTGTCTCAGATTTTGGACATGAATCAAGGTATATTTACGCCACTGACTAAGATTATGACCTTCATTTCCTTCCAGTAGATACAGGTTTTCAGATAATGCAATTATCAATAAATGGACCACTCACGAGCTTAGGTAGTTCTAAGTGGAGCTTAAAATGTTGTGCTTCTACACAATGACAACAAATATGGATCACTCCCAATTGGTGGTTCAACTATGATGAGTGAACAGCAGGACACAATCGTCCTGGTCTTACACAAGATATCATACCACCATCACCAATGGTTAATGTGTGTGGATCTTAAGATGGTGACTTTTCTCCTGGGTCAGCAGAGTGGGTACAACAAGTAGTCCTGCTTTATCTGTCTCTGGGATAGTAGAGCTGAGGATGAGCACTGGCTGAGAAAACAATGGTCTCTGAGAGAAAACATGTTGGTTGGAGACAAGAATGTCATGGCAGAACCCTTGGTTGACAGAGATAAGATCATTGTACCACCACTGCACATCAAACTAGGTTTAATGAAACAGTTTGTGAAGGTTTGGAACAAAGAAGGACACTCTGCTTTGACTGCAAAGGCAGAAAATGTCCAGCGCTGATCATGGAGAAGGTGAAGGCAGGTATTGTCGACGGGTCACAAACCATGGAACTCATGAAAGACCCACATTTCCAAGATTCAATGACCAATGTTGAGGCAGAGGCATGGTCTTCGTTCACTGTGGTTGTAAGGAATTGTCTTGGTCACCATAAAGCAGATAACTACCCTGAACTAGTGGAGAACCTGCCATCTTCTTTCCCTCAACTTGGCTGTAAAATGAACATCAAAGTGCATTACCTCCACACCCACTTGGCCAGACAACCTAAGTGAGGAACTGGCTCAACCATTCCACCAAGATTTAAGAACCATGGAAGAAAGATCCCGGGGACACTGGGATACCCATACCTGGGACACTGGGATACCCATACCTGGGACACTGGGATACCCATACCTGGGACACTGGGATACCCATACCTGGGACACTGGGTTACCCATACCTGGGACACTGGGATACCCATACCTGGGACACTGGGATACCCATACCCTGGGACACTGGGATACCCATACCTGGGATACTGGGATACCCATACCTGGGACACTGGGATACCCATGTGATGGTGGATGACTGCTGGATCATTGGAGGTAATTGTGGTGGGTCAGGTGAGCACAAACGTGAGATGTGTGAGGACATGATGAACCAGGATGATATATAACTTTCTAGGTTGGGCTCGTCACCATTATGTGTGGATGTCATCATCATGATGTAATCCTAAATCAACAAATGCTACTTGTAGGAAGCCATTTGTCTTGATGCAACAATAATGATGGTATGTTGTATGTGACACAGCAATTACTGGTATATCATCATATCTCGATCACCAGAGAACAACAACGGACGAGGAGGAGGAGGAGGAGGAGGAAGCCATATTTACAATCACCCACCAAACCTGACCTGACCTGACCTGATCAACACAAGACTACCACATCATCATGACGACCTCACCAAGTGTCATGTGGTGGTGTTGACGTCATCACTGATGACATGATGATGATGATGATGATGACCTCAGCAAGTGTGATGTGGTGGTGTTGACGTCATCATCAGTGATGACATGATGATGATGATGATGACGTCATGATGTGGTGGTATTAACGTCATCATCAGTGATGACATGATGATGATGATGATGACGTCATGATGTGGTGGTGTTGACGTCATCATCAGTGATGACATGGTGTGGCAAGTCTGGATTCAGGACATATGTTCAGTGGGGTTCAGGTCAGGGCATGTGGTTGGGGGCAACATTTTCCAGTGGGGCTCAAACCACACCTTAACACCCCGACCCACCCACCCACCCACACCTGTGGATGGGGCACTTGTGGACGACGAGGTCAAATGGCTCCGGCTCTTGGTTGTGGCCCAACCTGACCTGCTGCTGTACAGGGCGTCAGTAGAGAACGTTTTCTCATCACAGAAAACGACTGTTGGCGCCAGGTTTTTGGAATGATGTTGACACTGACATCGTTTGTTTGTTTACCTGAGCTGTACAGCGGCGCATAAAATTATGCCATGTTTACCGTAGCATTTAATCCATTGTGGACACGTCAGTCTGTAAGATGCCTTATTGAATGTATAAGATCCCATTGTTGTTTGGAAGAGATCATACTTACTCAGCGAAGTAAATAAACTCAGTACACCACGAGACTCGAGCTGTTTGATGCCCCCCATGTGTTGCTCCGCCTCGCGAGTTATTTTTCATCGGTTTCTCCTCCTATGGGACTTGTGTGGGAGGAACAAGTGGTGCCCAGACCCGGGAGCAGCCTTTACGTGCTCAAGCGAACTGAACTTGTGTATACGTGCAGCAAGCTGTGGTGATTACTCGTGATGGCGGAGAAGGAGCAACTTGAAAGAGGACGGGCGGCTGCTCGTGCATGGTGTACGAGAGCCTCCAAGGCTTTGCTGACTTTGCTTGAACTGCCAACTGTGTCCAGGGTGCAGCTAGAAGACGCTATAGCGGATTTAGATAAGCGTCTAGACACCTTGGACCGAGTTCAAGCGGAATATGAACTGACAATAAGTGACCCTGAGTTGTTGGAAGCAGACCTGGACAAAGCAGATAGTTTACGCAGTGGTGTTAGAGCTGTTCGGGTGCAGGCTGGCGAACTGTTGGCGAAACTGGATAAGACTGCCGTCCATGAAGGGTCGGGAAGTAGTGAAGATAAGTCTGCAAATGCAAGCGCAGTGCCTACTAGTGCCAGTGTGAACCTTCCACGGCTCGACTTGCCGAAGTTTAGTGGGGAACTAACCCAGTGGCAGTCATTCTGGGATTTGTTTGTGGCCATGGTAGACGACTCTACCAGCCATCAGCAAGTTCACCTATCTGCAGGCCTTATTGGAAGGTGAGGCCAAGTCTGTCATCCAAGTTGT
>NC_092231.1:51819318-51894995 GCF_036320965.1 Panulirus ornatus
ATTATATATATTATATATATATATGTATATATACAAGACTCAAAACAATGAATTTCCCAAGTAAAAAATGGAGGCGCCGGGGTTTGAACCCGGGTCCTCTCGCATGCCAAGCGAGTGCTCTACCACTGAGCTACGAACCCCAAGAACATATTTTGTGACATAGTATTATATGAAGCACTGAGATAACCACGGCAAAATACTGTTTGACCGACCGTTGCCGACTAGCCGGCAAAATAACCACAGGGTAAATCTCCATGTTGCTGTCGTGTTTTCTCTCAATTTTCCACGAAGAAATGAGTTTTACTTTTTTATTTTCGTTGCAATAGACTTGAATAGCAATAGACTGGAACTAAGCAATAGACTGGAACTAAGCAATAGACTGGAACTAACCTGACCTGGTATGAGGTCAGAGCCCTCATTATCATCCCTACTAACTACCGGAAGCAGATTAAGTCGTTCCACAACCGATGTCCGGCCCATGTTAACTCTGATGTGCCCAGCAGTTGGAGGAGGATCGCCAGAAGCTTCTGGAAGATTTCAAGGACGTCTTGGTGGACCTGATCCTTTCAGATAAGGTCGAAAACCCCAATTTATTGTGAAGATCTTCACTATAACGTTGGACGAACATACTGAATGTTGCACACATGTGATGCGGACAAAATGAAAAAAGATAAAGACAAAAATTATGTCTGGTGTGGGTCTCGAACCCACGACCTTGAGTGTGTGAGACTCACGCTCTACCACTGAGCTAACCAGACAATAGCAAAATACGTCTGTTTCTTCAATTTGAATTAATGAAAATCTTTGCGAGGCAGCGTTTAGAAAAGAGAGATGTCTTTGACGAAATCTATATTGCTTGGCTCTTTCTTCTGTTCCTCATTATCGAAAGTAAACATAAAGAAGGATATATATATATATACATATATATATATATATATATATATATATATATATATATATATATATATATATATATATATATATATATATATATATATATATATATATATATATATATATATATATGTATATATATATATATATATATATATATATATATATATATATATATATATATATATATATATATATATATATATATATATATATATATATATATATATATATATATATATATATATATATATATATATATATATATATATATATATATTCAATAATGAATGGAACTTGGCTCCTAAGGTGATTTTGTTGTTGGAGTGGGACCTCCAGCCATTCTGTCCACCTTTTCCCTTTCTAGACATGTGGTGGTGCATTGGGTAGTGTGGCAACCTTCGTCTTCATCTTTTTGGGTGCAGGCTTGCAAACCTCGTGGAGTAGTTGTGGGGTTTGCTTCTTTGCTGCACCCGACATAGCCATCTGGGCGTAGCTATCTACCCGGGCTGGTGGGTCAGCCAGCATAGCTACACGCTCACTCGATACCTGGGCTGGTGGACGAGCAGCCTTCCTTTCTTCCATGGCTACAGTCTGCCTAACGACCTGGGGTTGTGGAGCAGCCATCCTTACTACCACCCAGGTTGGTTGGGCAGCCTTCTTTCATTTCTTTGCTACACCCTTCTGGTTGGGCTGGTTGGGCAACTTTCTTTTTCCTCTTCTTCGATACAACCTGCCAACCGAATTCGTCTGCTGGTGGGTCCGTTTCTTTCATGGATACAACCTCTGTACAGAGCCACTTGGGCTGGCCGGTCAACCTTCGGTTGTAGGTAAAAGTATATATATAGAATAATGTGGTTATCATCAGCAGCCAGAGGCCATTCCTCCCTCCTTGCCTGCAGAGTTCTTGATTTTCTGGAAAGTTCTACGAGATTCTGGTAAGATAAATACCATTGAGAGGACGTTGTTAGGGGACAGTCAGGTTCAGTTTAGAGTTGGTTGTGGGATGGTCCTTTTACTGTGTCGTATCAGCCAGATGGGTATTTCTTTTCACAGTTTTCGTTAAAGTTTGTTTTCTAGAAACATAATCTAGAGCACTATTTTCCATATGTTTATCATTTTTGTTGTTATAGTTTCATTATCATCATTAGTTTTGTTATTGTTGATGTTCAAATATTTCATGTTATGTTTGTGATTCCCGTGGAAGCGTCTGACATCTTCCTAGAAGACTTTCTGGTCACAATATTTCTGCACTGGGGAGTTGATCGTATTCTTTTATTGCAGGTTTTGTTATTATCTTGCTTTACATTAAGGTCTACTGGAGGTTTTCCCAATGCTGGTTGAACATATGTCCAGCAACAGGAGATGGCGTAAGATACAGTATTGATGAAGCTTATCTATCTATATACCTATCTAAATATCGCTCTATCAGTCTATCAATCTAATTATGTATCAATCTATATATCTATCTTTATCTGAAAGTCAACAATAATAGAATCATTGATATATGAAGTATAACAATGTCCTCTCAATGGCAATTATCTCACCAGAATCTTCTAGAACCTTCCAGAAAACTATGAACTCTGCAGGCAAGGAGGGAGGAATGGTCTCCGGCTATTGATAAAACCATATTATTCCATATATATGTTTATATATACATATTTATGTATATATATGAATGTATATATAACGTACAGAATAATGCGGCCATCATCAGTATCGAAGAAAACTGAAAAGATGAGGTCCCACCGAGATTCGAACTCGGATTGCTGGATTTAGAGTCCAGAGTGCTAACCCTTACACCATGGGACCTGATAAGAAAAGATGTGATTTCATCTAAATGTTTTACATATAATCAACCAGAGGCCATTCCTCCCTCCCTGCCTGCAGGGTTCAAGGTTTTCTAGAAGGTTCTCGAAGATTCTGGTAAGATCATTACCTTTGAGAGGTCGTCGTTAGATGACAGTCAGGTTCACTCTATGGTTGGTGTTTGTAGTTGGTTGTCCGAGGATGTTGTTATACTTGATCAATTTTGTAATTGTTGACTTTCAGGTAGGAAGTACTCATTTACGATGCATCCTTGTACTCACAACAACCTTATGAGTCACTTCAAGATTTATCTTCACTACAACTTTATCTTCACTACACCATTAAGGTTGAAGTCAATGGTCACATTCACTACAATCTCAACACGACTGGTCTTATACCTAACCCATATTATCACTACATCCATGTACATGTATTTCTTGCAGAATAACGCAGATATCAATGATATCTGTGAAAGTTGATATATACAGCCTTACGTATCTATCAATCTATCTAATATCTGTTTTTTACCTATCTATCTATCTATCTATCTATCTATCTATCTACCTTTCTAAATCAGAAAGTCAACAACAATATCATTAATGATACGTATAACTACGTCCTCTCAATGGCAGTTCCTACCCAGAATCTTCGAGAACCTTCTAGAAAACCTTGAACCCTGCAGGCAGGGAGGGAGGAATGGCCTCTGGTTGATTATATGTAAAACATTTAGATGAAATCACATCTTTTCTTATCAGGTCCCATGGTGTAAGGGTTAGCACTCTGGACTTTGGATCCAGCAATCCGAGTTCGAATCTCGGTGGGACCTCATCTTTTCAGTTTTCTTCGATACTGATGATGGCCGCATTATTCTGTACGTTATATATACATTCATATATATACATAAATATGTATATATAAACATATATATGGAATAATATGGTTTTATCAATAGCCGGAGACCATTCTTCCCTCCTTGCCTGCAGAGTTCATAGTTTTCTGGAAAGTTCTAGAAGATTCTGGTGAGATAATTGCCATTGAGAGGACATTGTTATACTTCATATATCAATGATTCTATTATTGTTGACTTTCAGATAAATATAGATATATAGATAGATAGATAGTTAGATTGATAGACTGACAGAGCGATATTAAGATAGGTATATTGATAGATAAGTTTCATCAATACTGTATCTTACGCCATCTCCTGTTGCTGGACATATGTTCAACCAGCATTGGGAAAACCTCCAGTAGACCTTAATGTAAAGCAAGATAATAACAAAACTTGCAATAAAAGAATACGATCAACTCCCCAGTGCAGAAATATTGTGACCAGAAAGTCTTCTAGCAAGATGTCAGACGCTTCCACGGGAATCACAAACATAACATGAAATATCTGAAAGTCAACAATAACAAAACTAATGATCATAATCAAACTATAACAAGAAAAATGATAAACATATGGAAAATAGTGCTCTAGATTATGCTTCTAGAAAACAAACTTTAACGAAAACTGTGAAAAGAAATACCCATCTGGCTGATACGACACAGTAAAAGGACCATCCCACAACCAACTCTAAACTGAACCTGACTGTCCCCTAACAACGTCCTCTCAATGGTATTTATCTTACCAGAATCTCGTAGAACTTTCCAGAAAATCAAGAACTCTGCAGGCAAGGAGGGAGGAATGGCCTCTGGCTGCTGATGATAACCACATTATTCTATATATATACTTTTACCTACAACCGAAGGTTGACCGGCCAGCCCAAGTGGCTCTGTACAGAGGTTGTATCCATGAAAGAAACGGACCCACCAGCAGACGAATTCGGTTGGCAGGTTGTATCGAAGAAGAGGAAAAAGAAAGTTGCCCAACCAGCCCAACCAGAAGGGTGTAGCAAAGAAATGAAAGAAGGCTGCCCAACCAACCTGGGTGGTAGTAAGGATAGCTGCTCCACAACGCCAGGTCGTTAGGCAGACTGTAGCCATGGAAGAAAGGTATCGAGTGAGCGTGTAGCTATGCTGGCTGACCCACCAGCCCAGGTAGACAGGTACGCCCAGATGGCTATGTCGGGTGCAGCAAAGAAGCAAACCCCACAACTACTCCACGAGGTATGAAAGCCTGCACCCAAAAAGATGAAGACGAAGGTTGCCACACTACCCAATGCACCACCACATGTCTAAAAAGGGAAAAGGTGGACAGAATGGCTGGAGCTCCCACTCCAACAACAAAATCACCTTAGGAGCCAAGTTCCATCCGTTATTGAATATATATATATATATATATATATATATATATATATATATATATATATATATATATATATATATATATATATATATATATATATATATATATATGTATATATATATATATATATATATATATATATATATATATATATATACACACAAACTACATTGCAACTTACATATGAATAGAATCATCAAGCTTCACTATATTAACTTTACTATATTTGAATATAAACAAGGTCTAACCGAGGTTACTTGGGTGAGCAAGACGTGAGAATATCATCAACTGGCCCTCCAGCCCTGGGTTGAAATTGTCGTTCTGACGTATTTCGAGTTCAGTACTGATACAGGACCACTGGTTAGAGGACTATCTTGTTAGTCTGTGATACTTCGCCTGACCCAGTCCACGTCTTCAATGGCCTTCTGTTACTACAAACGGGATTACAAAGGAAAGGCTTCCTTTGTTAGTTTCATGAATACCTTCGTTCAAATGAAGGGAAAGACTATTACTATGAAGCGGTACCTTATCAGCAGGAAAGAGCTGCAGCAACGGTATGAAAGTTACTGCAAGATACATAACGAGCCCGTGGCTTCCAACGTAAACATCGGCCGCCATTTGGGTTCACTCGGCATCATGTGTGACACCAAGATTGGACCCGTTGGCAAACAGGAACGATACTATTCTGGTATCATGTGGCTCGATGGCGCAGGATCACCAACTGAAATGCAAAGAAAATGGAGAAAGCCGCCCAAACGTATCATGAAGGCCGTGCAAGAGAAGATCGAGAGGAATCGGTTGAGAGACGATATCGCTCACAGTATATTGAAATTTATACCCAAGACTTCCCCTGATCTCCAGACACAGCCAGTCACAGAGACCACCAGCCCCGCTTCCCAGACACAGCAAGTCACAGAGACCAACAGGCCCACTTCCCAGACACAGCAAGTCACAGAGACCACCAGCCCCGCTTCCCAGACACAGCAAGTCACAGAGACCAACATCACCGCTCCCCACACACAGCCAGTCATAGAGACCACCAGCCCCGGTCCCCAGACACAGCCAGTCACAGAGGCCACCAGCCCCGCTCCCCAGACACAGCCAGACACACAGCCCACCAGCCCCGTCCCCCACACAGAGCCACAAGATCCTGATATTGAGGAAGCAAATGAATTTCTCGATGATTTTTTGCTTTCACTGGAGAAGAACTGATGAGTTCCTTATAGACAAGACAACATGTTAAAAAAGGAATCTATATAAGTTCACTTATGGAGTGAGATCTTTGACGGAGCTGTGCTGCCTATAGCACAGCCTACCAAAGGGTGATCTTTGCTGTCGTGCAGTAACCTCATGAGGGCGGAGTCCGGTTACACTTTCTTTACCGAGGAAAAGATCTCTGCACTAATATTGAGTTTCTCCGTTGGCGTCAGGGTAAACACCCATCCCCCCCGAAGCTTGGTTACCTTTCCGTGGTGGGGGGGACTTCATGGATTGGGCAGTAGCAACCATCGTTGGTTGCTTCTGTTCAATCCATGAACGAAAAACCAAGCATCTTGAACGTAATTGTCGTATAAATTCACTTGGTGTCAAAACTGACGCGAAAGCGGTTGTCTCAATTTTGTCAGAAATGTTTGTGCGTTTCGGCCTGATGGCGGGAGTCGGTTTGGCGCGGTGGTCATGAGGGAATACGAGGAAGATTGGCAACCGTCCCAGAAGTAGCTACAGTGAGGCCCAGCAGCTGTCCCTAATACTGTGGAAGGCACTCGTGTAAGGTGTGCAGTGAGGCGCAGCAGTAACAAGGGAAACGGACAACCAAAACAGCAATCTTGATCATCAGGAGGCTATCCAATGCTCAGACTAGATAAGGACGATTATTGTATGGCTTCGCTCAGAGGATGAAAATCTTAGCCGTGAAAATCAACAAGTAAAATAACTAGTAGTTAGTGGTAGTGAAGTGGAATTACCGTATTTCTGTGGTCTTAATAGTAAAACGAAACTTTTCGTTTTCTCCATCAATCTAGAGGTGTTGTAGACCACCATCCTTAAGGTTGTAAGGTAATGGTAAGTACAAGGTTATAACCTCAGCAAATTTGTGATGGAAAGTGCAGGAAATGTGGTAATTTATATAATATAAATTATATAGTTGTATACTAAATGTGTAAAAAAATTTTGTCTTCTCTGTTCCCGTTCATTAATTCAAATACAGGTAAGTTTTCTCTCTAACGAGGTGGGATAAGCTACGTGCACTCGGCTTGTAAATGTGGTGACTTTCCCTTCATTACCACAATGGTGTGCTGAACTGAAGATGTAGAATTCCGTAGACGAAACTAAGATAGGAAATCAATCTACATCAAAAATTAAAGGCGACGCTGTGTGTGTGTGTGTGTGTGTGTGTGTGTGTGTGTGTGTGTGTGTGCGTGTGTGTGTGTGTGTATGTGTGTGTATGTGTGTGTGTGTGTGTGTGTGTGTGTGTGTATGTGTGTGTGTGTGTGTGTGTGTACTACTTTAATCATTATCACGTGAGTCTTTTGAGGAAGGATTTGTACACTCGTGTTGCCCCGTCTTTTAACCTTGTAAATGTAAAATATGTTTTCACTCCTGTGTGTGCGCTCACACACACACACACACACACACACACACACACACACACACACACACACACACATAACATATAATATTATCTAGTATTTTCTTCAGACGGATATCTTACACCTTGATTATAAAAGCCAAAGAAAAATTTATAAAAACATATACATATATTTACACACGTGTAGATATATGTTATGTATTGAAATGTGGCGGAAAAATTCTTTATTTATTAACAAACGTGATTGAGGACGTAAAGAATCTGGTACAAACATAATGGTTATTGTGATAAATGATTTATTTATGGTAAATATGTATTGTGTTACATTATAATGGTTGTTCAGAACCAAGGTTTTTAAACCTGAATCAGTGAAATACTATCAGAAATAGAAAACCTGTTAAACATAAACATTTATTGTGATTAACCACAGAATATATTTTCATCTGGGTATGTAAAAGAAAATATAGTACAGGGAGCTAGTTTGAGGAAGAGTATTTCATATTTTAACAAAATATTTACCTGTAATAGCGTCCCTTATCTTTCGTCATCATTTCTTATGTTTACTATCAAGAAATGTCTTTTATCTAACACAAAAATTCTGTCTAGGTATTTGATTAATGTTGTCCAAGGATGAGCTACATGCCACACGTGGTCAGGTCACATTGGTGGTGGTCAGGTCAGTGGGCGGTGTGTGTGTGTGTGTGTGTGTGTGTGTGTGTGTAGCCCCTGGGTTCATGTTGGCCACAGCCACCCACCGGCCGGTGGTCAAGTCAGTGGGCGGTGTGTGTGTGTGTGTGTGTGTATGTGTAGCCCCTGGGTTCACGTTGGCCAATGACACCCACTGGCCGGTGGTCAGGTCAGTGGGCGGTGTGTAGCCCCTGGGTTCATGTTGGCCACAGCCACCCACCGGCCAGCCGGGCGGTAGTTTATAACTAAGACTGGTAGTTTCACATGCCACTTGGAGTGTCCCTCACTACAGAACTTGAGCAGCTCTTATCCTGAGGTGGAGCAGTTGATCCTCTCCACCAGGCTGGTACACTTGGTCTGCACCAGGTGGCTCCCTCCTGGTCATCCTGAGTGGTTGGTTGCTGTGTTGGATTTAATGACCACTGACTTGTGAAGGTCATTAGACCAGCCATCATTTTATCATCTGATAAAACATGAAGCAACGCCAAATATTACATGATCCACCTAAACTATTGAGAATGATGAAGTCTGATATTGTTACGTTACGTCATCCAATCTTGCCACTCACATGTTACGGTAATCACGACTACATACATAGTGTTGTTACGACTGATATTACTGTATGTACTGTAGTAAAGTAATGTGTTTATGTGGATAACATGTGGACGTCAGAGGAGGCAAGAGCATCATCATGTACAAATTCTCTATTCTATGTTGTATCCTCAATTTTGTCTGCGGTGATCGACACACTTTATCCACCAAGATATTATCTTGCTCTTTCTTTCCATCATTCTTTAGTATTAAAGATTTTGTTCTCTCAAGCAAGATAGAATTTATCAATAATTTTTAATGTCATCTTGGGTCCAGGTAATGTTAGGTAGCGGTCATACAAGTTGTCCATGACCTTCATCATGTGGGTTGGGAAGGAGTCAGGAGGTGTGGCGTTGTACTCGGTGTACCACTTGCCAAGTTGGTCAGTGTGTATACCATGGAAGTTGCAGGGGAATCATCAGTCTGTATGTTAACAATTAGGTTGAGCAAATAACACTTGGCCTCAGTGAAGGTAGAATGTTTTCCCACCAGACTGCATCCATTAATACGACTTAGATCAGAAGATCTAGCCTTAGGGAATTTGTTAGATCGAGATTATCAAAGCCTTTCATCATTTTTAATCTTTGTACTTCGTTACCATCTCTGTTTTAAGTTGTTACGTTGACGTATGATGAATCTAATATGGAGAACAAATTTAGGAGTAAACTACGATTTTGTAAAAACGAATAGCATCTATGTTGTGTATAAAAACGTAACTCCTTAGCTGCATTCTCTATAAATGTCATCAAAAGTAAAACATAGACAAGGGAAGGAATGAGGCTTGACGATACGAAACATCACTCAATCGTGTCCTGCCTGCCCAGACCCTACCTCGCCACACCAATGGCCATAACTTCATCAACACATTGCTTACTACGTCAAGGTCATCCACACATTTTGCCTGGCTTGAACAACCGCTTGGCATTCATGAACCGCTGAATGTTTACACTTTCTGATTATCTGTAGTAGCTGATGCAGTTGCAAGATAGACTATTAAACCATTTTCTTACAATACTCGCTGGTAAGGAGACAATTTTCACAAAACACAGAGGTAACACTGCCTAAGAAACGGGCTTAAGAACAATTGTACGAACATAGGGTCACATTGGTACATCCACAAGGCACCAGTGGTCTGGGTGGCCTGAAATAGATTTGGGACCAAGAAGGATGATGGGTGTAGGGAGTAAACCTACCACAGACCATCATTAATTATGAAGAGTTGACAATGGTTACCTCCAGCCATAATCTATAAATCAATAGACAAATGTTAATGCAAACAAAGCAAGAATTAAACAAGCGGGAAACACAATCCATTGTACCATTTTACTATAGTTATGTCAATTTGTCGCATCTGTTGACTACCTGACGTGGTCTTACGTCTCACCTTTAGTAACGTCTGCGAATTTCGTTGTAGTGAAACTAAGGCGACCCGAGAGTCAATGTTAGTGATACACAAGAGGAAGAAATACAACTCCGAAGGTATAAAACAGTTGTGGACACACCAAACGCTTGACATATATTCCTTAGTGGATGACAGAAAACACAAAGAGATCGTCCTTGTAAACTTATGATGAGGTTTGCTTGAAGAGTCTCCCTTCGTCATCATCGTCCACAGTGTCCTGGTGCAGCCAGGGTCGTCATCATGTTGGACGTCCCCAGTGTCCAGGTGCAGCCAGGGTCGTCATCATGTTGGACGTCCCCAGTGTCCAGGTGTAGCCAAGGTCGTCATCATGTTGGACGTCCCCAGTGTCCAGGTGCAGCCAGGGTCGTCATCATGCTGCCCGTCTCTGCATCGCCTGATCCGTAGTGCACCGGTGGGTCGGTGGCTGTCGTGACATGGTAATGTTACCGTCATATTCCGCGTCTCATCTCACGTCTGTCCAGGTGGGCTAAGCTCGTCTGGTCTGAATGAACCATATACAAGTAAGGCGTATCACTGTTGTGAGTCTCAGTAAATATGGAGGCAATATGCTTGAGAGAGAGAGAGAGAGAGAGAGAGAGAGAGAGAGAGAGAGAGAGAGAGAGAGAGAGAGAGAGAGAGTTAAAGGGTATATGCATCGCATTTTGATGATTTAACAATCATATGTAATACAAAATATATGCTTCTTCCAAAAATTTCCTGGAAATTGGTTGAGGTAGAGCGGAGGTATCGTGGCAAAGTTGTGTGTCACACAAGAACGAGTTTTCTAATTGGTTGAGGTAGAGCGGAGGTATCGTGGCAAAGTTGTGTGTCACACAAGAACAAGTTTTCTAATCGCCTGGTTTTACTGGCGGCCTCGTTGTGACGTCACTACATCAACACCGACATTTTGATTTAAAAGTTAATTGCAAGATGACTTTGCTCCGCTGTGTGTGTGTTTTCAATACTTTTCGTGTTTGTAATATTATTTCGTTTGTATTCTATTGTTAATAACTTTGTAGTGAGTTTAGTTTCGTTGCTGTAGTTGTAGTATAGTGATTTATAGCTTGTATTTGAACTAAATCAGATGAGCAGTGTTGAGGATGACCCTGGGCCATTTTCATGTGGTAATGCAGAAGGGAGTGACCACAGGCAGGCAGTAGTGGTGTTTACCAAGCCATTCCCAACACCATCGTACTGGCTACCTCTGTGTAATGTACCACATTCCTCTGTTGAAAAAGGAATAGAGAATTTCACTGAATTGCAGACTGGGCTGTTAATGTGCATCTTTCTAAATTGCTTTATTCTGTCTTCGTTAAGAATTTCTTCTTGTGTTTGATGTGCATTGTTTTGAGAATTCTTTGTTATATAACAAAACATGTTCTGTATCTGCTGTTTCCTGCCTTTATTTAGATAAGTATTTTTGTTATTGATCTTATGACTATGTTGTTTTGCTGTAACATTTATAGACTTTTTTTGCTATTTGATAATGTTTTTCTTCTTGTTATTCTATACCAATGTGTACAATTCTATTACGTAGCAATGTTTTTCTTGTTATTTTATACAAATGTGCACAATTTTGTTCTGTTAAAGATTTTTGGACGCATTGATTTGTTTTATTGTTGTCTTTGTTGTTGTTGTTGTTGTTGTATTACTTTAGTTAATTAAGTGATTCCTGGTACGTGCCACTATCTATGAAAGAAAAAAGACAGTGGACAAGTGTTATGTGTTCTGTGTCCTTGATAACCATTTGATGTGACTCATTCAGATAAGGTCCAAAACGCCAGTAGTGAAGATGTACAAAGGATAATAGAACGTTGTACGTACGTACGTAGTGTGAGTGTCTTGACTGATAGAAAGTATTGAAAGCGGCAGGAAGTAGTGAGATATTGTATTGTGCTTCGTACAAGACTGGCGGGCGACTCCGTCCTTCGTGCTGTGCCACACACAGTCTGGTGATTGTCGGGATGTGTAGCCATAATGTTTGATGTTATGACCATTAGTGATACATCATGTGATGTTTACTATCACAACATCGGCTTCTTCCTCCTCCTCCAGGAGAGTGGCAATCAGGTGGCGGTTATTGTGGTAGCCCGGCATGTGCAACTGTAAGATTTCAAGCAACATTGTGAAAATGAGACACATTATAAAGAGTTCCATAATTTCTCTAATTCTTCCCCAAATTCATGTGGACCTGCAACACTGAAAATGTTGGAATACCGCTGGTGCGGAGGGAGGGAGAGGGAGGCCTTAGATGAGAGTGGGGCTTTGTAGGAGAGAAAGTCTCGGGATGAGACAGGCTGAACACAAGATGTTTGGCCGGAGAGTGAGACTTTGAAGGAAAGAGAGGCTTGTATGAGATAGGCTGGGAATGAGAGAGAGGCTTGGCCGGAGAGTGAGGCTTTGAAGGAGAGAGAGGCTTGGGATGAGGGTTGGGTTGTACCAGAGAGAGAGGCTTAGGATGAGGGTTGGGTTGTACCAGAGAGAGAGGCTTGGGATGAGGGAGTCTGAACATGAGATAGGTTTGTGAGGAAAGTGAGGATTTGGAAGAGAGAGACTTTATGTGAAAAAGGAAGGACAGGCGGAGGAGGCTTGGGACGAGAGTCAGGCAGGACAGGAGAGAGAGGCTTGGGACGAGAGTCAGGCAGGACAGGAGAGAGAGGCTTGGGACGAGAGTCAGGCTGGACAGGAGAGAGAGGCTTGGGACGAGAGTCAGGCAGGACAGGAGAGAGAGGCTTGGGACGAGAGTCAGGCAGGACAGGAGAGAGAGGCTTGGGACGAGAGTCAGGCTGGACAGGAGAGAGAGGCTTGGGACGAGAGTCAGGCAGGACAGGAGAGAGAGGCTTGGGACGAGAGTCAGGCAGGACAGGAGAGAGAGGCTTGGGACGAGAGTAGAGAAGTGAACCTTCATAACTTATCCTTCAATAAAAAAGGGTTGTCTTGCTCCAGTCAGTTGTAATGGAAAAGTAGTTGAAAATACCAAGTTCATGAATTTATGGTTTTAGTGTGGCAAAACCTGAACCGATTCTGAGGTTACACATGAAAGAAGATTAACATTTCAGAAGGTTGAAGGAAGATGAATATAAATGTCATCATTGATAGACTATTAGATTCATTAGAAGCCTCGATAGATGAATCTTCTTGTCTTTTTTTAGTAAGAATGAGGATAGATTAGTAATTAAGGCACACGGCGCTAATATCTTTGGTTACTGAGCAGTTTTGTTTTGCAATGGTGTTATATTAAAGAACTAGAGTATGAGTGAGGGAGTGAGATGTGGAGATTATATATCATTGTGAGTTATTACATAAAGTGATCGTGATGAACGTTATGAAGATCAGGCAAACTATGAGGCTCAGTAAGGTAACAACACACCTGTCATATATGTAACACAACTTATGAACACCTTACCTACAGTAAGGTAACAACACACCTGTCATATATGTAACACAACTTATGAACACCTTACCTACAGTAAGGTAACAACACACCTGTCATGTGTGTAACACAACTTATGAACACCTTACCTACAGTAAGGTAACAACACACCTGTCATATATGTAACACAACTTATGAACACCTTACCTACAGTAAGGTAACAACACACCTGTCATATATGTAACACAACTTATGAACACCTTACCTACAGTAAGGTAACAACACACCTGTCATATATGTAACACAACTTATGAACACCTTACCTACAGTAAGGTAACAACACACCTGTCATGTGTGTAACACAACTTATGAACACCTTACCTACAGTAAGGTAACAACACACCTGTCATATATGTAACACAACTTATGAACACCTTACCTACAGTAAGGTAACAACACACCTGTCATATATGTAACACAACTTATGAACACCTTACCTACAGTAAGGTAACAACACACCTGTCATGTATGTAACACAACTTATGAACACCTTACCTACAGTAAGGTAACAACACACCTGTCATGTATGTAACACAACTTATGAACACCTTACCTACAGTAAGGTAACAACACACCTGTCATATATGTAACACAACTTATGAACACCTTACCTACAGTAAGGTAACAACACACCTGTCATATATGTAACACAACTTATGAACACCTTACCTACAGTAAGGTAACAACACACCTGTCATGTATGTAACACAACTTATGAACACCTTACCTACAGTAAGGTAACAACACACCTGTCATGTATGTAACACAACTTATGAACACCTTACCTACAGTAAGGTAACAACACACCTGTCATGTATGTAACACAACTTATGAACACCTTACCTACAGTAAGGTAACAACACACCTGTCATATATGTAACACAACTTATGAACACCTTACCTACAGTAAGGTAACAACACACCTGTCATATATGTAACACAACTTATGAACACCTTACCTACAGTAAGGTAACAACACACCTGTCATGTGTGTAACACAACTTATGAACACCTTACCTACAGTAAGGTAACAACACACCTGTCATATATGTAACACAACTTATGAACACCTTACCTACAGTAAGGTAACAACACACCTGTCATATATGTAACACAACTTATGAACACCTTACCTACAGTAAGGTAACAACACACCTGTCATATATGTAACACAACTTATGAACGCCTTACCTACAGTAAGGTAACAACACACCTGTCATGTGTGTAACACAACTTATGAACACCTTACCTACAGTAAGGTAACAACACACCTGTCATATATGTAACACAACTTATGAACACCTTACCTACAGTAAGGTAACAACACACCTGTCATATATGTAACACAACTTATGAACACCTTACCTACAGTAAGGTAACAACACACCTGTCATGTATGTAACACAACTTATGAACACCTTACCTACAGTAAGGTAACAACACACCTGTCATGTATGTAACACAACTTATGAACACCTTACCTACAGTAAGGTAACAACACACCTGTCATATATGTAACACAACTTATGAACACCTTACCTACAGTAAGGTAACAACACACCTGTCATATATGTAACACAACTTATGAACACCTTACCTACAGTAAGGTAACAACACACCTGTCATGTATGTAACACAACTTATGAACACCTTACCTACAGTAAGGTAACAACACACCTGTCATGTATGTAACACAACTTATGAACACCTTACCTACAGTAAGGTAACAACACACCTGTCATGTATGTAACACAACTTATGAACACCTTACCTACAGTAAGGTAACAACACACCTGTCATATATGTAACACAACTTATGAACACCTTACCTACAGTAAGGTAACAACACACCTGTCATATATGTAACACAACTTATGAACACCTTACCTACAGTAAGGTAACAACACACCTGTCATATATGTAACACAACTTATGAACACCTTACCTACAGTAAGGTAACAACACACCTGTCATATATGTAACACAACTTATGAACACCTTACCTACAGTAAGGTAACAACACACCTGTCATATATGTAACACAACTTATGAACACCTTACCTACAGTAAGGTAACAACACACCTGTCATATATGTAACACAACTTATGAACACCTTACCTACAGTAAGGTAACAACACACCTGTCATGTATGTAACACAACTTATGAACACCTTACCTACAGTAAGGTAGCAACACACCTGTCATGTATGTAACACAACTTATGAACACCTTACCTACAGTAAGGTAACAAGACACCTGTCATATATGTAACACAACTTATGAACACCTTACCTACAGTAAGGTAACAACACACCTGTCATGTATGTAACACAACTTATGAACACCTTACCTACAGTAAGGTAACAACACACCTGTCATGTATGTAACACAACTTATGAACACCTTACCTACAGTAAGGTAACAACACACCTGTCATATATGTAACACAACTTATGAACACCTTACCTACAGTAAGGTAACAACACACCTGTCATATATGTAACACAACTTATGAACACCTTACCTACAGTAAGGTAACAACACACCTGTCATATATGTAACACAACTTATGAACACCTTACCTACAGTAAGGTAACAACACAAGTGTCATATATGTAACACAACTTATGAACACCTTACCTACAGTAAGGTAACAACACACCTGTCATATATGTAACACAACTTATGAACACCTTACCTACAGTAAGGTAACAACACACCTGTCATATATGTAACACAACTTATGAACACCTTACCTACAGTAAGGTAACAACACACCTGTCATATATGTAACACAAGTTATGAACACCTTACCTACAGTAAGGTAACAACACACCTGTCATATATGTAACACAACTAATGAACACCTTACCTACAGTAAGGTAACAACACACCTGTCATATATGTAACACAACTTATGAACACCTTACCTACAGTAAGGTAACAACACACCTGTCATATATGTAACACAACTTATGAACACCTTACCTACAGTAAGGTAACAACACACCTGTCATATATGTAACACAACTTATGAACACCTTACCTACAGTAAGGTAACAACACACCTGTCATATATGTAACACAACTTATGAACACCTTACCTACAGTAAGGTAACAACACACCTGTCATATATGTAACACAACTTATGAACACCTTACCTACCCTTCCCTGCCAGTCCAGATTGATCTTCATTTTGATATTAATTGATATTAACAGCCAAACTTTATTGAGCTTGAATTCGTATCATACGTCAGAGCATATACACTTCACATGATGGCTAATTTGTATTTCATTATCTTTCTATTATTCACCTCTACTGAATTATTGTAGGACAGTCGTGCTGTATGTGGACTTTGCTTATATGAATTCGAGCAACAAGAGTGTGGCCAGGATATGTTACTTTCTCTTTAACCCAAACCTCCATTATCACAGTAGCCACATATAAAAGTGACAAGAGGCAGCAGCAGGTCCAGTCATGGTGGGGGAGCTGACCTGGCTGGGTGAATCCTGCCATCACCTGCCCACCCAGGGAAGGAGCAGCAGGAAATCTGGTTATCAAAAGGAATACAAAGGAAGTCAAACAGCAACAGACCAATGGGTCATTTTGATGGTGTTTGTGATAGTGGCAGATATCAGAATATCAGATTAGACTGGTGAAAGTAGAAAGGTAAACAGATAATTCAAAGAGAAAAACCTGCAGTCTGTCTAGGTGACTAAGGAGACGCAAATGATGTCACAAGTGGAGGTGAAGCAAAATATTATCATGTTTATTCTTAAACGTATTTACGTTACTATTTTCGGCCAATATGATTCGTTCTTACACACCATTAGATTAGGAATGGCGTAATGACGATAGACAAATGAATAGATAGAAGAGATTACATTACATACATATTACCATGGAATATATACCATATATTTTCCAAGAGAAAATTAATATGTACAGTTCATTAGTCATTCCATACTGATGATAAATGTATGTCATAACTTCTCTGTAGGCCAGGCTGGCAAAATATTATCATGTTTATTCTTAAACGTATTTACGTTACTATTTTCGGCCAATATGATTGGTTCTTACACACCATTAGATTAGGAATGGCGTAATGATGATAGACAAATGAATAGATAGAAGAGATTACATTACATACATATTACCATGGAATATATACCATATATTTTCCAAGAGAAAATTAATATGTACAGTTCATTAGTCATTCCATACTGATGATAAATGTATGTCATAACTTCTCTGTAGGCCAGGCTGGCTGGCTGGATGGCTGCACATTGGTTTTGGAAATAACCTTTACTTCCCAGCTGGTGAAAACTGATTCATTTATGTAAAGAATAATGAAATTATGATTCATCCCTATATACTGATGCACGGTTTAAACAAGAAAAGAATAATTACATGTCTTATATAAACAATTTATGTAACTATGGTGATAATTCACTTCCAGCTTTCGATATATACTCCTCAAAATATTGTAAAAACCTTAATTTGATAAATGTATTTATTAAGTTCCTCAGAATACTGAAAACTTAGAGACAAGTGTTGATAATTTCATCATAAACATGTTTTCAAAATAGTTTGGTGAAGTATGAAAATCCTTTTGTGTTGTCTTTACTAAAAACCGATTATGATCTGCACAATTCCTCGGGAGATTTACGTCTTTAATACAATGACCTTTAATTGCTCACTGATGTTATATCATCCAAGATGATCAGTTCTATAACTCCAGGACCACTTTTATGGGGCTTCTGTAACGCTATGGCTGCACTACAGTCAGTAGCAGGTAAATGTTGGATTCTTTTGGAGTGAGATATTCCATGACGAGATGTTTATGGCCATTAACGATAATATTACCACGTCGAAGGTGATTTTACACCTGTGGTGTAACCCCATGCAGGCGGAGTCCGGTAACACTTCAACATATATACATTCTGTTATACATTTGATGTATGACGTATGATATGGATGAAGGTGACATGACCTTAGCTCTTCATAACCTGCTAAATGTGACAACATACATATATTCCTGTTACCAAGTAGCAAATACTGTTATAGTATGTTGTACTGTATGGTACAGCTTCTGGTTTAATGACCTTTACCTGTTAATAACCAGTAAATCCCACGATACACATACATGTTGACCTGTTACAGAGCGGCAGACCGACAAGACCCCGTGCCAGGCAGGGACAAATTGTCATAATAAATGTTATAATGATTTATATTTTGATGGAATTGTTTATAAAGATGAGTTACCATAATTATGACGAAATATATCCACATTCACACTCACCAACCCTTCCCAGACAACACGAGTCGTATTGATCATTTCTAAATTAATTGGACACATCCGGGAAGATACCTTCTACCGTGTGTACTTTACTTTAAAGTTAAGTTCATAGCAAATAGAGCGAAACTAACTGTCTGTATTACCAACAAAAATCGCTATGAGGTATAAACATGTCTAGTAATGACGTCACGCTGATAAACACAAACTGGTGGGCAAACGTTTGACCTCAGATGATGAGGTGAAATACTTTTCCTTAACAAGATTGAGGAATCATTTCCAGAATCATTTACCAATTACATTGTGGTTGAAAGCATTACTATAGATATGTGTGAGAATACAATTGATGAATATCTCGCTTCAGGTCCAAGAATAACAACATTTGCAACCTCCATTGTCACGCTGACAATATATAGGTTTTTCTCTTTGACTTTTGCGTGTGCCTTCTAACCCAACCCCCCCCATCCCCCCAACACCACCCCCACATCCCACCAACACCACCCCCCACCCACCCACACACCACCAACACCACCAGCAGACCCATGCAGGCCCCCATGTCACTTACGTCACTACAGTTTCCAGGCACCACGTGGCATTTTAGTGGCTGTTAATTACCACTCCTCTGACTCAGGCAGCTTTCTTACCTTCCTGTCTCACCCAGACGTTGTCTGCTGGCTCTCACTCCACAAACATACAACCTCTCCTTCCCAGACATAACACATCACAACACCTTACTCCCACCACTTTCATCTTTTTCTTCGTGACAATATATTTCTCTGCGGAGAGCGTTACGCGCTTGCCCTGCCTTTGGCAAAATCTCGTTAGATGAACTCATGAGCATGAACTCCTCTCTCTCTCTCTCTCTCTCTCTCTCTCTCTCTCTCTCTCTCTCTCTCTCTCTCTCTCTCTCTCTCTCTCTCTCTCTCTCTCTCTCTCTCCCCAGCCAGCCACTATGAATGTAGATTGCGTGACTGAGTGAAAGCGATGAAGTTCTTACCATATGATGGCGAGCCACTCTGCACCACACCCACCCACCCACCCAGCACATATCAACTTGCCTCTTGCCGGATATATATATATATATATATATATATATATATATATATATATATATATATATATATATATATATATATATATATATATATATATATATATATATATATATATATATACATAGAGAGAGAGAGAGAGAGAGAGAGAGAGAGAGAGAGAGAGAGAGAGAGAGAGAGAGAACCTACCTACGAGTATTTACGGTCACAAAAAAATACTTGAAACAAAGGCCCCGCCGGGAATCGAACCCGGACCAACTGTTTATGAGGCAGATGTGCTAACCACTACACCACGGAGCCACTTGTCAGTGGCGGAAAATTCTCTTATATATTAACAAACATGACTGAGGACTTAAAGAATCTGGTACAAACATAATGGTTATTGTGATAAATGAATTGTTTATGATGAATATGTATTGTGTTGCATTATAATAATTGCTCATAACCAAGATCTTTAAGCCTGAATCCTTAAGATTATATAAGAAATGATAAAAACGTGTTAAGAACATAAACATTTATGATTATAAAGAATAGAATGCATTATCATGTGGGTATCTAACTGAAAATGCAATACAAGGAGCTAGTTTAAGGCAGGAGTATTTCATCTTTTTAACAAAATTTTTACCTCAACGTCCTTTATTTTTCATCATAATTTTATATGTTTACTATCAAGAAATGCCTTTTACCTAACATAAAAATTCTGTATAGGTATTTGATCGCTGTTCTCCAACGAAGCATTGAATAACTCTTCGTTAGTGAAGTTCATTTCGTGTAATAGATCATGTATTACAAAGCTCTGTCTATCCACACAAGTGTTATACATCCCGGGCAACGATATTCTAGAGATAACGGACATATAACATATGTAGTCTTCTATAGATATTTATAAAAAAAATTTCCTGAGGGACAAAACCTAAGACTTTCGTATCAACGTTTATCATTTGTAAGTGATCAAGCATTACAAAGGTGTGTCCATTACCACATGTGCTACTGATCCCAGGTAAAGGTATTTCATCATCTTTGTATCTTTAACCTTTCTAGTTATAGATGTTTCATCCCTGATTCCATCCTCACAATGGATGTATGTGGTTTGTGTTGTCTTAACATATCATTAGTCAGTTGAAGTGGAGAACATGCTCCACAGCCTAGCCACTCTACTCTGTCTTCCACATGCTATTCAAGAGGTGTTACCGGATTCCGCCTATAAGTGTTTACACCGGGGGTAACAAGTCACCTCCGGACGGCTTCTTCTTTTTACTTTTGATGATTTGAAAAATTTATGAATCATATTTGGTTTTATGATGTCAATAAGATTGTTGGAAATTGTATATAATAATCTTTATCTGTCATTTGATAAACTTCAATTCATCAAAGATAAAGTTTATGATCATTGATTAAAATTATAATCTCTCGTTGTTACTGATGTAAGTTTTTTATCTAACAAAATACTTTCATTTGACTCATAAAGAATATTATTAAGGAAAACATAAATAATCTTTCATTAGTTCTCATCTGTCATTTGATGAACTTTAATTCATCAAAGATAAAGTTTATGAATATTGATTGTTTATCTCTCGTTGTTACTGATGTAAGTTTTTTATCTAACGAAATACTTTCATTGGACTCATAAAGAATATTCTTAAGGAAAATGTAAATAATCTTTCATTAGTTTTCATCACACAAAATAAAAGTCTCTTTTTCAAAGTTTTCTCAGCGGATGATGCTAACATTTTGAAGAGTAGAAACTCATAACTTAGAATCCATGAACCTTGTGTTAATAATAATTACATTACTTTTCTCTAAACAATACTTTTTTTCAGTATGTAAAGCCCGGATGAAAAGCCTGCAACATAGATAATGACGCAATCATCTTTATGGTATTGAAGATATTACAAATTTCTACACATAAAACATTCATCTGCAAAATAGAAATCTTTATGTTAGATATGTTAATCTTAACGACATCTCGGCCATGTGTTAACCACGTGGTTGATGGAGGATTAACCGCCAGATCCCACGAAGACAGAAGACAGAAGACAGTAGAGAGAAGACCGAAGAAAGAAGTGGATTGTAACGTTGCCTCCCGCGTTGGTCCTTCCCGCGGGAGACCGTTACGGTGACGACGCCGGCAGGCTGTTCCCTCACCACCCTCGCTGCTCCCCACACCCCCGCGTTGCCTCCACTCCATCTTCACATGTCTTTTTATTTTCTATTTTTTATCATCCATCATCCATCTCTCGACCGTTTGGCTTGAGCAATCTCTACCCCAGCTTCCCCACCCCATTCTGGAAAACTCATTTTCCTGAGGAGTGGAGGCTGGAGTGGACCTGTTCTCACCTGACGGGGTGGAGACCCTCACACTATCTCTTACCTCTCCCCTACCTTGGACCGTCGAGCCTCCCTCACTCACGTTTTCTCGCACTAGGACACTGATGCCACCAACATGCCGCCCGACATACGTCTAAAATCCCTCAAAACTGATTGTCTCCCTCCTTCCACGTTCGAACTCCTGTCCATCGTCTTTAAGACCACTGAGATCCGTCCTACTAGGGTCATTCAATTCCCCTCGAACAAATACCAGTTTAAGATTTGCTTGGACAAAGATAGTCATTTAGATAGAATCCTATCTAAGCCTCTCCTTGATGAACTAGCTAAAAACAAACTAACAAAAAACTACCAAATCGTTCAGGACCGCTGCCCCTTCAAGCTAGATGTACTATTATTGCCTACAATGTTGATGAATCTATCTTGTCCCTCAGCCCTTCGGAGATTGTTGAAGCCATCAATGGCGAAAACAATGACGTTAATGTCATCAACGTCTATAAACCGAATAACTCCAGATCAATAAAGATACAATGTTCAAACCCGACCGAGGCCGATCGCCTGCTCTCCCGGGGAGTCCTGTTCCCCATGATCTCTGTGCCTGCAAAATCCCTGAAGAAAGATGAACATCTCGACGTACAACAATGTTTCAAATGTCTGAAATACGGACATGAGACTAAGAACTGTAAAGAACCCCACCAAACCTGTAGTCAATGCGCGGAAACTGGTCATGGTTTTCGTGAGTGCAAGGCTCAGGCAGCGAAGTGTGTCAATTGTAAAGGTAGACATGTTGCTGTATCTGGGCTGTGCCCACGTAAGAAGGAGCAACTCCGCGCGGTTCGTCAGGCACAAAAATCCAACTCACCTCCTTCCACAAAGCCTCACCTCTACGCAACAGTTGCTGCTGCTGCTCCTCCCCCTGCCACCCAAGCTTCTCCTATCCCAACTACTAATTCTTCAGACCTCCTCACCCTACAAGGTAGGATGCATGCGTGCTACCTAAAAGCGTTGTTCCTGAGCGGGGAAGATAAGTCGGAATTCATCAGAATTTTCGATTTGCTTCTTGCTCATAACAACCTACCCAATGTACGAACTCCACCTGAACTCCTCAGCTCCCCCGCCACCAACCATCCCTCACCGACCAGTGTATCGTCCGCCACCCTGACCCCTAACGAAAACGTATCCCAGGAGACCCCCAGTAACACTTCCAACTCTCCCCCAACTACTCAACCTGTCACCCTCCCAACTTCCAATACCCCCTCCGCACCCTCTAGCACAACTCCATCCACAACCCCCCCAACCCGACACCAACAATCCTACTGTCTCTCCAAATACCGATTCCTCTCCCACCCCCACCGTCCCAACTTCCACCACCACGACAGTTCCCCCAGGGCCTCCACACACCAATCCCCCCCTCCAACCACCCCCTCCCTTCCTGCGGCTAACCCTCCCAGAGGGTTAGATATATCCGGAGATGACATTGACACAAAGGTCAATAATGTAACCAATACCATGCTCAGGGCTGCTGAGGCCTCTATTCCTAAGATCTTTACAATATCCACAAAGCACAGAGTTCCTTGGTGGACACCAGATTGCCGAAATGTGAGCGCAATAGGAGATATAGGATTTTCGATAAAGAACCTCAGATAACAAGTTCATTGCATATAAACAAGCGAGGTCTCAGGAAAGAGGAACAATAAGAGAAGCAAAAAGAGGCTCCTGGCGTGGCTATGTTTCAACTGTTAATAAGGACACACCAAGCAGTCAGGTCTGGTCCACAATAAAGAAAATGACCAGAAGATATAAACAACCTTCCATCCCTCAACTTAACATGCAAGACGGCATCATAGACGACCCAGTTGACATAGCCAACGCTATCGCCAGGAGATTCTCAGACATAAGTAGCTCGGCCAATTACGATCGACAATTTTTACCGCACAAACGTCAGGCCGAGCAAACAGTGATTAACTTTGCCACATAAGATAAAAACATACAATATAAAAATACCTTTATACTTAAAGAACTACTTCTTGTCCTGAAATCCTGTAAAGGTTCCATTCCAGGACCCACCGGGATAACCTACGAGATGCTTTAGCATTTTAGTCAGGCCAACCTGACTAAGTTGTTAGCATTATACAATGAAATTTGGACGTCTCGAACGTTTCCAAACTCATGCCACTTTGCGCACGTCATCCCCATCCCAAAAGCTTCTGGACGCCTTACGAACATCAATTCGGTT
Source organism: Panulirus ornatus (assembly GCF_036320965.1). Classification (NCBI taxonomy): domain Eukaryota; kingdom Metazoa; phylum Arthropoda; class Malacostraca; order Decapoda; family Palinuridae; genus Panulirus; species Panulirus ornatus. The sequence continues at coordinate 51,843,879 of NC_092231.1, forward strand.
CGACCTATTGCACTGACGAGCTGCATATGCAAGGTCATGAAAAGAATGGTTAATAAAAGGCTTCTTCTTGTTATTAGAAAACGCAGAAGTTATCAAATGATCAACAGTATGCATTTCGTAAACACAGAAGCACAATGGATCATTAAAAAGATTTAGAACAGAGGCCTCAGGCCCCTGATTCTCAGAATACACTTCTTCAGTGAGAATTCTGGTCTGGAAGTAAAAGAAGTGGACACGCTGGTCAGAAATAAACTACCTCCCAGGGAATAGCCAAGAATAAAAACTAAGACCAACTGGCTCCCTGTGGCGAAAAGGAAGGCGCCGGAGAGTGAGGTACACCAGCGATTCCGTCATGTCATCATGCATCATTTATCATATGTCCACTTCTCCACAGATGGTTCCAAGACAGGTGAGTGTGTGGGTACAGGCTACCGAACCATACAATTGTTTTCTGCGCAGAATTATTTGCTATTGACAAGGCCATAGATTATATACTTAATTAATTCATATCAAATCAGTCATTTTTACCGATTCATTGTCAGCTCGTAAAGCTATAAATTTGGGTTATACCGAGTCGAATGAAATTCAGGGCAACATCATTAATAAACTAAATTTATGGAATAAAGATACCATCTTGATTTGGGTGCCTGGCGGGTCATTGCAACATTTACGGCAACAATGAACAGGCAGACTGGTTGGCTAAGTCGACCTCAGAACCCGAGGAGGTGGGAAGTTCCGATCCCTCGGGAGCTGGGGTCCTGCCTTTCCTTGGGAAAGTATTCAATATTTCTTCTGTGGCAAAGTCAGTGGACCAGTCTGACTATAGCAAGAAAATATAAACCACAAGTAGCGGACTGGACGAGCTGGTACAGGAAGAACAGAAGAGAGGAAGTCGTGCTGGCCCGTCTACGTCTCAACTGCACCCACAGTACCCACTTACAACCATATATAAGCCGAGACTTTCCAACAAGATGCGAAACCTGCTAATCGAGTCTGACAATAGACCACCTCCTCACACAGTGCACGAAACATCATGAAAACTGGAAGAGGCTGATAGAATATTTCAAGAACAAGAAAACCAACTTCACCATCTACAATCTACTTGGTGATGATAACAACATAATTAACCAGTTGTTTATTTTTCCCAAGGAAACAGAAATAATCAAGATGATATAAGGTGGTTCGTTGGTTGAACTCTGTGCCGGAGCTGGCTTCGTGGTGTGGCTGCTCTCACTCTGGGCTGGTTGTTGTGTGGTGGGAGAAGCAATTTGATCATTATGCTGCTGGCCAGGATCGAGGGTGGTTTCGGCCTCGAGTTGGTTCCGTTATGGTGTCCAGCTGACGAGTTGCAGAAACCATTATGTTATATTTCATATATATGTTCTATGTTATGGTGCAGGACTATCTCTAATCTATCCTTTCACTTTCTCAGTCCTTCTGGAAGCTGCACCAGTGGATGTTGTGTCGACTGGGTGGTGTTTGCCGCTACGTTGACACAATAACCACTTACCAACTTTTCTTCCATTTTTTTTCACCTATAGGACTAGGTAGTACTAATAGGTATTGATGTTATTATTATGTAGGGACTTTATACAGTCAAAAATCAAACAGAGTTGCAGGCCTAATGACCTTACTTATAGGTCGCTGGCCGTTAAACCCAACAAATGAATGAATGAATCCATACAATATACAGGAGGAGCATAATAAGAATACCAGGCGCACGTGCACTACACAAGGTTGAGCTGGAGAGGGACATTGGCGTCTACATGGACTCCAGCTGTGTGTATCTATGCCAGAGTCAACTCTGATAACATGATGATAGCAATCAAGATAACATGATGATAGCAATCAAGATAACATGATGATAGCAATCAAGATAACATGATGATAGCAATCAAGATAACATGATGATAGCAATCAAGATAACATGATGATAGCAATCAAGATAACATGATGATAGCAATCAAGATAACATGATAATAGCAATCAAGACAACATGATGATAGCAATCGAGACAACATGATGATAGCAATCAAGATAACATGATGATAGCAATCAAGATAACATGATGATAGCAATCAAGATAACATGATGATAGCAATCAAGATAACATGATGATAGCAATCAAGATAACATGATGATAGCAATCAAGATAACATGATGATAGCAATCAAGATAACATGATGATAGCAATCAAGACAACATGATGATAGCAATCAAGACAAAATGATGACAGCAATCAAGATAACATGATGATAGCAATCAAGACAACATGATGATAGCAATCAAGACAAAATGATGACAGCAATCAAGGCAACATCATGATAGCAATCAAGACAACATGATGATAGCAATCAAGACAACATGATGATAGCAATCAAGATAACATGGTGATAGCAATCAAGATAACATGATGATAGCAATCAAGACAACATGATGATAGCAATCAAGACAACATGATGATAGCAATCAAGATAACATGATGATAGCAATCAAGATAACATGATGATAGCAATCAAGATAACATGATGATAGCAATCAAGACAAAATGATGACAGCAATCAAGGCAACATGATGATAGCAATCAAGACAACATGATGATAGCAATCAAGACAACATGATGATAGCAATCAAGACAACATGATGATAGCAATCAAGACAACATGATAGCAATCAAGACAACATGATGATAGCAATCAAGATAACATGATGATAGCAATCAAGATAACATGATGATAGCAATCAAGACAACATGATGATAGCAATCAAGATAACATGATGATAGCAATCAAGATAACATGATGATAGCAATCAAGATAACATGATGATAGCAATCAAGATAACATGATGATAGCAATCAAGACAACATGATGATAGCAATCAAGATAACATGATGATAGCAATCAAGATAACATGATGATAGCAATCAAGATAACATGATGATAGCAATCAAGATAACATGATGATAGCAATCAAGACAACATGATGATAGCAATCAAGATAACATGATGATAGCAATCAAGATAACATGATGATAGCAATCAAGATAACATGATGATAGCAATCAAGACAACATGATGATAGCAATCAAGACAACATGATGATAGCAATCAAGGCAACATGATAGCAATCAAGACAACATGATGATAGCAATCAAGATAACATGATGATAGCAATCAAGATAACATGATGATAGCAATCAAGACAACATGATGATAGCAATCAAGATAACATGATGATAGCAATCAAGATAACATGATGATAGCAATCAAGACAACATGATGATAGCAATCAAGACAACATGATGATAGCAATCAAGATAACATGATGATAGCAATCAAGATAACATGATGATAGCAATCAAGATAACATGATGATAGCAATCAAGATAACATGATGATAGCAATCAAGACAACATGATGATAGCAATCAAGATAACATGATAGCAATCAAGACAACATGATGATAGCAATCAAGATAACATGATGATAGCAATCAAGATAACATGATGATAGCAATCAAGATAACATGATGATAGCAATCAAGACAACATGATGATAGCAATCAAGACAACATGATGATAGCAATCAAGACAACATGATGATAGCAATCAAGATAACATGATGATAGCAATCAAGATAACATGATGATAGCAATCAAGATAACATGATGATAGCAATCAAGATAACATGATGATAGCAATCAAGATAACATGATGATAGCAATCAAGATAACATGATGATAGCAATCAAGATAACATGATGATAGCAATCAAGATAACATGATGATAGCAATCAAGATAACATGATGATAGCAATCAAGATAACATGATGATAGCAATCAAGATAACATGATGATAGCAATCAAGATAACATGATGATAGCAATCAAGACAACATGATGATAGCAATCAAGATAACATGATGATAGCAATCAAGATAACATGATGATAGCAATCAAGATAACATGATGATAGCAATCAAGACAACATGATGATAGCAATCAAGACAACATGATGATAGCAATCAAGATAACATGATGATAGCAATCAAGACAACATGATGATAGCAATCAAGATAACATGATGATAGCAATCAAGATAACATGATGATAGCAATCAAGACAACATGATGATAGCAATCAAGACAACATGATAGCAATCAAGACAACATGATGATAGCAATCAAGATAACATGATGATAGCAATCAAGATAACATGATGATAGCAATCAAGACAACATGATGATAGCAATCAAGACAACATGATGATAGCAATCAAGACAACATGATGATAGCAATCAAGACAACATGATGATAGCAATCAAGATAACATGATGATAGCAATCAAGATAACATGATGATAGCAATCAAGACAACATGATGATAGCAATCAAGATAACATGATGATAGCAATCAAGACAACATGATGATAGCAATCAAGACAACATGATGATAGCAATCAAGACAACATGATGATAGCAATCAAGGCAACATGATAGCAATCAAGACAACATGATGATAGCAATCAAGATAACATGATGATAGCAATCAAGATAACATGATGATAGCAATCAAGACAACATGATGCTAGCAATCAAGATAACATGATGATAGCAATCAAGACAAAATGATGATAGCAATCAAGACAACATGATGATAGCAATCAAGACAACATGATAGCAATCAAGACAACATGATGATAGCAATCAAGATAACATGATGATAGCAATCAAGATAACATGATGATAGCAATCAAGACAACATGATGATAGCAATCAAGACAACATGATGATAGCAATCAAGATAACATGATGATAGCAATCAAGATAACATGATGATAGCAATCAAGACAACATGATGCTAGCAATCAAGATAACATGATGATAGCAATCAAGATAACATGATGATAGCAATCAAGACAACATGATGATAGCAATCAAGATAACATGATGATAGCAATCAAGATAACATGATGATAGCAATCAAGACAAAATGATGATAGCAATCAAGACAACATGATGATAGCAATCAAGGCAACATGATAGCAATCAAGACAACATGATGATAGCAATCAAGATAACATGATGATAGCAATCAAGACAACATGATGATAGCAATCAAGACAACATGATGCTAGCAATCAAGATAACATGATGATAGCAATCAAGACAAAATGATGATAGCAATCAAGACAACATGATGATAGCAATCAAGACAACATGATAGCAATCAAGACAACATGATGATAGCAATCAAGATAACATGATGATAGCAATCAAGATAACATGATGATAGCAATCAAGACAACATGATGCTAGCAATCAAGATAACATGATGATAGCAATCAAGATAACATGATGATAGCAATCAAGATAACATGATGATAGCAATCAAGACAACATGATGATAGCAATCAAGATAACATGATGATAGCAATCAAGATAACATGATGATAGCAATCAAGATAACATGATGATAGCAATCAAGATAACATGATGATAGCAATCAAGACAAAATGATGACAGCAATCAAGATAACATGATGATAGCAATCAAGAAAACATGATAACAAGATATCTGGCTACTTGTCAAAGCTCTTGCGAGACCTCACATTGTGTCTTATTGTATCCAGTATTCCTACAAGTTATGACATATGTATAAGGATGTAATAATTAGTGAAGATGAACAGAGATGGACAACTAAGAAATAATTTGCTATCTAGACAAACTGTGTTACAAGGAAAGGCCACAAACAGGAGCAGCTAACCCTGGCATACAGATACCAGACAGGTCAGATGGTGGAGGTGTATAAGATATTGAATAGCTATTGTGATCAAGTATTATTATGTTATGTAGTCATGTGAGTGTGAAGGTACGGGGGCAGAACACTTAATGATGATAATAAACATGGGATGATGGAGACCATGGAATTCAAAACATTCACTGAAGGAAGCGTTGATACGAGTATTTCACTGCCAGAAAATGTTGCAAGTGACCCTTTGTGTTCAAGCCTTCCAGTGTAGTGTAAACATAAAGTCAGTGTTAAGATGATTTAGTCAAAATAATGGTCAAGACATGACCAACCTGAAGGCAGCGGTCTGGACATTAGCGTCAGCCACAGTCCAGTAACGTACCTGAGCAAGTAAACCCAAGTAATACACCTGACCCAAGAATCAAGGGCTTTACCTACGCCTGGTTTACCTACTCCAGCAGGGCGCTCCTACCCCCAGTTTACCTCTACCTACTCCAGCAGGGCGCTCCTACCCCTAGTTTACCTCTACCTACTCCAGCAGGGCGCTCCTACCCCTGGTTTACCTCTTCCTACCCCAGCAGGGCGCTCCTACCTCCAGTTTACCTCTACCTACTCCAGCAGGGCGCTCCTACCCCCAGTTTACCTCTACCTACTCCAGCAGGGCGCTCCTACCCCTAGTTTACCTCTACCTACTCCAGCAGGGGGCTCCTACCCCTAGTTTACCTCTACCTACTCCAGCAGGGCGCTCCTACCCCTAGTTTACCTCTACCTACTCCAGCAGGGGGCTCCTACCCCTAGTTTACCTCTACCTACTCCAGCAGGGCGCTCCTACCCCTAGTTTACCTCTACCTACTCCAGCAGGGCGCTCCTACCCCTAGTTTACCTCTACCTACTCCAGCAGGGGGCTCCTACCACTAGTTTACCTCTACCTACTCCAGCAGGGCGCTCCTACCCCTAGTTTACCTCTACCTACTCCAGCAGGGCGCTCCTACCCCTAGTTTACCTCTACCTACTCCAGCAGGGCGCTCCTACCCCTAGTTTACCTCTACCTACTCCAGCAGGGGGCTCCTACCCCTAGTTTACCTCTACCTACTCCAGCAGGGCGCTCCTACCCCTAGTTTACCTCTACCTACTCCAGCAGGGCGCTCCTACCCCTAGTTTACCTCTACCTACTCCAGCAGGGGGCTCCTACCCCTAGTTTACCTCTACCTACTCCAGCAGGGCGCTCCTACCCCTAGTTTACCTCTACCTACTCCAGCAGGGCGCTCCTACCCCTAGTTTACATCTACCTACTCCAGCAGGGCGCTCCTACCCCTAGTTTACCTCTACCTACTCCAGCAGGGGGATCCTACCCCTAGTTTACATCTACCTACTCCAGCAGGCGGCACCTACCCCTAGTTTACCTCTACTTACTCCAGCAGGGGGATCCTACCCCTAAATTACCTTTACCTACTCCAGCAGGGCGCTCCTACCCCTAGTTTACCTTTACCTACTCCAGAAGGGCGCTCCTACCACTGGTTTATCTCTACCTACTACAGCAGGGCGCTCCTACACTAGTTTACCTCTACCTACTCCAGCAGGGGGATCCTACCCCTAGTTTACATCTACCTACTCCAGCAGGGGGCTCCTACCCCTAGTTTACCTCTACCTACTCCAGCAGGGCGCTCCTACCCCTAGTTTACCTCTACCTACTCCAGCAGGGCGCTCCTACCCCTAGTTTACCTCTACTTACTCCAGCAGGGGGATCATACCCCTAGTTTACATCTACCTACTCCACAGGGGCTCCTACTCATAGTCTACCTCTACCTACTCCAGCAGGGCGCTTCTACCCCTAGTTTACCTCTACTTACTCCAGCAGTGGGCTTCTACCCCTAGTTTACCTCTACCTACTCCAGCAGTGGGCTTCTACCCCTAGTTTACCTCTACCTACTCCAGCAGGGGGCTCCTACCCCTAGTTTACCTCTACCTACTTCAGCAGGGGGATCCTATCCCTAGTTTACCTCTACCTACCCCAGCAGGGGGCTCCTACCCCTAGTTTACCTCTACCTACCCCAGCAGTGCGCTCCTACCCCTAGTTTACCTCTACCTACCCCAGCAGGGGGATCCTACCCCTAGTTTACCTCTACCTACTCCAACAGGGCGCTCCTACCCCTAGTTTACCTCTACCTACTCCAGCAGGGCGCTCCTACCCCTAGTTTACCTCTACCTACTCCAGCAGGGGGCTCCTACCCCTTATTTACCTCTACCTACTCCAGCAGGGCGCTCCTACCCCTAGTTTACCTCTATCTACTCCAGCAGGGGGCTCCTACCCCTAGTTTACCTCTACCTACTCCAGCAGGGCGCTCCTACCCCTAGTTTACCTCTACCTACCCCAGCAGGGGGCTCCTACCCCTAGTTTACCTCTACCTACTCCAGCAGGGCGCTCCTACCCCTAGTTTACCTCTACCTACTCCAGCAAGGGGCTCCTACCCCCAGTTTACCTCTACCTACTCCAGCAGGGGGCTCCTACCCATAGTTTACCTCTACCTACTCAAGCAGAGCGCTCCTACCCCGGACCCCATATAGACAACACAACATGGAGACATCACTTACCTTAACGAGGTGATTACAGATCTGTGGTGGAAGTGGTGATCAGCGATGAGCAATATCCTGTGGAAGATGTGGTGATGACTGTGGCTGCTCCATGACAGCAGTGGTGGCAATGTTGTCAGTTTCCTGGGCTCAGTCTGGGAAGGACAACAATGTTGTCAGTTTCCTGGGCTCAGTCTGGGAAGGACAACAATGTTGTCAGTGTCCTGGGCTCAGTCTGGGTGGTGACAATGTTGTCAGTGTCCTGGGCTCAGTCTGGGTGGTGACAATGTTGTCAGTGTCCTGGGCTCAGTCTGGGAAGGACAACAATGTTGTCAGTTTCCTGGGCTGAGTCTGGGTGGTGACAATGTTGTCAGTGTCCTGGGCTCAGTCTGGGAAGGACAACAATGTTGTCAGTGTCCTGGGCTCAGTCTGGGAAGGACAACAATTATCTTGCCTTCCCTCCATCACTCGGTAACTAGGATATAATCTCTGGCCTAATTGACTTTCATTAATTTCATAGTGAGGAATCTACAACCATTTCAGAGTTCACCTCACAACGATGTATAATGACCTCACAAACGAGTGAGAAGACACACACACACACACACACACACACACACACACACACACACACACACACAACGATGTATAATGACCTCACAAACGAGTGAGAACACACACACACACACACACACACACACACACACACAACGATGTATAATGACCTCACAAACGAGTGAGAACACACACACACACACACACACACACAGTTGTTTACGAAGTGGAGTCGTTCACCTTAAACCAGTGGAACAAGTGAACACACAACCAAGTGGCCACATTTGTAGATATATTAACCAATCACATAATTCAAGTGATCAATCAAGCACTGGGACTCTGTCTCCACACAAATGTTTCTTTATAATTTTGTCATAACGAAATGGATGATTTATTCACAGACACCTGAAGTTCAGGTATTGTACTGCACCATTACGAGACGAGATATTCCCCACACCGATCTTCAGGGATATTGACCATTACGAGAAGAGATATTCCCCACACCGATCTTCAGTGACATTGGCCGTTGAATTACGAACACTGAAGGAGCGACCTTCACACTCACTGAGCTACTTCGCGCCACTAATTATAAGCAAATCGAAGTTAACAAATGTGCGCATGCGCCATCAGGCCGAGCATGCGCAAGAGGCAAAAGTGAATCTCAGTCTGAGCATGCGCAAAGGGGAAATCTTCTTATAAGCATGCGCTAAAAGAATATTTTGTGCGAGCTTGTGCAAAAAGAGGATTTCATCCAGTATAAGTGTATGTAGAATCTGGCTTACACTTAAAACATATAATACAAAAACATTAATCCTAAGACTCGCACAAGACATCACACAAGAACAGTGCAAAATACAGTAACTGGTGAAGTAATACAGCAAGAAATCCTCTTCTGCGCAGACTTGGCCAAAATATCACTTTCGCGCATGCTCAGAGTAAGCTACACCTCTAGTGCATTTTAGAGTAAGCTTCACCTCAAGCGCATGCTCAGAGTAAGCTTCACTCTTAGAGTATGCTCAGAGTAAGCTACACTTCTAGCGCAGACTCAGAGTAAGCTTCACCTCATGAGCATGCTCAGAGTAAGCTTTACCTTTAGTGCATGCTCAGAGTAAGCTTCACTTCTAGCTCATGCTCAGAGTGAGCTTCACCTCTAGAGTATACTCAGAGTACCCTTCACTTCTAGCGCATGCTTAGAGTAAGCTTCACCCCCAGCACAATCTCAGAGTAAACTTCATCCCTAGCGCAATCTCAGAGTAAGCTTCACCTCTAGAGTATGCTCAGAGTAAGCTTCACCTCAAGCACATGCTCAGAGTAAGCTTCACCCCATGAGCATGTTCAAAGTAAGCTTTACCTCTTGCGCATGCTCAGAGTAAGCTTCACCTCTGGCGCATACTCAGAGTAACTTTTACAAACAATAAAAATAACTGTGTATGTTAAACTGTTTGTTTCAAATGCTCGGTAGATGACCGGCACATATGTCCTGTACGTAATGATATGCGAGTATGCTGGAACAACAACAAAATTATGGCTGACAGAGAAATTCTGAAAACATTTGGCTTCATCGTCCAGCAAAAAAATACATAAGAAACAAATGTTTTCTTCCATGGGACCAAATCCTTGTTGACCAGTGTTACCGGACTGTGGCTGACACTTATGTCCAGACCGGTGCCTTCAGGTTGGTCATGTCTTGACCATTATTTTGACTAAATCATCTTAACACTGACTTTATGTTTACACTACACTGGAAGGCTTGAACACAAAGGGTCACTTGCAACATTTTCTGGCAGTGAAATACTCGTATCAACGCTTCCTTCAGTGAATGTTTTGAATTCCATGGTCTCCATCATCCCTTGTTTATTGTCATCATTAAGTGATCTGCCTCCGTACCTTCACACTCACATGACTACATAACTACATGACAGGTTCACTCAACACGAACGTGATAATTAGTGGAAGGTCTTACACAAGTGACCATTGTTAAAGACGAAGGATAAAATGATCCACAACTTGTCCTTCATGTTTCTCATAAGGTTAAGATAAGGCAATATTCCTTTTACACAACAATACGGCTTTACATAAAGCATCATCATGCTTGAGCCTTATTCAACTATGAGCATTATAAAGGGTTCAAACTGTTGATGGCTGATGATTCATTGACCATTGGGGAAAAATCTGATAACTTCTTATACGAGACCAGTGGCAAGCCGGCAAGACGGAGTTAATGATTTAACTTGACAACATCCACAAAGGTTTTGGTAACTCTCTAGTTTAACTTAGCACTTTCGTGATCTGTCAAATTATTCATCATTAAACATGTTTGTCTCTTACGGGTATTACAGATATCAACCTGAAGCTTAGGGTGAGGAAATTATAATGCATAAAAGTAACTGACTTCTACAAAAGTATGTACACAAGGAACATTGATTTATGTAAACAAGTTTCATATGACGTAGTCCTCTCATGATGAAGAAAAGTTCCAGAGTAAAGGTTAAAGTTTGATGATTCGTGAGTCCCTCAAAACAAGATCATAATATTTTGGTCAGACGTGAACCAGAACAAAAAGATCGTAAAGGGAAGTTTCAAGTTAGATGACCCGTGTGCACTGTAAAATCCAAGTAAGAGTTCCAAAGAGATGCTGTAGTTTCACGACCTGGGGCCCCTCAAAAGCTGAACAAAATCGTGTGGCGTTCGCTTAAATGAAAGTTCCAAAGTGAAGCTTTACTCTGATGGAGCCAACATGTGCTGAATAAAATCGTAATTTGTCCTCCAGAATAAAATTCAGAAAGTGAAGCTTTATCATGATGACCCATACAGCCAGCTAAAGCTGGATAAAGTAGTTTAGCGTCGGCCAAATTTAAATTCCCAAATTGAAGCTTTACTTTGATAATCCTTGGATCCCAGAAAAACGCAAGAAACTGTCTGGTGTCGGCCAAAATAATACTACCAAGGTGAAGCTTTACTTTGATGAACACTGGAAGCCTCAGAAACTGAGTAAATCGTCTGGTGCAGGCAGAATAAATTTCCGAAAGTTAAACTTTCTACTAATACCCCGTGGAGCCGCAAAACTTGAATAGAGTCATATGTGGCGTCGGGCAGAATATTTCCCAAGCTGAAGCTTTACTTTGATGACCTTTATAGCCAGCAGAAGCTGCATGAAAACGTCTTACGTCGGCTAAAATTAAATTCCCAAAATGATGAATTCCTTCAATTACCCGTGAAGCCCAATAAGTATGAATAAACTGTTAGACTTCGACCAAAATAGAATTCGGAAAGTGAAGCATTATTTTTCATGATTCTTGGAGGCCATAAATGATAAATAATATAATCTGGCATCGGCCAAAATATAACCCAAAGTGAAACTTTAGCATGATGACCAGTGGACAACGCAGAGGATGAATGTAATAATGTGTCGTCGACCAAAATATAATTTCCAAAGTGAAGCTTTATTTCCATAGCCCGCTGAGCCCAGAAAAGCTGCAAAATATTGTATGGCAATAATTTCTGATTTTTCAAATGATTTTTTCCACCTGTTGGAACTGATGTAAGTAATCAAAGATATGAAAACCGATGGAAAAGTTCAGTTTAACGCTTTTACGAATGTCTTGCTGCGTGTTTGGGAAGAGCAGTAAACTACAGGAATATATTGGTCTAATGTCCCCTGCTCGTCCAACAGCAGATATTGTATGGTCTGAGACATTATTTCTGGTGGAGGTGGATTCTCTCCGGCATTGCGTAAATCACTTCCACAAACTTGCGCCATTTTGCACAAATACAGATCCGATATGATGCATTTCCCAGCTCTGTTATGTTATGGACCCTAGTCATCCTAGCCTAGCCTAGCCTAAATAAAAAGGTGTGGAATAATGTGCAACATTTCTCCTTCATTACAAGTGATAATAAACCTAGGCTATACAGCAACCAGGAACGTCCATATTTGTCTAACTTCTCACATGTCTGTGTCATTAGTCTGAAAACATGTCGACCATTACCATGAGGGCAATTGCGGCTTTTGATTTTGAATATCACACGTTTCCTCTCTGCCGTGAGATCTTCATACTTAAATAAAATGGTGGGCCGTAAGAAATATATGTCCATCGAAGGTCAACTATATGGCTCAGTTCCATCATCAGTTTCTAAGAAAACTGAAAAGGTGAGGTGCCAACGAGATTCGAACTCGGATTGCTGGATTGAAAGTCCAGAGTGCTAACCCTTACACCATGGGACCTGATAAGAAAAGATGTGATTTCATCTAAATGTTTTACATATAATCAACCAGAGGCCATTCCTCCCTCCCTGCCTGCAGGGTTCAAGGTTTTCTAGAAGGTTCTCGAAGATTCTGGTAAGATCATTACCTTTGAGAGGTCGTCGTTAGATGACAGTCAGGTTCACTCTATGGTTGGTGTTTGTAGTTGGTTGTCCGAGGATGTTGTTATACTTGATCAATTTTGTAATTGTTGACTTTCAGGTAGGAAGTACTCATTTACGATGCATCCTTGTACTCACAACAACCTTATGAGTCACTTCAAGATTTATCTTCACTACAACTTTATCTTCACTACACCATTAAGGTTGAAGTCAATGGTCACATTCACTACAATCTCAACACGACTGGTCTTATACCTAACCCATATCATAACTACATCCATGTACATGTATTTCTTGCAGAATAACGCAGATATCAATGATTTCTGTGAAAATTGACATATACAGACTTACGTATCTATCGATCTATCTAATATCTGTTTTTTACCTATCTATCTATCTATCTATCTATCTACCTTTCTAAATCAGAAAGTCAACAATGATATCATTAATGATACGTATAACTACGTCCTCTCAATGGCAGTTCCTACCCAGAATCTTCGAGAACCTTCTAGAAAACCATAGTTTTCTGGAAGGTTCTAGAAGATTCTGGTGAGATAATTGCCATTGAGAGGACGTTGTTATACTTCATATATCAATGATTTCATTATTGTTGACTTTCAGATAAAGATAGATAGATAGATAGATAGATAGTTAGATTTATAGACTGATAGAGCGATATTTAGATAGGTGTATAGATAGATAAGTTTCATCAATACTGTATCTTACGCCATCTCCTGTTGCTGGACATATGTTCAACCAGCATTGGGAAAACCTCCAGTAGACCTTAATGTAAAGCAAGATAATAACAAAACCTGCAATAAAAGAATACGATCAACTCCCCAGTGCAGAAATATTGTGACCAGAAAGTCTTCTAGCAAGATGTCAGACGCTTCCACGGCAATCACAAACATAACATCAAATATCTGAAAGTCAACAATAACAAAACTAATGATTATAATGAAACTATAACAACAAAACTGATAAACATATGGAAAATAGTGCTCTAGATTATGCTTCTAGAAAACAAACTTTAACGAAAATTGTGAAAAGAAATACCCATCTGGCTGATACGACACAGTAAAAGGACCATCCCACAACCAACTCTAAACTGAACCTGACTGTCCCCTAACAACGTCCTCTCAATGGTATTTATCTTACCAGAATCTCGTAGAACTTTCCAGAAAATCAAGAACTCTGCAGGCAAGGAGGGAGGAATGGCCTCTGGCTGCTGATGATAACCACATTATTCTATATATATACTTTTACCTACAACCGAAGGTTGACCGGCCAGCCCAAGTGGCTACAGAGGTTGTATCCATGAAAGAAACGGACCCACCAGCAGACGAATTCGGTTGGCAGGTTGTATCGAAGAAGAGGAAAAAGAAGGTTGCCCAACCTGCCCAACCAGAAGGGTGTAGCAAAGAAACGAAAGAAGGCTGCCGAACCAACCTGGGAGGTAGTAAGGATGGCTGCTCCACAACCTCAGGTCGTTAGGCAGACTGTAGCCATTGAAGAAAGGAAGGCTGCTCGTCCACCAGCCCAGGTACCGAGTGAGAGTGTAGCTATGCTGGCTGACCCACCAGCCCGGGTAGATAGCTACGCCCAGATGGCTATGTCGGGTGCAGCAAAGAAGCAAACCCCACAACTACTCCACGAGGTTTGCAAGCCTGCACCCAAAAAGATGAAGACGAAGGTTGCCACAGTACCCAATGCACCACCACATGTCTAGAAAGGGAAAAGGTGGACAGAATGGCTGGAGGTCCCACTCCAACAACAAAATCACCTTTGGAGCCAAGTTCCATCATTATTGAATATATATATATATATATATATATATATATATATATATATATATATATATATATATATATATATATATATATATATATATATATATATATAAACTACATTGCAACTTACATATGAATAGAATCATCAAGCTTCACTATATTAGCTTTACTATATTTAAATATAAACAAGGTCTAACCGAGGTTACTTGGTTGAGCAAGACGTGAGAATATCATCAATTGGCCCTCCAGCCCTGGGTTGAAATTGTCGTTCTGACGTATTTCGAGTTCAGTGCTGATACAGGACAAGTGATTGAAGGACTATCTTGTTAGTCTGTGTAACTTCGCCTGACCCAATCCACGTCTTCAATGGCTTTCTGTCACTACAAACGGGATTACAAAGGAAAGGCTTCCTTTGTTAGTTTCATGAATACCTTCGTTCAAATGAAGGGAAAGACTATTACTATGAAGCGGTACCTTATCAGCAGGAAAGAGCTGCAGCAACGGTATGAAAGTTACTGCAAGATACATAACAAGCCCGTGGCTTCCAACGTAAACATCGGCCGCCATTTGGGTTCACTCGGCATCATGTGTGACACCAAGATTGGACCCGTTGGGAAACAGGAACGATACTATTCTGGTATCATGTGGCTCGATGGCGCAGGATCACCAACTGAAATGCAAAGAAAATGGAGAAAGCCGCCCAAACGTATCATGAAGGCCGTGCAAGAGAAGATCGAGAGGAATCGGTTGAGAGACGATATCGCTCACAGTATATTGAAATATATACCCAAGACTTCCCCTGATCTCCAGACACAGCCAGTCACAGAGATCACCAGCCCCGCTTCCCAGACACAGCAAGTCACAGAGATCACCAGCCCCACTCCCCAGACACAGCAAGTCACAGAGACCACCAGCCCCGCTCTCCAGACACAGCCAGACACACAGCCCACCAGCCCCGTCCCCCACACAGAGCCACAAGATCCTGATATTGAGGAAGCAAATGAATTTCTCGATGATTTTTTGCTTTCACTGGAGAAGAACTGATGAGTTCCTTATAGACAAGACAAAATGTTAAAAAAAGAATCTATATAAGTTCACTTATGGAGTGAGATCTTTGACGGAGCTGTGCTGCCTATAGCACAGCCTACCAAAGGGTGATCTTTGCTGTCGTGCAGTAACCTCATGAGGGCGGAGTCCGGCTACACTTTCTTTACCGAGGAAAAGATCTCTGCACTAATATTGAGTTTCTCCGTTGGCGTCAGGGTAAACACCCATCCCCCCCGAAGCTTGGTTACCTTTCCGTGGTGGGGGGGACTTCATGGATTGGGCAGTAGCAACCATCGTTGGTTGCTTCTGTTCAATCCATGAACGAAAAACCAAGCATCTTGAACGTAATAGACGTATAAATTCACTTGGTTTCAAAACTGACGCGAAAGTGGTTGTCTCAATTTTGTCAGAAATGTTTGTGCGTTTCGGCCTGATGGCGGGAGTCGGTTTGGCGCTGTGGTCATGAGGGAATACGAGGAAGATTGGCAACCGTCCCAGAAGTAGCTACAGTGAGGCCCAGCAGCTGTCCCTAATACTGTGGAAGGCACTCATGTAAGGTGTGCAGTGAGGCGCACCAGTAACAAGGGAAACGGACAACCAAAACAGCAATCTTGATCATCAGGAGGCTATCCAATGCTCAGAGTAGATAAGGACGATTATTGTATGGCTTCGCTCAGAGGATGAAAATCTTAGCCGTGAAAATCAACAAGTAAAATAACTAGTAGTTAGTGGTAGTGAAGTGGAATTACCGTATTTCTGTGGTCTTAATAGTAAAACGAAACTTTTCGTTTTCTCCATCAATCTAGAGGTGTTGTAGACCACCATCCTTAAGGTTGTAAGGTAATGGTAACTACAAGGTTATGACCTCAGCAAATTTGTGATGGAAAGTGCAGGAAATGTGGTAATGTATATAATATAAATTATATAGTTGTATAATAAATGTGTAATAAAATTTTGTCTTCTCTGTTCCCGTTCATTAATTCAAATACAGGTAAGTTTTCTCTCTAACGAGGTGGGATAAGCTACGTGCACTCGGCTTGTAAATGTGGTGACTTTCCCTTTATTACCACAATGGTGTGCTGAACTGAAGATGTAGAATTCCGTAGACGAAACTAAGATAGGAAATCAATCTACATCAAAAATTGAACGTATGCATCTTTAGATGGACATAAAACAAACGGACGGAGGGGCACACTGGAGCAAATGAATTTCAATAGCACCACTTAAAGTAGGTCTTTCAACTAGTTGTGGCTTTAAAGCAAACTTTTTCGAGCCAAGGTTTATTTAGCACCTAAACTAATTCCCACGACCTTACCTTAAGAAATATTTTCAGAATGTACTGTCTGAACATATTTCCAAGATAAGGTCATTTAGGTTTGGTTTAGATGCTACCCTAACCTAGGTTAGAAAAAGTTTCCTTTGCTTCAGAGCCCCAACTACGTAGACGGACTACTGTTGATATTAAACAGTAACAGAAAGGTGATAAAACTGAGATGAAATGAATAAAAATATAGAATGGGTCAGTTGAAAGTTGAAGTATTTGCTAAATACAATTTTTGACAGATCCAAATGCATCCTAAAGTCAGTCACTTAAATCACAATGCTGAATATTGTTTTAATTGTTGGAACTAGTTATAGGAAGTAAGAATATCAAGCTCAAAGGGATGCCATTACAATAACTTCATATACCTGTATAGGATCTCTTAAACTTCTTTTCCTTAAAGCTGAATGGATTTAAGTCGTTTAATCTGCTCTCTGAATTTGTTTGTCAGTCCAGTAATCATCTTTGGAGATTACCTCAGTAATTTCTCCATTCAATGTCTTCCTTTTCAAATTAGTTGACGACCACAGCAGTACAATATCCAAGCTGGGATGGCTATGTTTTGGGAAGGCTAGAGGTCAGGTTATGCAAGAATGTTAGAAATGGCTTCCATCAGTTTCTACCCTATCTACTCTAAATGTTTTGGGTTATTAGAACTTAAAGATTTATGAGTAAATAATACTGAAAGTTGGTTTAAAGTTGCCTGACCCAACATAACAACACCTTGGTAATGGTGACCTGATGAAGGATACTGAACCTAACCTAACCTATATTAACACCTGACTAGTGATTATATGATCAAGGATGCCTTAGCTATCCTAACTTTAACGTTAAGCTCTATCTCACTTTCCTTAACCTTCATTTTAAGGATGACATCAAAAGGGAAAACTCTTTAACATCGACGATAATATATTCTATGTACTCAAGTGATTAAAGTGGGTGGAGCCGTCCCAACATTACTTAGTAAAAATGGGCCTGGATAAGCAACACAAACGCATTAGGCATTTATGATTTCTTTTTTTATTTTGTTTGATTTTGTTGAAGAACAAATTTCATTCTTACTTGAAAACTTATTACCCTCTAGATATAATTCAATTTACTACTTTCTCAATGGAATAAATACAAAGGTTTTCACCACTATTCAGTATTTTATCTTTCTTTAATGAGCACCTCTTTTGTATGTATAATCCACTCCTGCCATTTTATTGATATTTGCACACACACACACACACACACACACACACACACACACACACACACACACACACACACACACACACGATTAAACAAGGCATTTGATTCTTGTCCCGTTCTTATACTATATTTATGTTGCTTAAGTATTACAGAAAGATCCTTACCAGTCTGACCAACATAAAATGTCTTGTTTAATCATTTTAAAGACTATGATCATTGTATTGACTAGAGTAGCACCATCTCAGTTATTAACTCTAATTCTATCACCAAGAGAAATATCATTGATTCTTCTATTACTAAATACAAAAGAATTATAATCTTGATATTTGTGATGGTCTATACAAATTAGATAACTTTATTGTTGATAAGATTTGTAAAATGATAAGTATATCAACGCTCGTTGTATGTTTTGGTCAATCACATGTTTACCAAATGGCGTCCTAGCTTCGTCTCTTCGATGCATATCAACTGACTGTTATATTTCTCTCTTGTGTCTCCCCTGATGATGTGATTATTATACGAAAGTGCACTTGGGAAGTTTACGTGTTTCATTTTCCCCATGTACTCATAGGAATATCTTGATCACGCGCAAAATTGTGATCCATAGGGCATTACGTATCTGCAGTCCAGAGTTTACTGATAATGTGTTTAAGAGGATATATTCCATTGGATCTAAGTTGAAGTAAACTAGATCTTTCACTAATAAATCCCTTAAATTAGCAAAGAAATCATTTTATAGAGTTGAGCCCATACCTTTCACTGACACGAAGAATATTTTAGTTCTCCCTTTTGATAATAACTTTACTTCCCATATTGCTTAGATCATTTAATGTAAATGTTGCCTTCAGCAACAGTATTATCATAAAGAATATCTTAATCAGGAACTCACCAAAAAATTCTTCTGGGAGAATCTATAAAGTGCCATGTAGAAATTGTGATAAGTTTTATGTTGTGCAGACTGGTAAGGATATTTCTGTTAGACTTAAGCAACATAAATATAGTATAAGAAAAGGAAAAGAATCGAAACTTGTTTAATCAAGTTAAAAACTATGACCATTGTATTGACTGGAGTAATGCCATATCAGCTATTAACTCTAACTCCAATACCACGAGAAATACCATTGGATCTTCTATTATTAAATACACAAAGAATTATGACTTTGATATTGATAAAGGTCTATATATATTGGACAAACTTATTGTTGATAAGATTTGCTAACAATTCGCCTTCTTGTCCACATAATAAGTCTATGATACACTAGTTGTCTGTCTTAGACAATCGCATGTTTGCCAAATGGCCTCCTAGCTACGTTTATTCGTTATATATCAACTAATTGTTATATATATATATATATATATATATATATATATATATATATATATATATATATATATATATATATATATACATATATATATATATATATATATATATTGAGAGGGTGAAGGCATGTACAGAGCATCAGATTGGGGAAGAGCAGTGTGGTTTCAGAAGTGGTAGAGGATGTGTGGATCAGGTGTTTGCTTTGAAGAATGTATGTGAGAAATACTTAGAAAAGCAAATGGATTTGTATGTAGCATTTATGGATCTGGAGAAGGCATATGATAGAGTTGATAGAGATGCTCTGTGGAAGGTATTAAGAATATATGGTGTGGGAGGAAAGTTGTTAGAAGCAGTGAAAAGTTTTTATCGAGGATGTAAGGCATGTGTACGTGTAGGAAGAGAGGAAAGTGATTGGTTCTCAGTGAATGTAGGTTTGCGGCAGGGGTGTGTGATGTCTCCATGGTTGTTTAATTTGTTTATGGATGGGGTTGTTAGGGAGGTAAATGCAAGAGTTTTGGAAAGAGGGGCAAGTATGAAGTCTGTTGGGGATGAGAGAGCTTGGGAAGTGAGTCAGTTGTTGTTCGCTGATGATACAGCGCTGGTGGCTGATTCATGTGAGAAACTGCAGAAGCTGGTGACTGAGTTTGGTAAAGTGTGTGGAAGAAGAAAGTCAAGAGTAAATGTGAATAAGAGCAAGGTTATTAGGTACAGTAGGGTTGAGGGTCAAGTCAATTGGGAGGTGAGTTTGAATGGAGAAAAACTGGAGGAAGTGAAGGGTTTTAGATATCTGGGAGTGGATCTGGCAGCGGATGGAGCCATGGAAGCGGAAGTGGATCATAGGGTGGGGGAGGGGGCGAAAATTCTGGGGGCCTTGAAGAATGTGTGGAAGTCGAGAACATTATCTCGGAAAGCAAAAATTGGTATGTTTGAAGGAATAGTGGTTCCAACAATGTTGTATGGTTCCGAGGCGTGGGCTATGGATAGAGTTGTGCGCAGGAGGATGGATGTGGTGGAAATGAGATGTTTGAGGACAATGTGTGGTGTGAGGTGGTTTGATCGAGTGAGTAACGTAAGGGTAAGAGAGATGTGTGGAAATAAAAAGAGCGTGGTTGAGAGAGCAGAAGAGGGTGTTTTGAAATGGTTTGGGCACATGGAGAAAATGAGTGAGGAAAGATTGACCAAGAGGATATATGTGTCGGAGGTGGAGGGAACGAGGAGAAGAGGGAAACCAAATTGGAGGTGGAAAGATGTAGTGAAAAAGATTTTGTGTGATCGGGGCCTGAACATGCAGGAGGGTGAAAGGAGGGCAAGGAATAGAGTGAATTGGAGCGATGTGGTATACCGGGGTTGACGTGCTGTCAGTGGATTGAATCAAGGCATGTGAAGCGTCTGGGGTAAACCATGGAAAGCTGTGTAGGTATGTATATTTGAGTGTGTGGACGTATGTATATACATTTGTATGGGGGGGGGGGGGCCATTTCTTTCGTCTGTTTCCTTGCGCTACCTCGCAAACGCGGGAGACAGCGACAAAGTATAATAAAAAAAATAATGATAAATATATATATATATATATATATATATATATATATATATATATATATATATATATATATATATATATATATATATATATATATATATATATTATATATATATATATATATATATATATATACACATGTACATAATTCATACTGTCTGCCCTTGTTAACTTCCGTCGCCACCCCACCACACATGAAATGACAACCTCCTGCTCACGCATGTGCGCGAGGTAGCACTAGGCAAAGACAACAAAGGCCACATTCGTTCACACTCAGTCTCTAGCTGTCATGTATAATGCACCGAAGCCACAGTTCCCTTTCCACATCCAAGCCCCGTAAAACTTTCCATGGTTTACCCCAGACGCTTCACATGCCCTGGTTCACCACATCGTTCCAATTCATTCTATTCCTTGCACACCTTTCATCCTCCACCATGTTCAGGCCCCGATCACACAAAATCTTTTCACTCCATCTTTCCACCTCCAATTTCGTCTCCCACTTCTCTTCGTTCTCTCTACCTCTGACGCATATATCCTCTTTGTCAAACTTTCCTCACTCATTCTCTTCATGTGGCCAAACCATTTCAAAACACCCCCTTCTGCTCTCTCAACCACACTCATTTTGTTACCACGCACCTCTCTTACCCTTTCATTACTTACTCGATCAAACCACCTCACACCACATATTGTCCTCAAACATCTCATTTCCAGCACATCCACCCTCCTCCGCACAACTCTATCTATAGCCCACGCCTCCCAACCATATGATATTGCTGGAACCACTATTCCTTCAAACATACCCATTTTTGCTTTCCAAGATAATGTTCTCGACTTCCACACATTCTTCAACGCTCCCAGAATTTTCGCCCCCTACCCCACCCTATGATTCACTTCCACTTCCATGGATCCATCCGCTGCCAAATCCACTCACAGATATCTAAAGCACTTCACTTCCTCCAGTTTTTCTCCATTCAAACTTACCTCCCAATTGACTTGACCCTCAACCCTACTGTACCTAATAACCTTGCTCTTATTCACATTTACTTTCAGCTTTCTTCTTTCACACACTTTACCAAACTCAGTAACCAGCTTCTGCAATTTCTCACCCAAATCATCCACCAGTGCTGTATCATCAGCGAACAACAACTGACTCACTTACCAAGCTCCCTCATCCACAACAGACTACATACTTGCACATCTTTCCAAAACTCTTGCATTCACCTCCCAAACAGCCCCATCCATAAACAAATTAAACAACCATGGAGATATCAAACACCCCTGCCGCAAACCTACATTCACCAACTTAACTGAGACTGTGTCCCTCACGAGGCGGACCTCGCGGGGAGTCGTGAGAAGGGCGCCTGGTACTGCCATGGTGTCATATATAGGAAGACACCATAAGGACATGAGAAGGAAGAACCTGGAAAATGATAAACTTAGCAACTTCTTAAAGATGAGGTCTTAATGAATACTGATGTGTGTGTGGTGGTGTTGTGAGGGTGGTCGGGTCTGGTGTGGGGACAGTCTGAACAGTGGTAGAAGTTGGTTGGGTGACATTGTTTGGGGTTTGAGGAGTGTTGTCTGTTGTGGTACCGGGATGATCATGTTCAGAATACTGTAAAACTTTCAAGTGGTCCTCATGTTCTTCACGAATGTCACCTGTATTTAGATGTCGAACCCTAAATTTAAGTCTCTTTAAATGAACTAAGACTCTATAGGGACCAAAAAATTTTGTGTCAAGTTTAGGAACCTCAATTCTTGAATTTAATTCCTGCACCATTACCAAGAGTCCGGGAGCCACGTACCTTTGATGCTTTCACGTATTTACCAGCCTGGCTCCTGAGGGTTGTAGTGGCTTCAACTAGATTTTCCTTGATCCTTTGATGAATCAATTGAGTCGTGCGATATTTTTCCGCAACAACTGATCTCTGGACCGCTGGACATGAAGGAGGGGACGCAATTATGTCATACGGCAACACTTTATCAAAACCGTGTAAGGCGTGGAAGTGTGTGTCTCCAATTGACTTATGATATGCTACGCTTAATGAACATTGGACATCAAACAGGTACTCATCCCATTCATCATGATCAAAATTAATGTTGGTGGGAAGACACTGGAGGATCTTACGGTTCAACCTTTCTGCCAAGCCATTCGAGGCTGGGTGATGTGCCATTATATTACATTTACTTATGTTATACAATTTACAGAGTTCTTCTAATAATGAGTTATCAAATTCCCCTCCATTATCTGTGACTAAAATCTTCGGCGCATTATATCTGTCTAAGATATGTTTTTTGAACGCCATTGCGACAGTGGCTACGTCTTTATTTTGAACTGGGACTAATTCACAATATCTCGTGAAGGCATCAGTAATTACTAAAATGTATCTGTAGCCTGCCATGGACCTAGGAAAACCTCCTAATATGTCCATATGAACTCTTTCCCATGGGTATGAAGGTAAAGGATATTTCAACACAGTCTGCAGGGTAGTGGGACTTCCCTTGTGTGTGTTACAGGTTTGGCACCTCAAAATATCATACGTAATGCTTTTCTGCTTTCTTGGCCAAAAATACCTCAAACGAGTTTGCTTATAGCATCTACCTGCGCCTGGGTGTGCGGCCTGGGTTGAATCATGTGCTAACTTCAAGAAATCCTGTACTAATGCTGTTGGAATTATTGTTTGTTTAACAACACGGGCGAGCACTCCTAATTTCGCGTCCCTGCACAAGACTCCCTCACTGTGCTAAATACAATTCTCTGACTGGAACAACTGTCTTAGCATCCAAGGAAGATCTTATACCCTCTAGGAATTCTATGACAGGACCCCAGACTGGGTCATCCCGTTGATGCTGTCTCAACCTCTCTACATCAAGATATACGAGGCTATTATTTACAGTGACTGCACCCACTCTGCGGGAAAGCGCGTCTGCAGCTACATTGGATGAGCCAGAAACAAAACGAAAATCTGGATCAAATGTTTGTGTAGTTAAAAACCATCTCTGAAACTTTCCTGTTGTTGAAAAATACCTAACAGTGCTCTATGATCTGTATAAACTGTAATAGGGTAACCATATATGTATTCTTTAAAATGTTTGAGTGACCAAACAACTGCAAGGCCTTCTAATTCAGTTACTGAGTATTTCGATTCCATCTTTGAATATGAACGGCTCGCATAGGCTATGGGAAAAAGTCTACCCTTATTCAACTCCTGAATAAGTACAGCTCCAAGACCCTGTTTACAAGCATCTGTGTGCAAAAGGAAGGGTTTCTCAAAGTTGGGAAATCGAAGGATAGGCGCCTCGATCAAGTGTTGCTTGAGTAAGTTAAACGCATTGTCTTGCGCTGTAGACCACTGGAATGTAACTTCCTGTTTCAGAAGTGAAGTGAGGGGGTTTGCGATCTTCGCGAAAATAGCGATAAATCTTCGATGATATTCTTCTAACCCAAGGAAGGATTTGGCCTTGTCTGTTGTGGAAGGGACTGGCCATTCTACAATTGTTTTTACTTTATCTGCATTAGGTTGAATACCGTTTTCATCAACGGTGTGACCTAAGTAATTAATTCTTGTTTGTAGAAAGGAACATTTGGATAACTTGAGTTTTAGGTTCGCATCCTTAAGTCGTAGAAATACTCTCTCAAGACTTGAAATGAAAAGCAATATCTGGAGACATGACAATTATACATCTTGGCCCAACATGTGATGACAAATGTTAGTCATTAACCTTGAGAAGGTGATCACCGGTGAGGAATGAAGACCGAAGGGCATGATGCATATGAACTGCCAATGACCATCTGGCGTACTGAACACAGTCAGGGGGCGGCTTTCCTCTGACAAGGGAATCTGCCAAAATCCGCTCAATAAATCCAAAGTTGAAAATACCTTATTGTTACCGAGGCTATGAAGAAGCTCTGATACCACTGGTAATGGGAAACCATCTTTCAAAGTGACCTTGTTGTTGGGTTTTCTAAAATCTATGACTGGTCTAAAAGTTCCGTCCTTTTTCGGAACGATCAGATGTGGTGAATTCCATGGTGATCGTGATTCCTCTATGACCTTATCTTTCAACATGTCCTGAACAAGTTTGTTTGCTATGTCTCTGTGCGCGTGTGGCAATCGGTAGGCTGGGACGTCAATGGGACTTGTGTGTTTTTCTCTAAGTTAATAATGTGAACATCCAAATGAGTTCTACCGAGTGGTTCTCCTGATAAGGTAATAGTAGACCTATACTGGTTAAGTAAGTCTGTTAACTGGTCAACATGTTTGGTTAATCCTACCTTGGATATCATGTCAGGGGTGATGGTGGGGAGCTGACTCGAGCCGTGCACTACTGAGTCTGGGGTAGGAGGAGTAGGTGGTGGTGGGTTAATAGAATGTGAGACTAGACGGATGGTAAATTCATGTAACTCCTCGTCTTGAATTCCCGACTTCAAAACGGAGAACTCCACGAGCTTGGCCCCTCTACGGAGACGGACAGGAGTGGGGTCCCGTATTGGCAATGTATATGGTGACCTCTCCATCTGGGGTCTCATGAAGAGAGTCATCCATCGATAGTCCTTTGACAGTTAGTGATGAAGGTTCAGCAACTACTCTTAGTGCGAGATCACCCTGACTATGTCTCAGTCCATGAGCATTCATCCATGTTCGAGGAAGTGAGAGAGGAACCTTCGTTAATGTGTTACTATGCAGAGTCATGTTGGTTCTCAGTTTACCAGGACAATGATGAGTAGAAAAGTAAAAAGGATGCGTATTGTCTACCGTGAAGCAGGACGTGGGAGCAGATGTATTAATGACTCTGACTGAGTGAGAACTCTTCTCTGACAATGGCAGGAACATATTATCAACACAAACCACATGATAAATAGGACAGATCTTATGTTGTGCCACACATAGAGTGGCGTCCTAGTAACAAGTTAGCAGGAAACGTTACACCACGAACAATGTAAGGGGTGACGGTCATGACCGGGTCGCCTATGTGAATGTTCATTTTAATAGTGCCCCTTACGTCGAGATTTTCATTTGAGATACTTTGAAGGGATGGGTAAAAGTCCGAGCATTGAACAAGTTGAGTGCGCCCCATTAATGGTTGAATAAAATCATAATGAATGACATCTGCTTCCGCGCCGCTGTCTAGAAAGATTGTGAATGGCTTATCCTGGAAAGAACCCACTAAATCGAAACTTGTAATGTGAGGAAATGGCGAAGAACGAAAATGTCTTAAGAGTTCCTTATGTGATGGAGTCTTGTCATGAGCGAGAGATTGTCGTTGTTGATAATGACATGATGAACCTGTGTTAGATGACGTCTGTCTAGCTAATGCTCGACATTCCGCTGAAGTGTGTCTAGCGTTCCTATGATATGAACACCTGATTGGTGGTGTTGGGCGCGAGCGGGTGAAGGTCAGCCTGATGTCTGACTGGAGGAAATCATGACTAGGTCGGCAGAATTGTGACGACCGAGGCTGTGATGACATGGGTCGTTGACTGCGTTTGTTGTTCTGGTCGAGGCTCACGTGAGAATGAGTCCCATGTGTAAGGACACACATTCGCTTTATGTCCTGGTTGGCCACACCGGAAGCACGTCACTTTATGTGAGTGTTTGTCATCACTGAATCGCTGTATTTGACCATGAGAAGAATGATTGTGTTGACCACTAGAATGTTACGTCACACTTTGGGAAGCCGACACTCTCCCCAGTGTCTTGGTGTTGGATTAACCACATTTCTTTTGAGTGTAATTCAACACTCTTCTTACCGACCCACAATGATGGGTCGATGTTCTCATTAAGTAACCGTCATCTTACGTCTGGAGGTCAGGTCCTTGAGAATGAAGGTTATGTGTAATAAACGCATGAGTGTTTGCACATGAGTTTCAGGATTCATCATGGCCGATATCCAGGGTAAGGATTCATAAGCCTGCCTAACTAATCTCATTCTTCCATGTAAGGTACTCCAGTGATCAGGGACTGACGTATCATCCAAGTATGTTGTGTTAAGAGCACGTAAAAGGACGTGTAGTAAACTATCTGAGAATGATTCCTCACAACCTGATGTAAACAACGTTTTAAATTCCTCCCAAGATGTACAGTTTCCAATGTCATCTGAGTCACAGACAACCCTTGCGCAATTATTAGGCTTTTGGACATCAATGAGATTTTTAGCAGCCGATATAAGCGCTGCATTTCTAATCCACCGATTAAAATTTGACAGTTTACCATCAAATAACTCGTGTGGTTCCCTAGCTTGTTTTAGTGTTACAACGGTTTTTAGTGATGGAGTTTTTGTGAGGTGGCGGGGGAGGTGGGTGTGGGTGTGGTAACTTGTGAGAAGGTTTGTGTGGGTCATCTGTGTCACCAGAATCTGTCAAAACAACTTTGTGTGACGTCACCATTTTAGAAGTCTGGTTCCGTTTATAATAAGGGATTCTAGGTAAATTCCTAAGTACATATGAACCTTTACGATTACCGCGTGGAATTTCATCGGACTTGTAATACAATCTTACATAAAGTGTGTAATTAATAGCCCCCCAAAAATGTTTAAAATATAATTAACACTATTGACTTAATACAAAATACATAACATGAATATCATTTTAAAATACTGTAATGAAATAAAGGCAATAAAAGGCTGGCATAACTTTATAACATATGAATACAAGACTCTGTATATGGGATGTGCACATAATAGTATAACATATCAGTAATGGACTCTATATATGAAAGTAATCATCACTAAAAGCAATAGTACCAATGTATGAAAACATAAGAAAGAATATATGCAAGAATAACTGAAAACTTAGACTAATTTGCTAAACTACAAAGATGAATAATCATATTACACAAAATATATAAATGTCTATATTTATAGACTAGGAACTAGTAACACACAAAAGGAGCATATCTCACAGAGTGAACCATTTTGACACAGTTCTTATCTGAATGGGAGATTCGCTTACGAAGGCGTCTTGGGTGTAGCGAGGTGAAGATGTGTGCAGAGTAGCGGCTCGCTGGGTGTAGCGAGATGAAGATGTGTGCAGAGTAGCGACTCGCTGGGTGTAGCAAGGTTAAGATGTGTGCAGAGTAGCGACTCGCTGGGTGTAGCGAGGTGAAGATGTGTGCAGAGTAGCGACTCGCTGGGTGTAGCGAGGTGAAGATGTGTGCAGAGTAGCGGCTCGCTGGGTGTAGCGAGGTGAAGATGTGTGCAGAGTAGCGACTCGCTAGCAGGAAAGTTGAGTGAGCGACAAGGGCTGGACCACGCGATGCTGACGTCTGGGATGTCGCCACGGCTGATGATGACGCGTCTCTGGAGCGGTTGACAAGATGACCTCCACGTTGGTGTTGGCAGGATGGCTGACCTTGCTTGACACGTCTGGATGTGATGACAACACTCCACGGCGGTGGCGCTGTCTTGATGCCCTTGTAAGCGACACAGTGTCAGCAATGCAATAAAGACGTATCTTCAATGCATTGAGGTACGGGTGATGGAGCACGTAGCCGGCCGTGGGTTCCGCCCTTAACGTCCACAGGAGGGAGCACCAGGACTGTGTCAGGTAGGCTTGTATGACTGCTGGCAACACCAGACGTAGAAATATGAAGTAGATGTGACGGTCGTGTGTGGTCACGTGGGTTCTTACGTCACTGCCACCATTTGTAAGGTTGAGTTGAGAGGAAGGAAATCAGTAAAATGATAATGACAAATACCTAATGAAAAATTAATGGAAGTGTGCGTGAGTCTTACAATGATAAGACATCCATACACTTCCATTCACATTACCAAATAAACCGCAATGATAATATTATTATTATGATCATACGATTAAAACAAAATTGTAGTTAATGACATAATATATCCCCAACGACAAAATTAACCATAGCAATATAGCTAGCAAGTAAATATAGCGAACAAGATAATGTGGTTAGGATGGCATTATATTGAAAATAACAATAGAGCCACCATGCCAATATCGTCACCATGACAATGTAGCTGTATTTTCAATGTTACTCTTATGTGAATATGGCTTTATTGTCAGTGTAGCTATAGTGTCATGGGGAACATATTTTCATAGTGGCAGTTGGGGAACATATTTTCATAGTGGCAGTATTGTCATTATGAACATACCGTCATTTTGGCTATCTTTTCATTTTAGTTACATTGCTATGATGTATATATCGTCACCTTAGCTATATTGGCAAGATGATCTTTATCTATAGGTGATATATTGTCATTATTTAACTCTTGCATAATTTGTCATAATCGATATATCATCATGATAATCATATCATCATGGTGACAATATTGTCACAGCGACTATATTGTCATTATGACTATAATGTCATAGTGGCTATATTGCCATGATAACTATATTGTCATGGTGATTTTCTATCATGATATCTATAATGTCATAGTGACTGTATTTTCATAGAAGCTTTTTTAATGGTGTTGATATTGCCCTTGAGGATATGCCATTATAGAAGAGAAATTGTCATTTTGATTAAATTATCAGGTGACTACATTGCCATGATATGCTATATTGTTATGGTTTCAGTACTGTCTTGGTAAATCTTTTATTACTGTGGCTACATTGTAATGGAAACCAAAATGGTAAGGTGGTTATATTTTCATGGGAGGATGATTTTATTATGGTGATTATAATGCATTTCTGAGTATATTGTCATGGTAACTGTGTTGCCATAATATCTATATTGTCATTTAATTTGTTGAATTGATGGCAATATTGTCTTAGAGACGGTACTGTCATGTTATCTGTATTGTCACGGTGGTTGTATTGTCATCGTGACTATATAGTCATGTTGGCTATATTGTCATTAAGATTACATTGTTATGGTAACTATATTGCCATGGTGGCTGTATTGTTAGGTCACCATATTGCCATGGTGGCTGTATTGTTAGGTCACTATATTGCCATGATGGCTATTTGTCATTTTTGCTATATAACAAGGAGGTTACTGTGTTTTCATGTTGGCAGTATTGTCAGAATAGCTATATTGTCAAGTAGTGGGTATATATATTTCTTTTCTGGCGGTATATTGTCATGATAATAACATTTTGGCGATATTGGAAAGGTGACATCGTGTTTTAGCAGCTAAACTCTTGTTGTGGATATTTTTCAATTCAAATATTTTATCATGGTAGGTATATAGTCAAGGTTACTATATTTTCATGGTAGCTACATTGTCATGGTGAAGACATTGGCATGGTGGCTGTATTGTTATTTTCAATATAATGCCGTCCTGGCTTCATTATCTTGGTCGCTATATCAACTTGATAGCTATATTGCTATGGTTAATTTTGTCGTTCGGGATATATTTTGTTATTAGCTACAATATTGTTGTCATTATATGATCATGATAATAATATTTTCATGGCGGCTTATTTGGTATTGTAAGTGTAAGTGAATGGATATCATCTCATCATGTCACTTATATTGTCATGGTTTTTACACTGTGATATTGTTTATGTCAACCTGCTGATTATATAATCATGATTGGTGTATGATTATGGTAACTATATTGTAATGCCGTTTTATTTCATTGTGATAATTTTGTCATGTTGACTACAATTACATGACAGCTATAAAGTTATGACTATATTATAATGATAAATCCTGTCTGAGTCACTGTTTTTTCACAGAGATTATATTGTCCTGAAGTCTATATGTTTCCTATGATCCGAAAACGACTATTTATTTACACTATCTATATTGTCAGCTGGTTATATTGCCTCTGTGAATACAAGTTGAATGTTTCTATATTTTTCCTTTGACTGTATTGTCATATCAGTTATATGATCATGGTAGTTTTATTGTCATAGTGAATACATTGTCGACGTGACTGTATCATCATAATGGCTAAATTGTCATAGCAAATACATTGACATGGGGGCAATATTTCCATGATATCTATAAAGTCTGTAAATTACTGTCAACGCGTTTCTAATGTGCTGGCGATTGATTTATATCGTGACTTTATTGTGAAGATGGCAGTATTGTCATGGTGGCTATATTGTCGTTTGCTGTATTTTCAATTTTACGCTTTTGTGAAGATAGCTTTACTGTCAGTGTAGCTATAGTGTCATGGAGAATATATATACATAGTGGCAGTATTGTCATTATGAACATATTGTCATTTTGGCTATCTTCTTATTTTCGTTACAGGACTATCGTGTATATATCGTCACCTTGGCTATATTAGCAATGTGATATTTTTTATAGGTGCTATATTGTCATTTTTTAATCATGCATATTTTGTCATAAGTGATACATTACCGTGATAAATGTAATATTCCGGTGACTATATATTGGCCTTGTGACTATATTGTTATTATGACTATAATCTCATGTTGGATATCTTGCCAAGATAACTGCATTGTATTATCTACTCATAAATCTCTAAGTTCTAATAACCCAAAAGTTTTAGAGTAGATAAGGTAGAAACTGATGGAAGCCATTTCTAACATTCTTGCATAACCTGACCTCTCGCCTTCCCAAAACATATCCATCCCAGCTTGGATATTGTACTGCTGTGGTCGTCAACTAATTTCAAAAGGAAGACATTAAATGGAGTACTTCCTGAGGTAATCTCCAAGGATGATTACTGGACTGAGAAACAAATTCAGAGAGCAGATTAAACGACTTGAATCCATTCAGCTTTAGGGAAAAGAAGTTTAAGAGATCCTTTACAGGTATATAAAGTTATTGTAATGGCGTCCCTTTAATCTTGTTATTTTTACTTCCTGTAACTAGTTCCAACAATTAAAACAATATTCAGCATTGTGATTTAAGTGACTGACTTTAGGATGCATGACTCATTCGCGTGACTCATTCTTCTGTTTCCCATTTTAAAAAGTTAAGATACAAGGAGGGGAGGGTTTCCAGCCCCTCGCTCCTGTCTCCTTTAGTCGCCTTCTGCGACACGTGAGGAGTGCGTGGGAAGTATTCTTTCTCCCCTATCCCCAGGGATATATATATATATATATATATATATATATATATATATATATATATATATATATATATATATATATATATATATATATATATATATATATATATATATATATATATATATATATATATATATATATATATATATATATATATATGTATATATACATATATATATATATATATATATATATATATATGTATATATATACATATATATATATATATATATATATATATATATATATATATATATATATATATACATATATATATATATATATATATATATATATATATATATATATATATATATATCTTTCATCTTTTCTTTCATACTATTCGCCATTTCCCGCGTCAGCGTGGTAGCGTTAAGAACAGAGGACAGGGTCTCTGAGGAAACATCCTCACCCAGCCCCCTTCTCTGTTCCTTCCTTTGGAAAGTTAAAAAAAAAAAAAACGAGAGGGGAGGATTTCCAGCCCCCCGCTACCTTCCCTTTTAGTCGCCTTCTACGACACGCAGGGAATACGTGCGAAGTATTTTTTCTCCCCAATCCCCAGGGATAATATATATATATATATATATATATATATATATATATATATATATATATATATATATATATATATATATATATATATATATATATATATTATCTCTGGGGATAGGGGATTAAGAATACTTCCCACGTATTCCCTGCGTGTCGTAGAAGGCGACTAAAAGGGGAGTTAGCGGGGGGCTGGAAATCCTCCCCTCTCTTTTTTTTTTTTTTTTTTTCCAAAAGAAGGAACAGAGGGGGCCAGGTGAGGATACTCCAAAAAAGGCCCAGTCCTCTGTTCTTAACGCTACCTCGCTAACGCGGGAAATGGCGAATAGTTTAAAAAAAAAAAGAAAAATATATATATATATATATATATATATATATATATATATATATATATATATATTTTATTTTTTTTATTTATCTTATTTATTTTGCTTTGTCGCTGTCTCCCGCGTTTGCGAGGTAGCGCAAGGAAACAGACCAAAGAAATGGCCTAATTCACCCCCATACACATGTATATACATACACGTCCCCACACGCAAATATACATACCTATACGTCTCAATGTACACATATATATATATATATATATATACACACACAGACACATACATATATACCCATGCACACAATTCAAACTGTCTGCCTTTATTCATTCCCATCGCCACCTCGCCACACATGGAATACCATCCCCCTCCCCCCTCATGTGTACGAGGTAGCGCTAGGAAAAGACAACAAAGGCCCCATTCGTTCACACTCAGTCTCTAGCTGTCATGCAAAATGCCCGAAACCACAGCTCCCTTTCCACATCCAGGCCCCACACAACTTTCCATGGTTTACCCCAGACGCTTCACATGCCCTGATTCAATCCACTGACAGCACGTCAACTCCGGTATACCACATCGATCCAATTCACTCTATTCCTTGCCCGCCTTTCACCCTCCTGCATGTTCAGGCCCCGATCACTCAAAATCTTTTACACTCCATCTTTCCACCTTCAATTTGGTCTCCCACTTCTCGTTCCCTCCACCTCCGACACATATATCCTCTTGGTCAATCTTTCCTCACTCATTCTCTCCATGTACCCAAACCATTTCAAAACACCCTCTTCTGCTCTCTCAACCACGCTCTTTTTATTTCCACACATCTCTCTTACCCTTACATTACTTACTCGATCAAACCACCTCACACCACACATTGTCCTCAAACATCTCATTTCCAGCACATCCACCCTCCTGCGCACAACTCTATCCATAGCCCACGCCTCGCAACCATACAACATTGTTGGAACCACTATTCCTTCAAACATACCCATTTTTGCTTTCCGAGATAATGTTCTCGACTTCCACACATTCTTCAAGGCTCCCAGGATTTTCGCCCCCTCCCCCACCCAATGATTCACTTCCGCTTCCATGATTCCATCCGCTGCCAGATCTAATCCCAGATATCTAAAACACTTTACTTTCTCCAGTTTATCTCCATTCAAATTACCTCCCAATTGACTTGACCCTCAACCCTACTGTACCTAATAACCTTGCTCTTATTCACATTTACTCTTAACTTTCCTCTTTCCCACACTTTACCAAACTCAGTCACCAGCTTCTGCAGTTTCTCACATGAATCAGCCACCAGCGTTGTATCATCAGCGGACAACAACTGACTCACTTCCCAAGCTCTCTCATCCACAACAGACTTCATACTTGCCCCTCTTTCCAAAACTCTTGCATTCACCTCCCTAACAACCCCATCCATAAACAAATTAAACAGCCATGGAGACATCACACACCCCTGCCGCTAACCTACATTCACTGAGAACCAATCACTTTCCTCTCTTCCTACACGTACACATGCCTTACATCCTCGATAAAAACTTTTCACTGCTTCCAACAACTTGCCACCCACACCATATATTCTTAATATCTTCCACAGAGCATCTCTATCAACTCTATCATATGCCTTCTCCAGATCCATAAATGCTACATACAAATCCATTTGATCCATGGATCTGGAGAAGGCATATGATAGAGTTGATAGAGATGCTCTGTGGAAGGTATTAAGAATATATGGTGTGGGAGGAAAGTTGTTAGAAGCAGTGAAAAGTTTTTATCGAGGATGTAAGGCATGTGTACGTGTAGGAAGAGAGGAAAGTGATTGGTTCTCAGTGAATGTAGGTTTGCGGCAGGGGTGTGTGATGTCTCCATGGTTGTTTAATTTGTTTATGGATGGGGTTGTTAGGGAGGTAAATGCAAGAGTTTTGGAAAGAGGGGCAAGTATGAAGTCTGTTGGGGATGAGAGAGCTTGGGAAGTGAGTCAGTTGTTGTTCGCTGATGATACAGCGCTGGTGGCTGATTCATGTGAGAAACTGCAGAAGCTGGTGACTGAGTTTGGAAAAGTGTGTGGAAGAAGAAAGTTAAGAGTAAATGTGAATAAGAGCAAGGTTATTAGGTACAGTAGGGTTGAGGGTCAAGTCAATTGGGAGGTGAGTTTGAATGGAGAAAAACTGGAGGAAGTGAAGTGTTTTAGATATCTGGTAGTGGATCTGGCAGCGGATGGAACCATGGAAGCGGAAGTGGATCATAGGGTGGGGGAGGGGGCGAAAATTCTGGGGGCCTTGAAGAATGTGTGAAAGTCGAGAACATTATCTCGGAAAGCAAAAATGGGTATGTTTGAAGGAATAGTGGTTCCAACAATGTTGTATGGTTGCGAGGCGTGGGCTATGGATAGAGTTGTGCGCAGGAGGATGGATGTGCTGGAAATGAGATGTTTGAGGACAATGTGTGGTGTGAGGTGGTTTGATCGAGTAAGTAACGTAAGGGTAAGAGAGATGTGTGGAAATAAAAAGAGCGTGGTTGAGAGAGCAGAAGAGGGTGTTTTGAAGTGGTTTGGGCACATGGAGAGGATGAGTGAGGAAAGATTGACCAAGAGGATATATGTGTCGGAGGTGGAGGGAACAAGGAGAAGAGGGAGACCAAATTGGAGGTGGAAAGATGGAGTGAAAAAGATTTTGTGTGATCGGGGCCTGAACATGCAGGAGGGTGAAAGGAGGGCAAGGAATAGAGTGAATTGGAGCGATGTGGTATACCGGGGTTGACGTGCTGTCAGTGGATTGAATCAAGGCATGTGAAGCGTCTGGGGTAAACCATGGAAAGCTGTGTAGGTATGTATATTTGCGTGTGTGGACGTATGTATATACATGTGTATGGGGGGGGGGTTGGGCCATTTCTTTCGTCTGTTTCCTTGCGCTACCTCGCAAACGCGGGAGACAGCGACAAAGTATAATAAAATAAATAAAATATATATATATATATATATATATATATATATATATATATATATATATATATATATATATATATAAAAATGTTACCAAATGGCGTCCTAGCTTCGTCTCTTCGATGTATATCAACTGACTGTTATATTTCTCTCTTGTGTCTCCCCTGATGATGTGATTATTACACATCAGTGTACATATATACATATATACATATATACATATATACATATATACATATAAGTTTGTTGAGTATTCCTGATAAATTATATAGGAGGCTATTGATTGAGAGGGTGAAGGCATGTACAGAGCATCAGACTGGGGAAGAGTAGTGTGGTTTCAGAAGTGGTAGAGGATGTGTGGATCAGGTTTTTGCATTGAAGAATGTATGAGAAATACTTAGAAAAGCAAATGGATTTGTATGTAGCATTTATGGATCTGGAGAAGGCATATGATAGAGTTGATAGAGATGCTCTGTGGAAGGTATTAAGAATATATGGTGTGGGAGGCAAGTTGTTAGAAGCAGTGAAAAGTTTTTATCGAGGATGTAAGGCATGTGTACGTGTAGGAAGAGAGGAAAGTGATTGGTTCTCAGTGAATGTAGGTTAGCGGCAGGGGTGTGTGATGTCTCCATGGTTGTTTAATTTGTTTATGGATCTGGTTGTTAGAGAGGTGAATGCACGAGTTTTGGAAAGAGGGGCAAGTATTAAGTCTGTTGGGGATGAGAGAGCTTGGGAAGTGAGTCAGTTGTTGTTCGCTGATGATACAGCGCTGGTGGCTGACTCATGTGAGGAACTGCAGAAGCTGGTGACTGAGTTTGGTAAAGTGTGTGAAAGAAGAAAGTTAAGAGTAAATGTGAATATGAGCAGGGTTATTAGGTACAGCAGGATTGAGGGTCAAGTCAATTGGGAGGTAAGTTTGAATGGAGAAAAACTGGAGGAAGTAAAGTGTTTTAGATATCTGGGAGTGGATCTGGCAGCGGATGGAACCATGGAAGCGGAAGTGGATCATAGGGTGGGGGAGGGGGCGAAAATTCTGGGAGCCTTGAAGAATGTGTGGAAGTCGAGAACATTATCTCGGAAAGCAAAAATGGGTATGTTTGAAGGAATAGTGGTTCCAACAATGTTGTATGGTTGGGAGGCGTGGGCTATGGATAGAGTTGTGAGCAGGAGGATGGATGTGCTGGAAATGAGATGTTTGAGGACAATGTGTGGTGTGAGGTGGTTTGATCGAGTAAGTAACGTAAGGGTAAGAGAGATGTGTGGAAATAAAAAGAGCGTGGTTGAGAGAGCAGAAGAGGGTGTTTTGAAATGGTTTGGGCACATGGAGAGAATGAGTGAGGAAAGATTGACCAAGAGGATATATGTGTCGGAGGTGGAGGGAACGAGAAGTGGGAGGCCAAATTGGAGGTGGAAAGATGGAGTGAAAAAGATTTTGTGTGATCGGGGCCTGAACATGCAGGAGAGTGAAAGGAGGGCAAGGAATAGAGTGAATTGGATCGATGTGGTATACCGGGGTTGACGTGCTGTTAGTGGATTGAATCAGGGCATGTGAAGCGTCTGGGGTAAACCATGGAAAGCTGTGTAGGTATGTATATTTGCGTGTGTGGACGCATGTATATACATGCGTATGGGGATGGGTTGGGCCATTTCTTTCGTCTGTTTCCTTGCGCTACCTCGCAAACTCGGGAGACAGCGACAAAAAAAAAAGAAAATATATATATATATATATATATATATATATATATATATATATATATATATATATATATATATATATATATATATATATATATATATATGTATTTATATATATATATATATATATATATATATATATATATATATATATATATATATATATATATATATATATATATATATATTTTTTCTCAAACTGGGTCGAGCCAGACGTGAGCGTCGGTCGCCTCGCCTCGTTCTCAGGAGATGTACATTTTATTAAAAAAACGGCAGGTCGAGATCGCAGTAGCAATCATGATCTTCCAATTATAAAGGAAAAATTCATACTTGCTGCCTATATGGTCTTTGATATCAATACAGACTATATATTATCTTTCATATCAGTACATACGATGCATTGGATTTGTACTGATATAGTTTTACTAAACATTTTTCTGTTTTTCTTTCTTTATCTCAACGGCCGATGCTCGAGCAACTAATGCGTCTGAAATGGTGTTGGTGAAGAAGGGCGAATATTCTGCGTGTAATCTAATTAATTGAATTTATACAACTGGATTTTCCTCATCTATAGACTTTCTTCTTGAACTGCATGTTACATGATGAAAACAAGGTCTGGTTTATTATTGTCATGAAGGAACTGAAACAGCAGCAAAATATATAAAGATATTCATCCGATGATTGCAGTTAAAAACTGACAGATGTAATATGGCAAAAAATATGAACAAAACAGTGAGTTGGTGACATGTTTCATATGTCTGTAATACGACTCTGAAGTTAGTTCGTAAATCCTTACGGGGAATAAATGGTGGACAAATGGTGAAGGAAGGTGCAAAAACTGGGCTATTTCAGTCCAATCTAGAATTCATTTGTTCACTACGACATTGATCTCAGGACATTTCAATGGCTGAGATTTATATGATACAGAAAATCTTCAAACAAGGACGATAGACAGATAGATAGATGGTTGAATAGATAGGTAAACTGATAGATGTAGGTGGAATCAGAGTCGCCTATGATTTCGTTCACAGCGAATGAGATGATAAATGGGCGAGGCTATAACCATCGTCTATGATTATTGTAAATGACTAATAATGATTAATCTTTATTGTTTTTGTGCGACTGCTGTTAGCCTTTGAAGGTTAATGTTCCCTCAAAGTTGCCCGGACCCTACCACTAGGAGGTCAGCAGTTCGACTTAGGGTCCATTTGTGCCATGTTTATGGCACCCAACAGAATGGATGTATTTTTCTTATCTTTTTTTCATCCCTATGGATGGGACTCATAAATGTTAGGAACTTTTCCTAACGATTTGATCCTTTATGATAACCGCTTCATTCGTACAATAGTTTGTCAATAATTTGCAACTGAATACGAACTTTTGCCATAGGAAATGTCTTCTGAGGACCGGGTATAACAGGGTCGACTGCTGGAGGAGGAGCAGCTTCTCCAATCTCAGGGACGGGAACTTAAGGTTCAAGGAATTTCAGGGATGAATGTTGGTGGTGTGGACTTTAATCTTCAACACGGCAGCTTCAGCTTTAGGGTCGGCTGCTGCTGCAGGTGCTGCTGATCCTCCAGTCGCAGTGACGGACACATCAGGGTCTTCATCGACGACCAGTACGAGTACGTCGGGATCCACCAAGCCTGATTCATCCCCATAGAAGTAGGGGATCAAGGTCACCAATTCAGTGGTAGGCATCACTTTGCCCCGTTGTTTGGTGGGAGCCAAAGAAACATTGATGGGGATGGCGGCTGCTCCTGTGTCAACTACACCAGTTTCCTCGCTGGGTCCGCCTTTGCACAGGTCATCATCATCTTGATGCCGAGTCTGGATCTTCACCACTACTCTCTCGTGCACGGGTTCGATATCCAGATGTGATCTCTTCCTGGAAGGCCTTTGGCATTCTGGAAGGCACCGCTTTCCTCCCTGGGCCAGGCCCTCACTGCTGGACAACCAGGCAATTCTGGTGTAGGCGTACTCCTGGTGGCGGCCGTTGCGTCCTCCAAGTCTGCGATCTGCCTTGATGCCCCACCGTCCCAGTGTTCTGCCGACGTTCAGGACGGCAGCTTTCTCGTACCCGAACCCTTCGCAGAATTCACAGTATCGCAAATATAGCTCAGTTCGGCTTATACAATCTTTAACAGCCCCGGTTTGCTGGATGTGAGCCTCGAAAAATTCAAGGAAGGATTCCTTGCCAGGGTACCGATGGGCAGCGCGGACGTGAGTCATTTCTGCGATCTGGTGAGATGAGTGATTTACTTGACGAAGTAAACTTTCATAGACCAGCACTTGCAAAAATATAGTGAAGCCACACAAAAACATAGTTGACTAGCGTTTCCTCATTAATTTAATATCCTAGACGATAGATTAACAGAGTGAAGTTGAAGCACTAGTGTAGTGAAGATGAAACATCAATATAGTGAAGATGGCAGGATACGATAGAGAGTGTACACTGGGCAGAATTACCTCTTGTGGAGAGTGTAATGCAGCTTGTAGTGGAAAGATAATGGTGTGTGTGTGTGTGTGTGTGTGTGTGTGTGTGTGTGTAGTGGTACAAAGACTATATAAGAAGGACAGGAAAGCAGGAGTAATCTCGCGTGAGCAATGACTGCTTTAATTGTGCGCGTTGTCAACAGCTGGTGGTACTAATTACCCTTGCGCTGTCTGGCTGTCTGTTTGTTGACGAAAACTTTACAGTGAGTTTTCAGTTTAAAAAAAGAAGAAAATAATATAAAACTTTTTTTTTTATGTTTTTCCCAAGGATGAATTATTGTATGGACGACTTGAGACAAGTATGAGCAATAACATATATAGGTAACATTAAACACAATGTTAGGGACCAAATCAACTGGACGGTTTCATCAACAATCATGCCATATCAACCAGGACATATTTCATTCTTTAACATTAAAGCAACATATTTACATACATATCCTGTAATTGGTCCACGTAAGCCTAATGATCCTG
Source organism: Panulirus ornatus (assembly GCF_036320965.1). Classification (NCBI taxonomy): domain Eukaryota; kingdom Metazoa; phylum Arthropoda; class Malacostraca; order Decapoda; family Palinuridae; genus Panulirus; species Panulirus ornatus. The sequence goes on from NC_092231.1 coordinate 51,884,778, forward strand.
ATGAAGTAATTATGCAGATAAGAGATGATGGGAAATACTCTAACAATAATGAGCTTGAAAACAAAGTTAACTAGCATAAGTGACTCGTCAATAAGTAAGCTCAAGAATATTTTTTTCTTTAATTACAAAACTGTAGGTATTGGGGAAATATGGTATGTACTTCTTGATATCTAAAAAATTCGCCTTTGTCTTTGTTGAGTTTGTAGAAAAATGTGGTTGTTTGTTATCTACTTGTCTTAGATTTATCCCATCCTACGTTTATATTTATGAATGTCTTACCAATTCCATCACAACAATACCCCTTACCTTTCTTTGTCCTGTGGAAATGTGTGTAAAATGTGATGTGTGGGAGTAGTTTTCCTCCTCTTGCATATCACACATAGATAACATCTTTTTCTGCTCATAATCATATATCTGATTAATCTCATCTGGCGGTACAACACCCCATAATGTCTTAGAACCTGGACTTGATATATGTGGTGATATATCCAGCATTAATAAGACGTGTTCTGGTTGTTAGTGACTCATTAACTCACTGATGGATCAGTGAGAATGTGATGATGATTTTTTCCTGCTGCTGATTCAGGTCATAATCCGTTGATTTTTCTCATCACTCAGTTGAAACACTGTTGATGTGTGTCAGTTCCTTGTATGTGGTAAATCGGTCAATTCGTTTTAAACAAACGTGGACTCACGTTTCACGTTATTTGCAAATTTCTTTAGTGGGTAAATTTATATATCCACCTAAACTTGCTCTTGATCGACTACTGGGCGGCGTTCAGGTGTCCTTGTGTGGACACTGTACGGCCAGTGTACCTTCAGTGTGTGTTGACACGGGGGAGGTGACCCTGGTCGGCCAGTGTAGCCCTAGTGTTGTGGGGTATGGAAGTGTAGGACGGCAAATGTTGTTTTAATAATTTATATATCACTCTGATGTCTTCCCTGTTTGCTCAGTGATTGGGATTTTGATAGTTTTATGCAATATATATCATGCTCTTAAGTTGGTTTACGGAACCCAAGTGTGTACTTGGCATTCAGGTGAGATGATAATCAATTCAATATCAAACATGTAACTACTATTAGGTATACTTGAGTTAGAGTATAATGGACATCAAACGTCAGGGAGGAGCCTCCGCCACCCTGAGTGTCCACTACAGTTCCCAGTTACGTCATGGTCAATATGCCAGCACTCACCAGGTCTCCAACCTTATCAGGAGCTGACCACTCTCTCTGTGTCTGGCATCACAACGTTGATGGATTCATATCGTCTTTGTCTTGATGTTACTTTGAACTCTTTATAAGGAGATAAGAATATGTTTATTTGGAATTTGTGGTAGTGGTAAATACGTCTATCGATTCCTCCACACCAAAAGGAATATATGTATTACTACTACTGTTTTCATACGACATTTGGACCCCTTATCTAAGGGTTCCTGCAGCTTCAAGGTTGCTTTGCACTCAGTAGCAGGGACATGATGGACTCCTTTGAAGATAAAATGTTTTCGTGAGACTGTACTGTTTCGTTAAGCGACGATGACACATATCTTCGCTAATAATACTAATACTAATAACAATAATGTAATTATGATAAATAGTACTGTACTATAATAATAATAATGAGATAATAAAATTGATGATAATAATTGTAATGATAATGATGTACACGTACATGTACATGTCTATACACGTCTATACACGCATATATATATATATATATATATATATATATATATATATATATATATATATATATATATATTCTTTCACCCCTATCCCCAGGGATAATATACATATATATATACATATACACATACACACACATACACACACATTATCCTTCTCGAAGGCTCAGAGTGGGGTGCCTAAATGTGTGTGGATGTAACCAAGATGTGAAGACCCTTACTGGAAAACAATCACTCTTGAAGTAGAACCTTCAGACACAATTGAAAATGTGAAGGAAAATAGTGAAATTGGAGAAAAAATGTAGCTTAGACATTGAAGCTTGTTGATACAGTGGTTAAATTGATGAGAACTGCTATTGACGTTTGTGTAAATAAATTATACATTTCCTTTTTTCCATAGCCAGAGGTTGAACCATTATGTGACATTCATTTTTTTTTCATTCATTTCAAGCTAGAAGTTTCAGTTTTCTAAATTGTTTCTTACATTTTTCATATGTATATATGTGTGTGTGTGTGTGTGTATGTGTGCGTATGTGTGTGTATGTGTGTGTATGTGTATATGTATATATATATGTATATTATCCCTGGGGATAGGGGTGAAAGAATACTTCCCACGTATTCCTCGCGTGTCGTAGAAAGCGACTAGAGGGGACGGGAGCGGGGGTCCAGAAATCCTCCCCTCCTTGTATTAACTTTCTAAAATGGGAAACAGAAGAAGGAGTCACGCGGGGAGGGCTCATCCTCCTCGAAGGCTCAGAGTGGGGTGCCTAAATGTGTGTGGATGTAACCAAGATGTGAAAAAAGGAGGGATAGGTAGTATGTTTGAGGAAAGGAACCTGGATGTTTTGGCTCTGAGTGAAACGAAGCTCAAGGGTAAAGGGGAAGAGTGGTTTGGGAATGTCTGGGGAGTAAAGTCAGGGGTTAGTGAGAGGACAAGAGCAAGGGAAGGAGTAGCAATACTCCTGAAACAGGAGTTGTGGGAGTATGTGATAGAATGTAAGAAAGTAAATTCTCGATTAATATGGGTAAAACTGAAAGTGGATGGAGAGAGGTGGGTGATTATTGGTGCATATGCACCTGGGCATGAGAAGAAAGATCAAGAGAGGCAAGTGTTTTGGGAGCAGCTGAATGAGTGTGTTAGTGGTTTTGATGCACGAGACCGGGTTATAGTGATGGGTGATTTGAATGCAAAGGTGAGTAATGTGGCAGTTGAGGGAATAATTGGTATACATGGGGTGTTCAGTGTTGTAAATGGAAATGGTGAAGAGCTTGTAGATTTATGTGCTGAAAAAGGACTGATGATTGGGAATACCTCGTTTAAAAAGCGAGATATACATAAGTATACTTATGTAAGTAGGAGAGATGGACAGAGAGCGTTATTGGATTACGTGTTAATTGACAGGCGTGCGAAAGAGAGACTTTTGGATGTTAATGTGCTGAGAGGTGCAACTGGAGGGATGTCTGATCATTATCTTGTGGAGGCTAAGGTGAAGATTTGTATGGGTTTTCAGAAAAGAAGAGTGAATGTTGGGATGAAGAGGGTGGTGAGAGTAAGTGAGCTTGAGAAGGAGACCTGTGTGAGGAAGTACCAGGAGAGACTGAGTACAGAATGGAAAAAGGTGAGAACAATGCAAGCAAGGGGAGTGGGGGAGGAATGGGATGTATTTAGGGAATCAGTGATGGATTGCGCAAAAGATGCTTGTGGCATGAGAAGAGTGGGAGGTGGGTTGATTAGAAAGGGTAGTGAGTGGTGGGATGAAGAAGTAAGAGCATTAGTGAAAGAGAAGAGAGAGGCATTTGGACGATTTTTGCAGGGAAAAAATGCAATTGAGTGGGATATGTATAAAAGAAAGAGACAGGAGGTCAAGAGAAAGGTGCAAGAGGTGAAAAAAAGGGCAAATGAGAGTTGGGGTGAGAGAGTATCATTAAATTTTAGGGAGAATAAAAAGATGTTCTGGAAGGAGGTAAATAAAGTGCGTAAGACAAGGGAGCAAATGGGAACTTCAGTGAAGGGCGCAAATGGGGAGGTGATAACAAGTAGTGGTGATGTGAGAGGGAGATGGAGTGAGTATTTTGAAGGTTTGTTGAATGTGTTTGATGATAGAGTGGCAGATATAGGGTGTTTTGGTCGAGGTGGTCTGCAAAGTGAGAGGGTTAGGGAAAATGATTTGGTAAACAGAGAAGAGGTAGTAAAAGCTTTGCGGAAGATGAAAGCCGGCAAGGCAGCAGGTTTGGATGGTATTGCAGTGGAATTTATTAAAAAAGGGGTGACTGTATTGTTGACTGGTTGGTAAGGTTATTTAATGTATGTATGACTCATGGTGAGGTGCCTGAGGATTGGCGGAATGCGTGCATAGTGCCATTGTACAAAGGCAAAGGGGATAAGAGTGAGTGCTCAAATTACAGAGGTATAAGTTTGTTGAGTATTCCTGGTAAATTATATGGGAGGGTATTGATTGAGAGGGTGAAGGCATGTACAGAGCATCAGATTGGGGAAGAGCAGTGTGGTTTCAGAAGTGGTAGAGGATGTGTGGATCAGGTGTTTGCTTTGAAGAATGTATGTGAGAAATACTTAGAAAAGCAAATGGATTTGTATGTAGCATTTATGGATCTGGAGAAGGCATATGATAGAGTTGATAGAGATGCTCTGTGGAAGGTATTAAGAATATATGGTGTGGGAGGAAAGTTGTTAGAAGCAGTGAAAAGTTTTTATCGAGGATGTAAGGCATGTGTACGTGTAGGAAGAGAGGAAAGTGATTGGTTCTCAGTGAATGTAGGTTTGCGGCAGGGGTGTGTGATGTCTCCATGGTTGTTTAATTTGTTTATGGATGGGGTTGTTAGGGAGGTAAATGCAAGAGTTTTGGAAAGAGGGGCAAGTATGAAGTCTGTTGGGGATGAGAGAGCTTGGGAAGTGAGTCAGTTGTTGTTCGCTGATGATACAGCGCTGGTGGCTGATTCATGTGAGAAACTGCAGAAGCTGGTGACTGAGTTTGGTAAAGTGTGTGGAAGAAGAAAGTTAAGAGTAAATGTGAATAAGAGCAAGGTTATTAGGTACAGTAGGGTTGAGGGTCAAGTCAATTGGGAGGTGAGTTTGAATGGAGAAAAACTGGAGGAAGTGAAGTGTTTTAGATATCTGGGAGTGGATCTGGCAGCGGATGGAACCATGGAAGCGGAAGTGGATCATAGGGTGGGGGAGGGGGCGAAAATTCTGGGGGCCTTGAAGAATGTGTGGAAGTCGAGAACATTATCTCGGAAAGCAAAAATGGGTATGTTTGAAGGAATAGTGGTTCCAACAATGTTGTATGGTTGCGAGGCGTGGGCTATGGATAGAGTTATGCGCAGGAGGATGGATGTGCTGGAAATGAGATGTTTGAGGACAATGTGTGGTGTGAGGTGGTTTGATCGAGTGAGTAACGTAAGAGTAAGAGAGATGTGTGGAAATAAAAAGAGCGTGGTTGAGAGAGCAGAAGAGGGTGTTTTGAAGTGGTTTGGGCACATGGAGAGAATGAATGAGGAAAGATTGACCAAGAGGATATATGTGTCGGAGGTGGAGGGAACGAGGAGAAGAGGGAGACCAAATTGGAGGTGGAAAGATGGAGTGAAAAAGATTTTGTGTGATCGGGGCCTGAACATGCAGGAGGGTGAAAGGAGGGCAAGGAATAGAGTGAATTGGAGCGATGTGGTATACCGGGGTTGACGTGCTGTCAGTGGATTGAATCAAGGCATGTGAAGCGTCTGGGGTAAACCATGGAAAGCTGTGTAGGTATGTATATTTGCGTGTGTGGACGTATGTATATACATGTGTATGGGGGGGGGGGCCATTTCTTTCGTCTGTTTCCTTGCGCTACCTCGCAAACGCGGGAGACAGCGACAAAGTAAAAAAAAAAAAAAATATATATATATATATATATATATATATATATATTTATTTATTTATTTATTATACTTTGTCGCTGTCTCCCGCGTTTGCGAGGTAGCGCAAGGAAACAGACGAAAGAAATGGCCCAACCTACCCCCATACACATGCATATACATACTTCCACACACGCAAATATACATACCTACACAGCTTTCCATGGTTTACCCAAGACGCTTCACATGCCTTGATTCAATCCACTGACAGCACGTCAACCCCGGTATACCACATCGCTCCAATTCACTCTATTCCTTGCCCTCCTTTCACCCTCCTGCATGTTCAGGCCCCGATCACACAAAATCTTTTTCACTCCATCTTTCCACCTCCAATTTGGTCTCCCTCTTCTCCTCGTTCCCTCCACCTCCGACACATATATCCTCTTGTTCAATCTTTCCTCACTCATTCTCTCCATGTGCCCAAACCACTTCAAAACACCCTCTTCTGCTCTCTCAACCACGCTCTTTTTATTTCCACACATCTCTCTTACCCTTACGTTACTCACTCGATCAAACCACCTCACACCACACATTGTCCTCAAACATCTCATTTCCAGCACATCCATCCTCCTGCGCACAACTCTATCCATAGCCCACGCCTCGCAACCATACAACATTGTTGGAACCACTATTCCTTCAAACATACCCATTTTTGCTTTCCGAGATAATGTTCTCGACTTCCACACATTCTTCAAGGCCCCCAGAATTTTCGCCCCCTCCCCCACCCTATGATCCACTTCCGCTTTCATGGTTCCATCCGCTGCCAGATCCACTCCCAGATATCTAAAACACTTCACTTCCTCCAGTTTTTCTCCATTCAAACTCACCTCCCAATTGACTTGACCCTCAACCCTACTGTACCTAATAACCTTGCTCTTATTCACATTTACTCTTAACTTTCTTCTTCCACACACTTTACCAAACTCAGTCACCAGCTTCTGCAGTTTCTCACATGAATCAGCCACCAGCGCTGTATCATCAGCGAACAACAACTGACTCACTTCCCAAGCTCTCTCATCCCCAACAGACTTCATACTTGCCCCTCTTTCCAAAACTCTTGCATTTACCTCCCTAACAACCCCATCCATAAACAAATTAAACAACCATGGAGACATCACACACCCCTGCCGCAAACCTACATTCACTGAGAACCAATCACTTTCCTCTCTTCCTACACGTACACTTGCCTTACATCCTCGATAAAAACTTTTCACTGCTTCTAACAACTTTCCTCCCACACCATATATTCTTAATACCTTCCACAGAGCATCTCTATCAACTCTATCATATGCCTTCTCCAGATCCTTAAATGCTACATACAAATCCATTTGCTTTTCTAAGTATTTCTCACATACATTCTTCAAAGCAAACACCTGATCCACACATCCTCTACCACTTCTGAAACTACACTGCTCTTCCCCAATCTGATGCTCTGTACATGCCTTCACCCTCTCAATCAATACCCTCCCATATAATTTACCAGGAATACTCAACAAACTTATACCTCTGTAATTTGAGCACTCACTCGTATCCCCTTTGCCTTTGTACAATAGCACTATGCACGCATTCCGCCAATCCTCAGGCACCTCACCATGAGTCATACATACATTAAATAACCTTACCAACCAGTCAACAATACAGTCATCCCCTTTTTTAATAAATTCCACTGCAATACCATCCAAACCTGCTGCCTTGCCGGCTTTCATCTTCCGCAAAGCTTTCACTACCTCTTCTCTGTTTACCAAATCATTTTCCCTAACCCTCTCACTTTGCAGACCACCTCGACCAAAACACCCTATATCTGCCACTCTATCATCAAACACATTCAACAAACCTTCAAAATACTCACTCCATCTCCTTCTCACATCACCACTATATATATATATATATATATATATATATATATATATATATATATATATATATTATCCCTGGGGATAGGGGATTAAGAATACTTCCCACGTATTCCCTGCGTGTCGTAGAAGGCGACTAAAAGGGGAGGGAGCGGGGGGCTGGAAATCCTCCCCTCTCGTTTTTTTTTTTAATTTTCCAAAGGAGGGAGCAGGGGGGGCCAGGTGAGGATATTCCAAAAAAGGCCCAGTCCTCTGTTCTTAACGCTACCTCGCCAACGCGGGAAATGGCAAATAGTTTGAAAGAAAGAAAAAAGAGAAATATATATATATATATGTATATATATATATATATATATATATATATATATATATATATATATATATATATATATATATATATATATATATATATATATATATATATATATATATATATATATGTATATATGTATATATATATATATACACACACACACACACACACACACAGACATATACATTCCTTCACACTTAGACTCTAGCTGTCATGTATAATGCACCGAAACCACTGCTCCCTTTCAACATCCAGGCTCCAGAAAACATTTCTATGGTTAATCCCAGACGCTTCAAATGCCCTGGTTCAATCCATTGACAGCACGTCGACCCCGGTATACCACTTAGTTCCAATTCACTATACTCCTTGCACGCCTTTTACTCTTCTGCATGTTCAGGCCCCGATCGCTCAAAATGTTTTTCACTCCATCTTTCCACCTCCAATTTGGTCTCCGACTTCTCGTTCCCTCTACCTCTGACACATATGTTCGCTTTGTCAATCTTTCCTCACTCATTCTCTCCATGTGACCAAACCATTTCAAAACACCCTCTTCTGCTCTCTCAACCACACTATTTTTATTACCACACATCTCTCTTACCCTCACATTACTTACTCGATCAAACCACCTCACACCACATATTGTCCTCAAACATCTCATTTCCAGCACATCCACCCTCCTCCGCACAACTCTATTTATAGCCCACGCCTCGCAACCATATTATTATTATTGTTATTATCATTATCATTATCATCATTATTATCATGTATCATTATTATCATTATAATTATCATTATCACTATTATGATAATTGTTACTATCATTAATATCATTATCATGATCATTATGATTACTATAATCATTAAGTATAATATGATATCTGGTACTGAAGGATACAGTATGCTGGTTATCAAGTGGGAAGTTAGATATGGTATGGATTGTCACTTCACGTGTAGGTTAGTAGGAAATATATGGTGTACCTAACGTGTGTTGTTGGGCATTATAATCGTCCGATAATGATAATGATTAAATCTTACTTCCTGATCTTATCAGTTTTAAAACCAGATACATGAAATATCTTCCGTTGACCATATTTTTTTATCTAGAGTTCAGTATGTACATGTGTAGTCTTAAGATTTAGGTGACTAAGTATTGTAATTCACTGGCAGGTGTGGTGCGCATTATCACCGAGCCTGAGTCTCAAAGATCAAGGTCATGGGTTCGAGTCTCCAACATTCAGTATGTTCATCCAACGTTATAGTGAAGATCTTGACGATAAATTAGGATTTTGACATTATCTGGAAGCGTTGGGTCAAAGATCAGTGATTTTAAGAGTTTAGTGAGATAGTATTGAAGTGGAGAGTGTAGTGGCTGAGACCAAGAACCAGTGGTGTCCAGTGAGTACTGAAGATAATGACCCTTGTCCTGCCCCATTAGGTCAGGTCAAATGGCACTTAGCGAGGTAACGAGTTAGAGTCAAGAACAGAGGCAAGTATTTTGGGAACAAGTGAGTGAGTGTGTCAGTAGTTATGATGTAAGAGACCAGGTATTAGTGATGGTGATTTAAATGCGAAGGTAAGTAATGTGGCAGTGGAAGGTATAACTGAGGTGCATGGAAATGGTGAACAACTTGTGTTGTGTGTGTGTAAAGGACTGGTGATTGGGAATACCTGGTTTGTAAAATGTGATATACATAAATATACGTATGTGAGTAGGAGAGATGGCCAGTGGGCATGACTGGATTACATGTTAATTGAAAGACGTGTAAAAGAAAGACTTTTGGATGTAAATGTGCTGATAGGGGCTGCTGGAGGCGACAGTGGAGACGACAGTGAAGATCTGAAGAGGTTTTCGAAAAAGAGGAAACAATGTCGGGGAGAAGAGGTGGCGAGAGGAAGTGAACTTGGAAAAGAGACTTGTGTGAAGAAATACCAAGAGAGATTGAGTGCCACATACACTCTTACTGTGTAAATATCCCTTTCTATGAGATGACGTAAAGATGTTGATGAACAGAGGAGTTATGATATGACATAAAAACGTTGGAGAATAAATGAAGGAAAGATTGAGATATACAGATGACTGGCGGACCGCCATGATGGTTGTCAATCTAGCCAGCTGGGTTATTATTTATAAGTTGTGTTTAGTTGTAGGTCCAAGTTTGTTGTCATGATATAATGTTGACTGCCAGTGAGTACCTGGCTGGCGCGGGTGCCACAAGGCTGGGTCAAGTGTAGTGTAAGTGTGGTCTAGGGATGGTGTGTGTACCACTTGTAGATGATGGGCCGCATCATGACCTGCCGGTTATAACATCTTGACCAACACCTGCTGCTGCTACACTTGCAACTCTCCTTTTCTAAGACCGTTTTTATGCTTCATGTAACTTTGTCTTTTTTGAATCATTCTAAAGCTATAGTTACAAAATTATCCTTACTATGTAGTTTCTGTGAAAATATATTCTGA
>NC_092231.1:52198895-52238895 GCF_036320965.1 Panulirus ornatus
TCTCTGTCATCATAAAGATGGCCATCTACCCTGATGTGTAAACAAAACATCAATTTTGCCGAGTCTGTGGTGAAGATAAGAAAAACAATGTGGTCATACAATGTGTAGTCAAGATGTGTTAGAACTATGTAGTGAAGATGGGAGTGTAGTGAAGAGGAGGATTTAGTGAAACTATATATGTTTCTTCTCGTGGGGCCATCCATATAGATGAAAAATATCTATAATCTAATTGCGGTAAATTACCATATGACTTTAAAAAACGGCACCAGCCAGCAGGAAAAAATGTCGGATATAGGAGTGACTGAATATTTTGTCGGGAACATAAATATTGAATATTTGGTACGATCGATCAAAATGCTTTTTATAGGCAAATAATTTCTGTTTTTTTTCAAAGATTTTTTTTCCATCTGTTGGAACTGGTGTAAGTAATTAAAAGATAATGAAAACCGATGGAAAAGTTCAGTTAAAAACGCTTTTACGAATGTCTTGCTGCGTGTTTGGGAAGAGCAGTAAACTACAGGAATATATTGGTCTAATGTCCCCTGCTCGTCCAACAGCAGATATTGTATGGTCTGAGACATTATTTCTGGTGGAGGTGGATTCTCTCCGGCATTGCGTAAATCACTTCCACAAACTTGCGCCATTTTGCACAAATACAGATCCGATATGATGCATTTCCCAGCTCTGTTACGTTATGGACCCTAGTCATCCTAGCCTAACCTAGCCTAAATAAAAAAGGTGTGGAATAATGTGCACATTTCTCCTTCATTACAAGTGATAATAAACCTAGGCTATACAGCAATCAGGAACGTCCATATTTGTCTAACTTCTCACATGTCTGTGTCATCTGTCTGCAAACATGTCGGCCATTACCATGAGGGCAATTGCGGCTTTTGATTTTGAATATCACACGTTTCCTCTCTGCCGTGAGATCTTCATACTTAAATAAAATGGTGGGCCGTAAGAAATATATGTCCATCGAAGGTCAACTATTTGGCTCAGTTCCATCATCAGTTTCTAAGAAAACTGAAAAGATGAGGTCCCACCGAGATTCGAACTCGGATTGCTGGATCCAAAGTCCAGAGTGCTAACCTTTACACCATGGGACCTGATAAGAAAAGATGTGATTTCATCTAAATGTTTTACATATAATCAACCAGAGGCCATTCCTCCCTCCCTGCCTGCAGGGTTCAAGGTTTTCTAGAAGGTTCTCGAAGATTCTGGGTAGGAACTGCCATTGACAGGACGTAGTTATACGTATCATTAATGATATTGTTGTTGACTTTCTGATTTAGAAAGATAGATAGATAGATAGATCTGTAGATAGATAGGTAAAAAACAGATATTAGATAGATCGATAGATACGTAAGGCTGTATATGTCAATTTTCACAGAAATCATTGATATCTGCGTTATTCTGCAAGAAATACATGTACATGGATGTAGTGATAATATGGGTTAGGTATAAGACCAGTCGTGTTGAGATTGTAGTGAATGTGACCATTGACTTCAACCTTAATAGTGTAGTGAAGATAAAGTTGTAGTGAAGATAAATCTTGAAGTGACTCATAAGGTTGTTGTGAGTACAAGGATGCATCGTAAATGAGTACTTCCTACCTGAAAGTCAACAATTACAAAATTGATCAAGTATAACAACATCCTCGGACAACCAACTACAAACACCAACCATAGAGTGAACCTGACTGTCATCTAACGACGACCTCTCAAAGGTAATGATCTTACCAGAATCTTCGAGAACCTTCTAGAAAACCTTGAACCCTGCAGGCAGGGAGGGAGGAATGGCCTCTGGTTGATTATATGTAAAACATTTAGATGAAATCACATCTTTTCTTATCAGGTCCCATGGTGTAAGGGTTAGCACTCTGGACTCTAAATCCAGCAATCCGAGTTCGAATCTCGGTGGGACCTCATCTTTTCAGTTTTCTTCGATACTGATGATGGCCGCATTATTCTGTACGTTATATATACATTCATATATATACATAAATATGTATATATAAACATATATATGGAATAATATGGTTTTATCAATAGCCGGAGACCATTCCTCCCTCCTTGCCTGCAGAGTTCATAGTTTTCTGGAAGGTTCTAGAAGATTCTGGTGAGATAATTGCCATTGAGAGGACATTGTTATACTTCATATATCAATGATTTTATTATTGTTGACTCAGATAAAGATAGATATATAGATAGATAGATAGTTAGATTGATAGATTGATAGAGCGATATTTAGATAGGTATATAGATAGATAAGTTTCATCAATACTGTATCTTACGCCATCTCCTGTTGCTGGACATATGTTCAACCAGCATTGGGAAAACCTCCAGTAGGCCTTAATGTAAAGCAAGATGATAACAAAACCTGCAATAAAAGAATACGATCAACTCCCCAGTGCAGAAATATTGTGACCAGAAAGTCTTCTAGCAAGATGTCAGACACTTCCACGGCAATCACAAATATAACATCAAATATCTGAAAGTCAACAATAACAAAACTAATGATGATAATGAAACTATAACAACAAAAATGATAAACATATGGAAAATAGTGCTCTAGATTATGTTTCTAGAAAACAAACTTTAACGAAAACTGTGAAAAGAAATACCCATCTGGCTGATGCGACACAGTAAAAGGACCATCCCACAACCAACTCTAAACTGAACCTGACTGTCCCCTAACAACGTCCTCTCAATGGTATTTATCTTACCAGAATCTCGTAGAACTTTCCAGAAAATCAAGAACTCTGCAGGTAAGGAGGGAGGAATGGCCTCTGGCTGCTGATGATAACCACATTATTCTATATATATACTTTTACCTACAACCGAAGTTTGACCGGCCAGCCCAAGTGGCTACAGAGGTTGTATCCATGAAAGAAACGGACCCACCAGCAGACGAATTCGGTTGGCAGGTTGTATCGAAGAAGAGGAAAAAGAAGGTTGCCCAACCAGCCCAACCAGAAGGGTGTAGCAAAGAAACGAAAGAAGGCTGCCCAACCAACCTGGGTGGTAGTAAGGATGGCTGCTCCACAACCCCAGGTCGTTAGGCAGACTGTAGCCATGGAAGAAAGGAAGGCTGCTCGTCCACCAGCCCAGGTACCGAGTGAGCGTGTAGCTATGCTGGCTGACCCACCAGCCCGGGTAGATAGCTACCCCCAGATGGCTATGTCGGGTGCAGCAAAGAAGCAAACCCCACAACTACTCCACGAGGTTTGCAAGCCTGCACCCAAAAAGATGAAGACGAAGGTTGCCACACTACCCAATGCACCACCACATGTCTAGAAAGGGAAAAGGTGGACAGAATGGCTGGAGGTCCCACTCCAACAACAAAATCACCTTAGGAGCCAAGTTCCATCCATTATTGAATATATATATATATATATATATATATATATATATATATATATATATATATATATATATATATATATATATTTCTTTTTTCTTTTAAACTATTCGCCATTTCCCGCGTTAGCGAGGTAGCATTAAGAACAGAGGACTGGGCCTTTGAGGGAATACCCTCACCTGGCCCAATTCTCTGTTCCTTCTTTTGGAAAAAAAAAAAAAAAGAAAAAAAAAAAAAAAAAAAAAAAGATATATATATATATATATATATATATATATATATATATATATATATATATATATATATATATATATATATATATATATATATATATATATATATATATATATATATATATATATATATATATATATATATATTTAAACTACATTGCAAATTACATAGGAATAGAATCATCAAGCTTCACTATATTAGCTTTACTATATTTGAATATAAACAAGGTCTAACCGAGGTTACTTGGTTGAGCAAGACGTGAGAACATCATCAATTGGCCCTCCAGCCCTGGGTTGAAATTCTCGTTCTGACGTATCTCGAGTTCAGTGCTGATACAGAACCACTGATTAGAGGACTATCTTGTTAGTCTGTGTAACTTCGCCTGACCCAGTCCACGTCTTCAATGGCTTTCTGTTACTACAAACGGGATTACAAAGGAAAGGCTTCCTTTGTTAGTTTCATGAATACCTTCGTTCAAATGAAGGGAAAGACTATTACTATGAAGCGGTACCTTATCAGCAGGAAAGAGCTGCAGCAACGGTATGAAAGTTACTGCAAGATACATAACGAGCCCGTGGCTTCCAACGTAAACATCGGCCGCCATTTGGGTTCACTCGGCATCATGTGTGACACCAAGATTGGACCCGTTGGGAAACAGGAACGATACTATTCTGGTATCATGTGGCTCGATGGCGCAGGATCACCAACTGAAATGCAAAGAAAATGGAGAAAGCCGCCCAAACGTATCATGAAGGCCGTGCAAGAGAAGATCGAGAGGAATCGGTTGAGAGACGATATCGCTCACAGTATATTGAAATTTATACCCAAGACTTCCCCTGATCTCCAGACACAGCCAGTCACAGAGACCACCAGCCCCGCTTCCCAGACACAGCAAGTCACAGAGACCACGAGCCCCGCTCCCCAGACACAGCAAGTCACAGAGACCACCAGCCCCGGTCCCCAGACACAACCAGTCACAGAGACTACCAGCCTCGTTCCCCAGACACAGCCAGACACACAGCCCACCAGCCCCGTCCCCCACACAGAGCCACAAGATCCTGATATTGAGGAAGCAAATGAATTTCTGGATGATTTTTTGCTTTCACTGGAGAAGAACTGATGAGTTCCTTATAGACAAGACAAAATGTTAAAAAAGGAATCTATATAAGTTCACTTATGGAGTGAGATCTTTGACGGAGCTGTGCTGCCTATAGCACAGCCTACCAAAGGGTGATCTTTGCTGTCGTGCAGTAACCTCATGAGGGCGGAATCCGGCTACACTTTCTTTACCGAGGAAAAGATCTCTGCACTAATATTGAGTTTCTCCGTTGGCGTCAGGGTAAACACCCATCCCCCCCGAAGCTTGGTTACCTTTCCGTGGTGGGGGGGACTTCATGGATTGGGCAGTAGCAACCATCGTTGGTTGCTTCTGTTCAATCCATGAACGAAAAACCAAGCATCTTGAACGTAATTGTCGTATAAATTCACTTGGTGTCAAAACTGACGCGAAAGCGGTTGTCTCAATTTTGTCAGAAATGTTTGTGCGTTTCGGCCTGATGGCGGGAGTCGGTTTGGCGCTGTGGTCATGAGGGAATACGAGGAAGATTGGCAACCGTCCCAGAAGTAGCTACAGTGAGGCCCAGCAGCTGTCCCTAATACTGTGGAAGGCACTCATGTAAGGTGTGCAGTGAGGCGCACCAGTAACAAGGGAAATGGACAACCAAAACAGCAATCTTGATCATCAGGAGGCTATCCAATGCTCAGAGTAGATAAGGACGATTATTGTATGGCTTCGTTCAGAGGATGAAAATCTTATCCGTGAAAATCAACAAGTGAAATAACTAGTAGTTAGTGGTAGTGAAGTGGAATTACCGCATTTCTGTGGTCTTAATAGTAAAACGAAACTTTTCGTTTTCTCCATCAATCTAGAGGTGTTGTACACCACCATCCTTAAGGTTGTAATTTAATAGTAACTACAAGGTTATGACCTCAGCAAATTTGTGATGGAAAGTGCAGGAAATGTGGTAATGTATATAATATGAATTATATAGTTGTATAATAAATGTGTGATAAAATTTAGTCTTCTCTGTGCCCGTTCATTAATTCAAATACAGGTAAGTTTTCTCTCTAACGAGGTGGGATAAGCTACGTGCACTCGGCTTGTAAATGTGGTGACTTTCCCTTCATTACCACAATGTTGTGCTGAACTGAAGATGTAGATTTCCGTAGACGAAACTAGGATAGGAAATCAATGTACATCAAAAATTGAAAGCGCCGCTCTGTGTGTGTGTGTGTGTGTGTGTGTGTGTGTGTGTGTGTGTGTGTGTGTGTGTGTGTGTGTTTGTGCGTGTGTGTGTGTGTGTGTGTGTGTGTGTGTGTGTGTATACTACTTTAATTATTATCACGTGAGTCTTTTGAGGAAGGATTTGTACGCTCGTGTTGCCCCGTCTCTTAACCTTGTAAGTGTAAAATATGTTTTCACTCCTATGTGCGCTCACACTCACACACACACACACACACACACACACACACACACACACATAACCTATAATATTATCTAGTATTCTCTTCAGAAGGATATCTTACACCTTAATTATAAAAGCCAAAGAAAAATTTATAAAAACATATACATATATTTCCACACGTGTAGATATATGTTATGTATTGAAATGTGGCGGAAAAATTCCTTATATATTAACAAACGTGATTGAGGATGTAAAGAATCTGGTACAAACATAATGGTTATTGTGATAAATTATTTATTTATGGTAAATATGTATGGTGTTGCATTATAATAGTTGTTCAGAACCAAGGTTCTTAAACCTGAATCAGTGAAATACTATAAGAAATAAAAGATCTGTTAAACATAAACATTTATAGTGAATAATCACACAATATATCTTACTGTGGGTATCTAAAACAAAATCCATTGCAAGGAGCTAGTTTAAGGCAGGAGCAATTCATTTTTTAACAAAATATTTACCTCTACATCCCTTTTCTTTCGTCACCATTTCTTGTGTTTACTACTATCAAGAAATATCTTTTACGTAACATAAAAATTCAGTATAGGTATTTGATTAATGTTCTCCAACGACGCGTTGTATAATTCTTCGTTTGTGAAGTTCATTTCGTGTAATGGATCATGCATTACAAATCTGTGTCTATCCACACAAGTGTTACACGTCTCGGATAAAGATATATCTAACATATATATGTCTTTTATGAATATTTGTAAATTGTTCTCCTGACGAACCGTACCTAAGGTTTACGTATCATAGTTTGTCGCTTGTAAGTGATCAAGCATTACGAAGGTGTGTCCATTGCCACAGGTGCTACTGATCCCGGGTAAAGGTATTTTACAATTTTTGTTTCCTTAACCCTTCTAGTTATCTATGCTTCATCTCTGGCTTGATCCTTGCAAGTGACATTTATGGTGTGTAATTCTCTTAATTCTTATCATATAATTAATCAGTTGAAGTGCAGAACACGCTGTTCATCTTGGTCACTCCACTCTGTTCCATACTATTATTCAAAAGGTGTTACCGGACTCAACCCATAAGTCGTTACACCAGGAATGACAAGTAACCTTGGGGAAAGGCTGTATCATCGACCAGGGAAGGGAAAAAATAGCACAGTCTCATCGAAAACCTTTTCGCTTCATAGATATGTGCCATCATCCCCTGCTCCTGTGTAGAGTGCAGCAGCCACGAAGGTGTAGGAGCGCCATCAAAGGTGTGCTGGTGATGTGTGTACTGCTCACACCATCACCTGGGCTGAGCCTCAGGACCTGTTACACTCCTCCTGAGAAGGACTATTTTTGTGTCCCTACTCATCACACTCCCGAGAACCCCTCAAAATACTCCTCCCGAATTCCTTTCCTACCCAAACCCTTCCCTCTACGTAGTCAGTAATCAAGACAGACATTCATAGCTTCATATGCAGCTACCTGCTGGACCTGGACCATCATTTTATGTTGAACTTATGGTTCACATTCTGGCTTCATGACCTTTAGGTGATAGCCCTTAAATCCAACAACATATATACATCCTGTTATACAACTGATGTTACTGTCTGACGTATGTATGGTGCGGCTTGATGACCTTACCTGCTGATGGCTAATATCGACTGTTATCATGTTGCAAATTTTGTTATTTGTTTGCTTTTCCGTACGGTACACATTCTGGTTAACGAACTTTACTTGTTGATAGCTGTAAATTCAGAGATAATAAAACATACGTGTTACAGAGCCCGTATGATAAGGGCCCGAGCCAGGCAAGGACCTGACGAATCTGTAAACAAGAAATGACCTGTTAAACTAGATCAGAGAAGGGGCCGTCCACACTCTAGATGTAGGACGTAAACCTAGAAAATCTAACAACGACAACAAACAACAGGTAGGTGAAGACCTCACTAGTGTGACAACGACAGTAGATAACTGCTACGAGGAGACCTGCTGGTGACTCTAACAATACCATAACTGTACAGTAAACAGACTTCTAAGAACGGGCTGTCGTAAGACAAGGGCCCATGTCAGGCGGACACCTACCCAATCTAACAACAACAATCTATCTAACTATTTGTTGTCATGTATGAATCCTGACTCCATAACTGTTGATTAGTAGATTGCTTCACGTGGCAGAGATGATCCAGTCATTACACACGACGAAGGTACACTACTGAGCTCCGCCTCGTTCAACTCTGGGCTAACAAGCGAGCTACAAGGAACAGCCTTCCTGACCACCATTGCCTCACCTTGCAACTGCTCACTTGAAACGTTTCTGACAATTAACTGCCACTGTTGGTGTCTTACTGAGCTGTGTTGACGACCCGCCCCCACACCTCTTGTATACGTAAGGCTGGTGAACAGTATATGGTCTCCTCCCAACACAGGTCAGGAACATTCTTTTATATTGCTTATTTTGTTTATTTCATTTTTGAAAGCGAATGAAAGTGAAAAGGAAAACATATACTAACGGGAGCCTAGTTATGATTATTACGCCTAAGTCCAGCCCCATTAAGACTGTCTTAATAGATATACAAATACCAGCAGAAGACATGCAGAAGGAGTGGTCATGTTGTGTGTGCAGCAGCCAGACACACACGTGAAGCCACACATCACACCACCGTCCGTGCATGACTGCTGGAGAACATAACCCCAGGTTGTATATACTGGACGAAATGATTGCATATCAAATTGGAAATGACAATAACACACTCATCCAAAAATATAGAGTGTATGTTAGATTTGTATGTTTATTACCTTATATTTCTGTTACGTCATAAACAGTTATTATTCAATTGTAGGATTAATGACAGTCACCTGTTACGTAACACTTAGACATGTGGCGTGAAAATGTAATCAAATATCCATAAAGGTTTTGTAAAAAATGTACAATTACATTCATCAGTAAGGCAAATATTGATGATGAATAAAATTGCTAGCTTGAGTTCTACAGAAGTGCTTCATGTTGCTTTGTAGTAAACACAACATTCCTAAATTGTCTTGGCTCAGTCTCTCTCCGGCGTGACCTCATCTGCTGAGAACACCTGCCAACTGAGGCAGCAGCTGACACACCTGGATATGGCAACTGATGCAGCAGTTGACACACCTGGATATGGCAACTGAGGCAGCAGCTGACACACCTGGATATGGCAACTGAGGCAGCAGCTGACACACCTGGGTATGGCAACTGAGGCAGCAGCTGACACACCTGGGTATGGCAACTGAGGCAGCAGTTGACACACCTGGATATGGCAACTGAGGCAGCAGCTGACACACCTGGATATGGCAACTGAGGCAGCAGCTGACACACCTGGGTATGGCAACTGAGGCAGCAGTTGACACACCTGGATATGGCAACTGAGGCAGCAGCTGACACACCTGGATATGGCAGCTGAGGTTTGATAAAATGAATATTAGTCAGTGATTTTCCTAGGTGTAGGTCGAGTTTTCACTTCCTTTAACGATGATTAATAAAGGTTTAATTGTGTTTTGTCTTGAGGCTGACGAGTGTTGGCAAGATTTGACCAGAATGCAGCAGAGATAACGCGTAGCTAGCGATCACTGCTGGAAAATCCAGAGTTATGAAGAACTAATGCGTGAGTTACGTCTTGTCATGTTATGTGAGAAGTGGAGAGAGAGAGAGAGAGAGAGAGAGAGAGAGAGAGAGAGAGAGAGAGAGAGAGAGAGAGAGAGAGAGAGAGAGAGAGAGAGAGAGAGGAAATCTGTGATTAATGAAAACGTATCAGGGGTCAGAAAAGACACAAAGGAAGGTGGAAAGGGAAAGAGAAGGAAAGAAGAAGATAAACAAATAAAAGATTGTCCTTCTTAATGTGTTTCCCACAAAGTACTTGGCTTCAGTGTCAAACTTCAGATGAAGATGCTGGAAGAATAGTCATGTGTATTATCCTCAAATTCTCTGTGACGTCCAGGAATTATCCACTCTCACATATGTGAGGCAGTTCTTATAACAGCACAGCAACAGTCATATCTGAACAATCGGCCATGTGGTGGAAACATGGATTTTTCATGACCTACGCAAAATGAAATAATCAGAATTGATTGTAAATATTTGTGCAAAGATTAAAATTAATGATGAATTATACTGAGTACCTGGCGTGAAGGAAAGAAATTGCTTCCTACGTACCACAATGGTCCAGCAGAGGTTTGGTTAACTCTGACATAATTTTGCTAGATTTATGAATCATTCCCAACAGCCAACCCAATTAACTAAGACATATTAGTTTTATTTGTTCATAGAAATATTAGAAAACACTGGTTGTTACAGTACCTTCATCATGTTGTCATGAAATCCCTACTTGTCCTTACCATCAACACAAGGAATCTACTTTTCATTACTTCTGTTTTATCTCTGATTCTCTTTACAGTCTTTATATATAGCAAGATATCATAAGACATATCTATGGTCAGATATTGATCTTTCTTTCTCTGTTTGTTACTTGTCATATGAAAATTCATGCTAATAAAGGTTCATTATTTTCAGGCTAAAATCTAAGGTCTGGTTTGTATCAATCAACAAACCTGCTTTTCTAAACCTGTATCACATGAGCCCTCATTGTGTGGCCTTCGAGAGAATGTAAGTCTGGTTATCCTACATATGGCAGGCTTCTAATGCCTGGTATTGTTGTGTCATTCTTCTCTTTATGCAGAAACTTCGTCCATTGTGTTGCCACAAGGATTCACCAAGTTGTTGATGGCCGTGGCTGGGGGATGAAGGTCACATTAAATGTAATTAAGGTTAATTTGTCATGTTACTGCAATAAACTAATGTTCCTGTCCGTCCTGTATGGTTATCCTAATCATACACCATAAGTCTCTGTCTCTATTTATATACAATACCTGAAGACAGCATCACGGATCCTTTAATACTTATCTACGAGGGATACAAACTCACTCTCCAGTATTTAGTCTCGATTCCCAGAAACCTTTGAAAGGTAAACACTTACTCTGCTACCCGCCTGGTTCTGTGTTGTTGTGCAAGACAAACGTAAAGTCTATCTTTACCTTTAGCTATACCGCAGTCATGTTGGCAACACTGCTAACATAACCGGCCGACTCCACTTCCCTCCAGGCTGGCTAGGTGACAGGGACACGTCATTGGTTGATGCTATTGTTGCCGACAAATTATTACGTTAGTATTCAAATTGATATTGTTTCAGCTTTTTAGCTGTGCGTACACAGTATTATTACTTTGGGCTTAACATCTATATCATGATGATTATCTAATATAACAAGTAGAAGACAATATCATAAAAATAAATATCCACAGTGAAAAAAAAATTATCACTTAATATAGAAATCTGGAGGTTGCAGCTCCAAGCCCGCACCTGACCTTGCTGACACACCAGACAACCCACCTACGGTCAACCTTGACCTTCAAATTGTCGACAGTGACCCTCTCCCCTCCCTTCTCCCCTCTCCTGACCCCTCACCAGATATATCCCAACCCAAGACTGGAAACATGATACACGTGAAACACTCAAACGGCGCGTCAACGGCCTTCATCAACAACAGACACAGAAGGCCAATAAACTTCCATAAGTCGTAAAATGCTAAAAATCTTACAGTTTAACGTGCGCAGCTATCACAATGGCCGTTATCTGATTGCCACTCTCCTCGAAGAGAAAAAACCCGATGTTGTGATACTTAACATCACATGTATCACCAACGGATACAAAATTAGACATTACGGGTATACATCACGACAGTCTCCAGACAGTAGACACGAGGGAGTCGCCATTCTCATACACAACACCATCGAACACGAATACCTCGCCATCTCATGGCAATACGAACACTTTCTAGCAGTTAAGGTAAACACAATACACGGCTTCATTATCTTCTGCACTACATACTCTCGACCCAACACTACCATTCCACTCCATGATCTCTACACAGTATTCAATTACACACATATCCCAGTCTACCTTCTAGCTGACCTCAACGCCCAACACAGAACCTTCCACCACAGCAGAAACAATTCTCATGGTGATAACTTATTCGCTTTATACTCTTACAAACGTCTTAACTTCCTATGACCTTACTTCCACACTGTCTTCACTGGCCAAGGAGGAAAAGGCAGACCTGACCTTGTCTTCTCCAACAGAGCCAGTAATTATCTCCATAATTTCTTGTCTCCAGGACCACTGTGTGGTTCCGACCACATCCCTATCTTTCTTCATCTCTCGTCTAACCCTATCCTCGTGCCATCACCCTCACACTACCACTACAAAAGAGCAGACTGGGAGAGCTTCAAAGACACTCTCCAACTGCACTTACACCACAAACTATGAAAATCACCCAATAACACTAACAGACACAGAAATAGAACATATACATGGAACAATCACACAGGCAGCTGGCATTTCTATTCCCAAATCTTCATTTACTTCAAGATACTCCTTCCCTTCTCCCAAAACAACAAGACTTCTCTCGTGCTACCGTCGCAAAACAGACGTCGTTTGGGCCTAGTACAGTGGTACCTCACATCCCTACGAAACCACACACTCAACAGCCTTCTAGAAGACCACAATAGACACTGGAAATCTCTTATCACTACAACAGAACTACACGGGACCAAATCTCCTCAAGAGTTTTAGAACAGAATCCGAAAACTCAAAGGAATATCAAAAACAGACTTTAATGGGCTAAATGACGACAACATTCTACACCATAACCCACAAGACATTGCCAACATTTTTCAAAAACACTGGGAAGGTATCTTTCACCCTCACCCCATCACCCTCTGGCGTACGAAAACACACAAATTGTCACACAACACATACAAAACAGACCCAGTCACTTCTACCCAAAACAGATCATACACCTCCAATCGCTTTCACACGACCACCTTCTCACAACTCGTATAAGATCGAACGAGGTCAAATTCCTCCTCCTCAAATCACCCAAGTAGCACCAGGTAATTCAGGCATTGGTTACCAGCTACTTACACATCTCCCTAACAACACTATTAGAGCCATCACCTTCCTCTTCAACGCGGCACTAGCCTCTGGCTATTTTCCCGCGGCCTTCAAAACAGCAACAACCACAATGATACCTAAACCCAACAAATCCAACAGAGACCCAATGACCTACAGACCCATCAGCCTACTTGAGTCCATTGGGAAGACATTTGAAAGAATCTTAAGCAACAGACTTAGACAACACCTTACAAACAACAACCTACTCTCACACAAACAGTTTGGCTTTCACCAACATCGCTCCACACAAGATGAACTCAACATCATTACGAACTACATAAGAAACAACACGCGGACACACAAAATGACCGCACTCATCACAAAAGATGTTGAAAAAGCCTTTGACACCGTGTGGCACGATGGATTGTGGTATAAACTAAGCACCCAATTCCAACTCCCACGACCCACCATTAAGCTTCTCTCTAACTATCTTAGCAACAGAAAAACCCGAATCAAATACAGATACAATTATACAAACCACTTCTTCCTCAATGCCGGTGTACCTCAAGGCTCCGTGCTGGCCCCCACTCTCTACACACTCTACTCAAATGATCTTCCCAATCCTATACACCTGGACTCCATCACTCTCCAATATGCAGATGATGTCACACACCTAATCAGAGCCACAACCCTCACACACTCAATCAGCAAAACACAACAGGAAATTGACCACATTTTGCTTTGGGAGTTCAAATGGAGGATTAAATCAAATCCTGCCAAATCCAACATATCTTACTTTAATGTACGTCAGAGATACAACATAAGCAATGTTTACCTACACTCCCGTATACACTGTCATTTACCCATACCCATCTCAAATACCAACACTGTCCTGGGCCTAAATCATGATGTACACCTGAGAATGAACCGACATATTCAGTCTAGAGCGGTTATTGAGAGAGCAGAGCTCGCGAAATTGTATAGATTTATAGAGGCGGAATTCAAAACCAAATTGCACCTCTACAAAGCATTAATACAACCACTTATCACTTAGGCCCCTTCAGCGCTTGAACTCTTAGCCCAATCCAACATCTGTGCACTACAAATCATTCAAAACAAAGCTCTACGTTGGGTTTGTAACATCAAATGGCACGAGTTCATCAGGAACACAAAACTTCATAGGAGAGCACGACTGCCTCCACTAAACATCTATTGGAAGAAATTGTCTGAAAGACAAGTAGAGTGATTTCAAATACATTGATTACTTCAACAATCTCCTGGGAATAGATCACCCAGATAACATGTTCAATATCCAGCCTGAACAACATCCAGTGACCATGTATTGAAAACTAAAAACTACTATAGATCTTGCTGCTAAGTCCGTGTAGGGAACGTCTAGGCAAAATCAGTTTCTATCTGCCAGAGATACGATCCATCTCCTCCTATATCCTAAAAAAGAAAAGAAAAATCCGACGCCCTCCACTCATCATCTCTGTCCTAGTTATCATATCATTCCGATGCAAGCTGGGTTAAGCCCTGGCTCTTTTCCTCCTTCTAAAATTCACTTCCTCTAACATCTCTTGCTCTTTCCACCCCTCTCCTACCCTCCCTCCTCCCCCCATCCTTGGAAGGGAGTTTTCTATCATCATTCACAGTTCATAGTGTTCCCTGCAGAACTGGTAAAAGTGGGGTTAGCTTATTTACCGTTTTTTTTTATGATTTGCTTAGCTCTTTAGCTTAGAGAAGCATTTCCCCATTTACTTCTCTAAATTCTATTTGTGTTTATTTTCTGTGTTTACTCTTCTCTTTTTGTGTTTACAGACAAGTGAGTGTTGACTGGTGTGTCTGGTGTTGCTGGACCACTGGTACATTTCACGAACGCTGATTGGACACAATTGTGCGACCAATCGAGAGGTGACCGCAGGAGAACTTAACCCAGCTTGGTACGTCCAGCCGGCCCTACTCTGGGGCGCTTGTCTGTCTGATCAGCTGCCTCGTATATTTTCGTAGAGAAGATGTAAGGTGTTACAAGTACCTTTTGTGTAGGGTGGTACGCCACCCCAGAATCTGGGATCTAGCCCCAGTGGTATGGACTCTAGTAAGCCAACCACTACTGCCTACGGGAGTAGTGGTGGTGACCCATCCACGTTGGACATGAAGTCCAAAAATTGCTGAATGTGTTATGTTACATGGGACCGGTTCAACAACTCCAACCTCCCTCAACCTCTTCCGCATCAAGAAAGTGATTGACAGCCAGGCTGGTGCTGTTGAGATGGTAAGGAAACTGGCTAGTGGTGACCTTCTTGTTAAAGTTAAGTCATCAGATCAAGTGGCAGGCTTACTAAAGCTGAAAAGAATTTATTTTTACGGTATTGTGGCTTCCTTTCCGGTGACCATGAACTCATACAGAGGAGTAATCTTGTGTCCTGATATCATGGGAATGAGTGAGGACGACATAGTAAATGATCTTGCAGACGAGGAAGTGATCGCTGCTAGATGTACTACAAAACCTATTGACGGTGAGCCACGTACAGACCAGACTCCCAAACACAATAAGTCCTATGCTATGGCATTGAAATGTAAGCTGGTCATTGGTCAGTTATCACGGGAACTGCTGAACCAACCACGACCCATCACTCCAGACGAACCCATAACGAATCAGAGCGACACTGACACTGACTCTGACGATAATACCCACAAAGACTTGTACTCAAGAGTCACCTGCTGCTCTGTTTGCCCCAACAATGTGAGAGGACAAGATGAAGTTACAAAAGAAACTGTGTGGCAGGTGGTCGTTCCTGTGACTCCATCGAGGAGGCCTTCCTCCATGATGAAGTCTTCCTCGGTGGAATCGATGGACGACAATACCGTGCCCACCATCAGGAGCCGATCCCGTTCCCCTGGGGACTCGCCCAAGTCCAAAAGAACGGGCTCACAAAGTTGGCCGGCAAAAGAAATCTTAAACCAACGCTGTTCAATATCATTCAATGGAATTGTAGAGTTCTTAAGAATAAGCAAGCACAACTGTCACTGTTGTTTGCATTATATAGACCATCCGTTATTTGTCTACAAGAGACCAATCTGAACAGCTCAGTCGAAGATTGTGTTGGTTTAGATAACTATCACCCGTATAGAAGATCATGGGGTAGCCATTTATATACACCAAAGCTTACCCCATACAGAAGTGACTTTAAATTCTACTCTAGAAGCTGTCGCATGTAGAGTAAAATCTAATAACACGAACCTGGCCATTGTTCAATTTACTCTCCCGGTTCCAATGCATTTGATGACGATGAGTTCACTTTGCTTTTTAGTCAATTACCCCACACAAAACTAATTCATGGAGACTTCAACGTTCATTATCAGCAGTGGGGAAGGATACGGGCAGACTCTCGCGGGAAACAAATGGTAAATTATATTATCAATTCTAATCTCGCTTTTCTGAAAGATGGTAGTGGAACTCATGTAAATGATCGGACAGGAAACATCTCAGCCATCGACCTATCTTTGTCATCCCGGATATACTAAATGACATCACCTGGGGTACTTATGACGACTTCTTGGGAAGTGACGACTTCCCAATCTGTCTTCCTTATACATGAGACAATAGTACCAGATCGTATCTGATCAGATTTAATTATAAGAAAGCAGACTGGAGGTCATTCTCAAGATAAGCCGTCCTAGATATATCCGGAGATGACATTGACACAAAGGTCAATAATGTAACTAATACCATCCTCAGGGCTGCTGTGGCCTCTATTCCTACAATATCCACAAAGCACAGAGTTCCTTGGTGGACACCAGATTGCCGAAGTGTGAGCGCATTAGGAGATATAGGATTTCCGACAAAGAGCCTCAGGTAACAACATTACACATAAACAAGCGAGGGCTCAGGCAAGAACAATAAGACAAGCCAAAAGAGACTCCTGACGTGGCTATGTTTCAACTGTTAATAAGGACACATCCAGCAGTCAGGTCTGGTCCACAGTAAAGAAAATGACAAGAAAATATAAACAACCATCCATCCCTTAACTTAACATGCAAGACGGCACCATAGACGACCCAGCTGACGTAGTCAACACTATCGCGAGGAGATTCTCAGACATAAGTAGCTCGGCCAATTACGATCGACGGTTTTTACACCACAAACGTTAGGCCGAGCAGACAGTGATTGACTTTGCCACAGAAGATGAAAACATACCATATGATGATACCTTAACTCTTAAGGAATTACTTCTTGTCCTGAAATCCTGTAAAGGTTCCAGCCCAGGACCCAGCCGGATAACATACGAGATGATTCAGCATCTTAGTCAGGCCAACCTGACCAAGTTGTTAGCATTGTACAATGAGATTTGGACGTCTCGAACGTTTCCAAACTCATGGCACCTTGCGCACGTCATCCCCATCCCAAAAGCTTCTGGACGCCTTACGAACATCAATTCGTCTCGACCTACTGCACTGACGATCTGCATTTGCAAGGTCATGGAATGAATGGTTAATAAAAGGCTTATTTTTTCTATTAGAGACGTAGAACTTATCAAATGATCAACAGTGTGATAACACAGAAGCACAATGGATCATTTGATAGATTTAGAACATAACCTTTCAGACAGTTTTATGAAGAAAGATCTTTTAATTGTATTTTTTCCAGATGTGGAAAAGCCTTTGACATGACATGGCGAAACGGAATCTTATGCAAACTTTATGATATTGGTTTAAGAGGTTCTTCATCTATTTTTGTTCAGATTTTCTTACACGATAAAACATTCGCTGTCAAGATTTCTGCATCTAACATAATCTCGGTCATATTTGTCCAAGAAGATGTGATGCCTTATGGCAGCGTTCTGAGCCCAACATTATCAAATATTATGATTAATGATATTCTGTCTCCAACTTCCGTCCCTCGAAACCTTAAATACTCACTTTATGCTGATGCTTGTGCACTATGGCACTCTTCGCCTAATGCATAATTTTCGGCTGAACGGGTTCAAGTTGCACTTGAATCCGTCCATCGTTGGGCGATACAGTGGAGTTTTAAGTTTTCACCAGGTAAAAGTGTCGTGGTTATTTTTACCCGAATTTGCTGCTAAAATTAGACCACAGCCAGATTCCCTTTTGTAATAACATAAGATTTCTTGGGTTAAATTTTGACCGAAGATAGAATTGGAAAATGCACACAGATTATTTGAATATAAATTGTAATAAAGGGTTAGGTATTCTTAAGTATTTCTCGGGTTCATTTTGGGGAGCCGACAGGAAATCTTTATCAATGTTGTACAAGGCCATTATTAGAAGTAAACTGGACTATGGCTCTCAGGTGTATGCTTCGGCGAGCGACTGTACCCTGAGAAGATTGGATGTGCTACAGAATAAATGCCTGCCATTGTGTCTTGGAGCTCTGTCATGTACCAGGGTTCCACGATTGGAAGTTGAGGCAAATGTACCTCCTCTCCGGCTGCGTCGAGACGAATTAACGTTAAAGTGTGGTATTGTGATGACCAGGAGAAGAAATACTACTGCCTGTTGCCTGGCACAACAATATGAACAGTTGGTCGAGAGAGGCGTCAGGCCCCTGGCCCTCAGAATACACTTCCTCAGTGAGAATTCTGGTCTGAAAGTGCAAGAAATGGACACGCTGGTTAGAAATAAACTACCTCCTTGGGAGCATTCAGGAGTAGAAACTAAGACGAATTAGCTCCCTGCAACGAAAAGGAACGCGCCGGATAGTGAGATACACCAGTGAATCCGTCACGTCATCATGCATCATTTATCATATTTCCACTTCTACACAGATGGTTCCAAGACAGGTAAGTGTGTGGGTGCAAGTGTGTGGTCGAACGAACGGTCTCTTCGGTACAAGCTGCCAGAGCATACAACTGTTTCCTGTGCGGAATTATTTGCTATTGATAAGGCCATAGATTATCTCATTAATTTAATTCATATTATATCAATATTTTTTACTGATTCGTTGTCAGCTCTTAAAGCTATAAACTCTGGGTATACCGAATCAAATGAAATTCAGGACAACATCATCAATATACTAAATTCATGTAACAAAGATATCATCTTGGTTTGGGTGGCTGGTGGGTGATTGTAACATTTACGGCAACAATGAACAGGCAGACCGGTTGGCTAAGTCGACCTCAGAACCCGAGGAGGTGGGAAGTTTCGATCCCTCGGGAGCTGTGGTCCTGCCTTTCCTTGGGAAAGGATTCAATATTTCTTCTGTGGCAAAGTCAGTGGACCAGTCTGACTATAGCAAGAAAATATAAACCACTAGTAGCGGACTGGACGGCCTGGTACAGGAAGAACAGAAGAGAGGAAGTCGTGCTGGCCCGTCTACGTCACAACTGTACCTACAGCACCCACCTACAACCGTATACGAACAGAAACTTTCCAGCAAGATATGAAACCTGCCGAACCAGTTTGACAACAGACCACCTCCTCATACAATGTACCAAATATCATCAAAACAGGAGGAGGCTGATCAGTTATTTCAAAAACAAGAAAACAAACTTCCCCATCTACAATCTACTTGGTAACGATAACAACATAATTAACAAATTGTTTATCTTTTTCAAGAAAACGGAAATCAAGATGATATAAGGTTGTTCGTTGGTTCGACTCTGTGCCGGAGCTGGCTTCAGGTTGTGGTTGCTTTCGCTCTAGGCTGGTTGTGTGGTGGGAGAATCTATTTGTTCATTATGCTGCTGGCTTGGATTGGGTGTGGTTCGGCTTGGAGCTGCTTCCGTTATGGTGTCCAGCTGACGAGTTGCCGGTGTTATTATATCATGATTTATATATGTGTTTCATGTTATGGTGAAAGATTATCTCTAATTTATCTTATCTTTTTCTCAGTCCTTCTGGCAGCTGCACCAGAGGATGTTGTGTCCACTGGTTGGTGTTTGCTGACACGTTGACACAATACCCACTTACCAACTTTTAGTCCATTTTCTTTAATCCCCTATAGGACTAGGTAAGACTTATAGGTATTGATATGTTTAATATGTAGGGACTTTACACAGTCAAAAATCAAACAGTGTTGCAGGCCTGATGACCTTACTTATAGGTCGCTGGCCGTTAAACCCTCTTAATTCGAACCAAGCTCTCCTTCACTACAGTTACTGAGGAGAGTATTTGTTCATACCAAATTTTCCAAGTGTTACTCAAATGAATGAGTTGTAGTGAAACAACTTAGATTAACACCAAGATACAGCACCACACTCTGTCTTAACATGATTTAGATAATATTCAGTGAAATACAGGAAATTGTCTCATACTGAAACATAGTGATGGTGATTTAAGTACTGCAGGAATGTGATGGGATGGACTGTCATTTACTGGGAGGAAGTGAGGGGCTCTATAGCTATCCAGATCACCTCTGAATTATGTGACACAGCAAAAATTGCCATATCACAGGTAATACAGAAGCTATTTATGATATCATTGATAAAGGTAGCAGTAAGTGAGACACACAGACTTGGTTATAACCATGAGTTTCTGGCTAGTATAGGACCTCATAAATACCTTTAATTTAACTTTAAGACTGATAGCCTTACATCGTGTACTCCCATGATTATCTTTAATGTTCCTACCAGACATACTGGAATGCTTACACTTACTCTGAATGATCAGGTAGCAGTGAACACAAACTAATTTCTTCTCCAGTTAATGGGCCACATATTGAATGATTTCTTGCAGACAAAATTAAGATATGCATGATAAGTATATAAACACCTCAAACTGTAGTGAAGTACTTTAATTTTTATGTAAATCACCTTTGCCTTCCTTTTTGTCAGGTGCTACCAACACTTCTGCCACCCTCTTGCCACCAACTCTACAATTTACACCACAATCTTCCACAACCTCCTCATCCAGCTGTTCCTTCCATTGTGCATTCATTTTTGCCACTAACTCTCTAACCATGTGTGCCAGCACCACTTCCACAACATTTGCTAACATCACTTCATTTGTATATATGCCTCACTATCTTGCTACAGACAATACCATCGCCTTGCTACCACCTCTGCCATCCCTTACCAGTACCTCTGCCACCTCGCTGGCAGCAGCACTCCCACCATCCCCTCTGTAACCACTACCTTAGCCACCTCAGCCACAATTCCACATCTATGTGCCACAGCTTATGCCATCTCCTCTGCCATCCCCTTTGCTACCTCATGTAACTGTCACTTCATCATCACTTCTGCTTTCAATATTGCCGTCACTTTTGCCACCACTTTTGCCAATGTCTTTGTGCCATCACTTTTACCAGCTCCTCTGCAACCATCTCACCTTCCCATTTTCCAGCCACGACTACCACCTCTACAAGTAGTTCTGTAACTGCATTTGTCATCACCACTGCCGCTTTCTCTACCACCACTTTAACCATTTCTGCCAACATCTTGCAATCACCCACTTTGCCACCACCACCTCTAACATCACCTTTGTCACCGCCAGTACGACCACTTTTGACAACCCCTCCACCACCTGCGGCACTACCTTTACCACTACTACCACCTTTGCAGCCACTTATGCCACTACCTCTGCCATCCCAGTTGATGCCATCTCTGCCTCCACCTCTACCATCACTCTCAACATTTCAGCCACCACCCTTGTAGTCACCGTCTTTGCCTCCACCACT
Organism: Panulirus ornatus; assembly: GCF_036320965.1. NCBI lineage: Eukaryota > Metazoa > Arthropoda > Malacostraca > Decapoda > Palinuridae > Panulirus > Panulirus ornatus. The sequence goes on from NC_092231.1 coordinate 52,220,575, forward strand.
ACCATTACTGGAGACAGTTTGATGTAACAAGAACTTACCAAACTTTAGTACATCTGTAATGCAGGGTAGCAGCTTGGACTTTGTCGTAGAAGCATAAATATAGAACCTTAACAATTAGGAGAACTGTAACATGCAATAGAAATGAGATATGTTAAAGATGTTGAACTTATGTAACAAAACGTAATTAAAAAAACAATAGTAAGATGAGTAGCTATACATTAATAGGTAACCCAAAATAAGAAACCATAGAGAATTATACTCAGAGAGCTTGCAAGTACAGTATACTAAGAATACACAGCTGTCACATGGTGGTGAAGGAGTGACAGTAAGTAATGTAAGAGTGTAAAGTACGTGTGGATAGAACTGTGCAGGAAGCCAGTAAATAAGTCTGGATAGAGGTCTTGTATACACATGGGATCCTCCTTGCTTGAGGTGGTAGTTACACTGTGAGTGGGAAGTCACCTTCAACAAGGCTGATCACTGTTGGTGGACTGAAAGGTGTACAGTCTTACCAAGGACCTTTTCACACCAAATTACTTCATCTCTCAGCTCCTACTTGGAGTTCAACCCTGGAACTGCAGGATAAAGGGTTCTAGGGTTGTATGATAAAAACCTTGTTTGAGTGTCGTGAGATTTTCAAGCAAACTCCTGTTTATTGGACAGGAAGGGGAACATTATTGCTTAGGGAGTAGAACAGGACCTGGCCTCTATTTGAGTATCTGAAATTTCATTCTTGCCACAAGTCAAACCCTACAAACAGAAGATTAAAAAGACAGAAAATACGAAGTCCACATTAAAATAAAGAAGGATAAGCATGTGAAGTTTGTAAGTGTAAGATATTAAGTCATGTATGGTAGGTTAGTTTGTTGAGACAAAATTAAGATGAGCAGTCCAGATACATGAAGAAAATGATGATTCCAGGCCATCTGTTCATTACTCCTGATAGTACTGTACTTCTCTTTATGACCTACTACCTGTGATAATTGACACAGAAAAAGATCGGATAAATTAGATTAACAGTGAAAAGGGCTGTACAAGTGGGATTTTAGACTGGATTATCATGTAGAAATGTGATTCAGCCAAGTGGAGCAGGTTCTACACACCCACTACTGTAATAGGAAGTCATGCAGAAAGTGAATGACATTTCTCTTGAAAAAGGAAAATATATGTACCTTTGATATCAGGTACACTGATGATATTAGATAAAGGCAGAGAAGATCAAGGAGGGCATAAGAGGGATGAAAATCTCTTATTTGTTGGAAATATGTTTCAGGCCATTTTATAAGACTACACTGTAAATTTTATTGTAAGAGAGAGATGATGAATTTGAAATTGGTACCCTAATTGACAAGTTGCTCTCCCTTTACCACAACATGTTTTCTTTCTTGCGGTTTATTTCATCAGAGAAGATCTGTTATACTGTGTGTCTAATTTGAAAATTCCCGCTTTTATTTCAAATTAGTTCTGAAAACTTTCCTGAGCACACAGTACATGTTACTTACAACATTGGACTTGTGCACTTTCTTTGGTGGAGGTGTGCTGATGGCCATTGCGAATATCTAAATTCTGGGTCCACATTACTCATTCTGCTACTGTTATCATGACCCATTGTTTTTCCTTGCACAAGGTTAGTGCTTTATAGTTTTAAGATTACTTTTGTATTGTATATTGTAATGTATCAGGTCCTTTGTAATATTCATTATGTTGGTGTTAGTGGCGGAGAACACGTAATTGTGCATTTATAATTCTACATCCATCTCTTCATCTTCTTTACTGATAACAGCTTTTTCAAATTCGTGTGTACTGTTCACATCCACAGTTCCCTCCACACGACTGTCTTACATCATTTAAGACTCAGCTGAAAATAACACCTTCATTAACTTTACACTCGTAGTGTTATGAACAGTCCAGTATTCATAAGCCCATTGAAGTATGAGTTGGCCGCTCTTTACACATCTGTAGTGTTGTGATAAAGCAGCTAAAGTTGATCTTAATTTGTCTTAAGTTCTCCTAAAAGGAGACTATACTGCATTAGATGTGGACTTAACAAATTGCTTCAGCAACATAGCATCAGTGTCTGATGGTGTGACACCATTACCCAGTTCATCAGAAACTTTCCTTATATCTTCTTGTCTTTACAAAGAGACTGCTGCTCATCTCCTGACATTCCACTTCCTTCATTTCTAATGCTATTGTCACTTTTCTGGTGGCATGAGCTCTTTGACCTTGACCATTTTTACTGCAGTTTTATCTTTAATGAAACGGGTTTTGAATATTGAATCAAGAGTAGTTGCAAAGATAAAGCATTTCTTTTCAGCCAGTTTCATTGTTTGTACCAGTCAGTCTGAAAAAAAATAATAGCATTTTTTTCATTCATCCTTCATTTTTTGCACTCCAGAGTCTTTCTGAATGTAATTTAGCTACAGCTGGAATTACACTGCAGAAAATCTCTTCATGAAAACTGGTATTTCCTACAAAATCAATTTGAAAGAGAAATATAATCTTTGATATGTATCTTCACTGGTCAAATTCTATATAATTTCATGTTAGTAATTTGTCTTGATCTATTTTCATGGTAAAGAGTGCAGATTTGCCCATCCATAAGGTCTGATTGTTTACTACTCCACACATCAGATCAGTTTTGATGGTAATAATTAGACCTCTCCTTGGCTTAAAAACATTGTCGAGTTAGAATAATTTATAAAACCCTTAGACATTTAATGTTGTGGAGAATCCTCTTCTGTGTTTGTTTGCTTCTGAGGCTTTTATAGGTCCAGAGAACTGACGGCTTAGACCTGTTGTGGTGAGCAAAACGGGTTAATCCTATCACCCATATTAGTGCTGGGGACAGCCAGCAAGTCAGGGATTCCATTAAACATTCAGTAAAAGACAGTACATATCTTTGATGTTACCCTAACTTTCAGTTGGGATGTGCTCATGTGCTATTTTGCAGTTATTGCCATGCACAGACAAACTGCCTCTAATCAATCCTATCAAGATATTATGGTAGATTCATAACCAAACAGTCACTTTTGAGGTATTTGCTTTGACAGTATCTCATTAAATTGATTAAGAGGGCTGGCTACCTTTCAGAAGGGGTCATAAGAAGGCTAGCTACCTTTCAGAAGGGGTCATAAGAAGGCTAGCTACCTTTCAGGAGGGGTCATAAGAAGGCTAGCTACCTTTCAGAAGGGGTCATAAGAAGGCTAGCTACCTTTCAGAAGGGGTCATAAGAAGGCTAGCTACCTTTCAGAAGGGGTCATAAGAAGGCTAGCTACCTGTCAGAAGGGGTCATAAGAAGGCTAGCTACCTTTCAGAAGGGGTCATAAGAAGGCTAGCTACCTTTCAGAAGGGGTCATAAGAAGGCTAGCTACCTTTCAGAAGGGGTCATAAGAAGGCTGGCTACCTTTCAGAAGGGGTCATAAGAAGGCTAGCTACCTTTCAGAAGGGGTCATAAGAAGGCTAGCTACCTTTCAGAAGGGGTCATAAGAAGGCTAGCTACCTTTCAGAAGGGGTCATAAGAAGGCTAGCTACCTTTCAGAAGGGGTCATAAGAAGGCTAGCTACCTTTCAGAAGGGGTCATAAGAAGGCTAGCTACCTTTCAGAAGGGGTCATAAGAAGGCTAGCTACCTTTCAGAAGGGGTCATAAGAAGGCTAGCTAGCTTTCAGAAAGGGTCATAAGAAGGCTAGCTACCTTTCAGGAGGGGTCATAAGAAGGCTACCTACCTTTCAGAAGGGGTCATAAGAAGGCTAGCTACCTGTCAGAAGGGGTCATAAGAAGGCTAGCTACCTTTCAGAAGGGGTCATAAGAAGGCTAGCTACCTTTCAGAAGGGGTCATAAGAAGGCTAGCTACCTTTCAGAAGGGGTCATAAGAAGGCTAGCTACCTTTCAGAGGGGGTCATAAGAAGGCTAGCTACCTTTCAGGAGGGGTCATAAGAAGGCTAGCTACCTTTCAGAAGGGGTCATAAGAAGGCTAGCTACCTTTCAGAAGGGGTCATAAGAAGGCTAGCTACCTGTCAGAAGGGGTCATAAGAAGGCTAGCTACCTTTCAGAAGGGGTCATAAGAAGGCTAGCTACCTTTCAGAAGGGGTCAACCTAACAGTTTTAGATTTCTGGGAGGTTTTGCTTTTTTTCCTCTATCTTTTAATGCAAGAGGTATTTAACATACCTCATCCCCCCTTCCATTAAAGGAAACCTTGAACAGCAACTAACTTGGTGTTTAAGGATATTGTCAAGAAGTGTTAACTGAGCATAATTGGAGCCTCCAGAGAACTGGCTCTTTGTACACACCATCTTTCTTGTCATAAGGAGGCTGAGAACAAAAGAGACTAATACTAAGTCTGTCGTTAACGAATTTCTGCTTCAGAAAATATGTCAGGCTTCCTGGTCCTAAGACAGACTGACAGCCATTCAGCATCAAACATGAAAGTTGAATATCATCTCAAATAAATGACAGGAAAAGGTTGTATATTGTTAATAAACTAAGTTTCATGTATTTTGTACAAATGAGTTAGATAAGGAAAACAATATTGGTCAGTAACATAATGCTGCTCCTCCCTTCACAACTTGAGTTTCAGTTGTTCAACTTACAATGGTTCCAGTTCTTGACAGGTTGCCTGAGAAGATAACTCCCACCAAAGTTGAGGCCTTGATGTATGAGGTACAACAGATGTACTTATACCTGTGGATATACACAGTGAGATATGTGGTACTTTTAGAGAGGATGTCACAAACAAATATGAGCAATAATGGCTTTCAACTTTAACTTAACATCTGTTATCATGTGTGTTATAGCTTCACAAATTAGCACATACCGTGAGGGCACAAAGCTCATCATACCTTCCTTGATATATCTACATATAGTTACTTGTGTATAGGAAAAAGAATTAGGTTGTAAGGTCTGGCAATGATGTATGGGAAGCTAATGCAAGCATTAAGGACCCGATATTTTGCCTCAGGACTGAGGAGGCTTATTTAAGAATTATTAACATATACATCCTAGCCGTAAATAAGAGAAATAATTACCTGAGCTTTTACATACCAGCTACAGTGAAGGAAATAAATACAACTGAGAGGAAATCAACTTCATACACATTGGTGGATGACTGATGGAAATTATTAAGTTCTTATTCGAATTTTGTCTTATCTTGATTTTGTTGATTTTCATTGACCAGTAAATCTTGACCTGCACAAGGTAAGGCTGCCAATAACTTTTGCACATGTCATCCAAAAATAATATCACTACACATCTTGTGCTTTATATTTTGAAACACAGAATGAAGAAGTTTGATATACCTTACTTGGGTCTGGTCATGTAGTGATGTGCTGGCTAGGGTTTAGGGTTTTTATGATATCCAATTCTGCCTAGCTCCTAGGTTGCCATCCAGTCAATTTGGCCGTGATAATCTTGGCAAATCTATCCCCAAGTGTCCCAAATATCTAAACGCCAGTGGTAAATAGCACCTCGACTTAACTCAAAATATCACATATTGTTTACTTGACACTTATAGAGCCTAGCTTTCATGTGGTAATCAATAAGATTTGAAAAAGAACTTTGTCTAAATACAACACAAACACTTTAAACAGCTAATGTTAGAAATGAAAAGAAAAGTACTAATCAATAATAACAAATATAAACAAAACCTGTAACTTTTATTCTGTCCCTTACCATCATGCATGTCTGTTCAAACAAAACAAACTGATCAATGATAATTCTAAATATAAACTTGTGAGATTTGTTGAATATCATAATTCTAAGTTAATGTTTTGTATAATAAACTCATAAAAATCAGCTCTTCAACTATTATATAACAAATTTCAAGCAACAACCATCCCACATAAACAACTTTGGTTTGAAAATCTCTCTCTCTCTCTCTCTCTCTCTCTCTCTCTCTCTCTCTCTCTCTCTCTCTCTCTCTCTCTCTCTCTCTCTCTCTCATATGGCCTCCCCGTACACTAAGATGAAAATATGTATCTTGGCAGGTCCCTCATCAACTTTGTTTGGTAGATAAGAATATACAAAATCACTAACGTCATTATAGGCTCCAATTTTCTACGCAAAAAATTCATACTAAGTATACCTAATAACCCTAAAAAAATTGCTTTCCATATTACCCAGTTAGCACAGTCGGGAGAGAGTTAGACTGAAGATATAAGCATGCCTGGTTAGATCTCGGGTCCAGGCAATGTCTTTTGCCCCCCAAACACACACACACACACACACACACACACACACACACACACACACACACACACACCAAGAATGAAAACTGATAAACAATACTATAAAAGCAGACTCTGTATTACCAATAGCAAATCCATGGTAAACGTTTCACAACAAAAAGAAATTTAGAATGTAATGAAGACCAAGTGTTCAAGATGCAACCATACTAACTCTTGTACACAGATGCAGATATATTGTATGAAAAAGGTCTAATTAATACCATATTGATGAAGGTCAGGCCACAGGAACTACAGATAATTTAGGCAAGTCATGATATCTATCCAATATGGATAGTTTCTGAGCTGCCATCCAGTCTATCTGGTAGTGATAATCTGGCAAATTTATCGCCAGGTCCACAAAACATCAAGACTTTACTGGAAATATCACAAACTTTACTTGACACTTTGTGAACATCTCCATTGACTACTCTACGTTTCAGCGGCGGACAAACGCTGTTTTTCGCAAATATCTCGTAAACGATTCATTGTATCATTATGATATTTCAGCACACTATCTTTAACACCCGGGCCAAATGTATGGCTGACATACCGCATTGCTATATGTGTTACGTGAGGAGTTTACTCGTGAAAATAAATACAAAACCGAGTAGTCATATTGACGCTTTCGAAGGGAAGTGTGGCCCCCCCAAAAAACTCTCCCAATTCCCCACCCCCCACACCCCCTCCCCCCCTTCTCGCCTTCGTTATCCCTCTTCTTCTGCCCCTAACTCCTCCTAACCCAACCTTGTGTCCCTCCCTATTTTCCCATAACTTTAGTATACAGTTATAATAAAATGTTATGTAGGTGTATATGTATAGGTATGATTATTAACTAACAGTATGGTACAATTCCATAGACGCAAGACGTATTTGACGTTGATAATTACTGTACAACAGCATATTTACATACGTGTAGTATGTAGAAGGTCGATTTTACAGTCCTTATGGTCAACCAAGTGAACACGATGTATTGCCATTACCTGTTGTCTGGACCTTCTAGGAAATGTTATTGCTGTTATTAGTACATACTGTGTACCTACCCATCATAAACTGTTAACCTGGTCCAGTTAATATACTGTCAGTCTGTTGACTGGTCTCTTTCATATCTATTATCACGAAATTATAATCTGCATATATTTTTGCCCTCTATACGCATATATATTATGCTTAATAGTCATTACTATATATATATATATATATATATATATATATATATATATATATATATATATATATATATATATATATATATATATATATATATATATATATATATATATTTTTTTTTTTTTTTTTCTTTATACTTTGTCGCTGTCTCCCGCGTTTGCGAGGTAGCGCAAGGAAACAGACGAAAGAAATGGCCCAACCCCCCTCCCCCATACACATGTACATACACACGTCCACACACGCAAATATACATACCTACACAGCTTTCCATGGTTTACCCCAGACGCTTCACATGCCTTGATTCACTCCACTGACAGCACGTCAACCCCTGTATACCACATCGCTCCAATTCACTCTATTCCTTGCCCTCCTTTCACCCTCCTGCATGTTCAGGCCCCGATCACACAAAATCTTTTTCACTCCATCTTTCCACCTCCAATTTGGTCTCCCTCTTCTCCTCGTTCCCTCCACCTCCGACACATATATCCTCTTGGTCAATCTTTCCTCACTCATTCTCTCCATGTGCCCAAACCATTTCAAAACACCCTCTTCTGCTCTCTCAACCACGCTCTTTTTATTTCCACACATCTCTCTTACCCTTACGTTACTTACTCGATCAAACCACCTCACACCACACATTGTCCTCAAACATCTCATTTCCAGCACATCCATCCTCCTGCGCACAACTCTATCCATAGCCCACGCCTCGCAACCATACAACATTGTTGGAACCACTATTCCTTCAAACATACCCATTTTTGCTTTCCGAGATAATGTTCTCGACTTCCACACATTTTTCAAGGCTCCCAAAATTTTCGCCCCCTCCCCCACCCTATGATCCACTTCCGCTTCCATGGTTCCATCCGCTGACAGATCCACTCCCAGATATCTAAAACACTTCACTTCCTCCAGTTTTTCTCCATTCAAACTCACCTCCCAATTGACTTGACCCTCAACCCTACTGTACCTAATAACCTTGCTCTTATTCACATTTACTCTTAACTTTCTTCTTCCACACACTTTACCAAACTCAGTCACCAGCTTCTGCAGTTTCTCACATGAATCAGCCACCAGCGCTGTATCATCAGCGAACAACAACTGACTCACTTCCCAAGCTCTCTCATCCCCAACAGACTTCATACTTGCCCCTCTTTCCAGGACTCTTGCATTTACCTCCCTAACAACCCCGTCCATAAACAAATTAAACAACCATGGAGACATCACACACCCCTGCCGCAAACCTACATTCACTGAGAACCAATCACTTTCCTCTCTTCCTACACGTACACATGCCTTACATCCTCGATAAAAACTTTTCACTGCTTCTAACAACTTGCCTCCCACACCATATATTCTTAATACCTTCCACAGAGCATCTCTATCAACTCTATCATATGCCTTCTCCAGATCCATAAATGCTACATACAAATCCATTTGCTTTTCTAAGTATTTCTCACATACATTCTTCAAAGCAAACACCTGATCCACACATCCTCTACCACTTCTGAAACCGCACTGCTCTTCCCCAATCTGATGCTCTGTACATGCCTTCACCCTCTCAATCAATACCCTCCCATATAATTTACCAGGAATACTCAACAAACTTATACCTCTGTAATTTGAGCACTCACTCTTATCCCCTTTGCCTTTGTACAATGGCACTATGCACGCATTCCGCCAATCCTCAGGCACCTCACCATGAGTCATACATACATTAAATAACCTTACCAACCAGTCAACAATACAGTCACCCCCTTTTTTAATAAATTCCACTGCAATACCATCCAAACCTGCTGCCTTGCCGGGCTATGGATAGAGTTGTGCGCAGGAGGATGGATGTGCTGGAAATGAGATGTTTGAGGACAATGTGTGGTGTGAGGTGGTTTGATCGAGTAAGTAACGTAAGGGTAAGAGAGATGTGTGGAAATAAAAAGAGCGTGGTTGAGAGAGCAGAAGAGGGTGTTTTGAAATGGTTTGGGCACATGGAGAGAATATATATATATATATATATATATATATATATATATATATATATATATATATATATATATATATATATATATATATATATATATATATATATATATATATATATATATATACATATATATATATATATATATATATATATATATATATATATATATATATATATATATATATATATATTATCCCTGGGGATAGGGGAGAAAGAATACTTCCCACGTATTCCCTGCGTGTCGTAGAAGGCGACTAAAAGGGGAGGGAGCGGGGGGCTGGAAATCCTCCCCTCTCAATTTTTTTAATTTTCCAAAAGAAGGAACAGAGAAGGGGGCAGGTGAGGATATTCCCTCAGTGGCCCAGTTCTCTGTTCTTAACGCTACCTCGCTAACGCGGGAAATGGCGAATAGTTTGAAAAAAAAAAAAAAATATATATATATATATATATATATATATATATATATATATATATATATATATATATATATATATATATATATAATATATATATATATGATATATATATAATATATAAATATATATATATATCCCTGGGGATAGGGGAGAAAGAATACTTCCCACGTATTCCCTGCGTGTCGTAGAAGGCGACTAAAAGGGGAGGGAGCGGGGGGCTGGAAATCCTCCCCTCTCGTTTTTTTTTTTTAATTTTCCAAAAGAAGGAACAGAGAAATGGGCCAGGTGAGGGTATTCCCTCAAGGCCAAGCCCTCTGTTCTTAACGCTACCTCGCTAATGCGGGAAATGGCGAATAGTTTGAAAGAAAAGAAAAAAAAAAAATATATATATATATATATATATATATATATATATATATATATATATATATATATATATATATATATATATATATACATATATATATATAATACTGTAGGAATAAAATAATGACAACATGAGAAAACCAAATTTATTCGTAATCAGTATCAAAGAAAACGTCATCGTCTTCATCATCACTCGCGATGTTAATAATAACGGGTTCGACTCCCTCGTGTATGTTGCCAGTTCTCCAGTATTCTTCTTCAAATTTACGGGAGTGCTGAACAGCTCCCGCCCACACGTCTTTGTGTACCAATTGCCTGGCTTCTTCCAATCTTGCCTTTAGGTCCGTCCGGGTAAACCGCTGGAGTGTGGAGCGCACATGACACTTCATAAATCCCCATACTTGCTCGATGGCGTTGAGCTCGGGGTGGCCAGGTGGCAACAGTATGACCTGGTGGCCCCACATACGGATGGTGTTGTCGATCTTATACTGGGGCTGTGGACACCTGCTGGCAGAGGACCAGCAGCTCAGGGCGAGTGGCAGCAGCAGGTGGGATGGAAATCTTGCGCTGCTCCAGCCACCTGATGAGGTCCGCCTTCCTGGTGGCTGTGGTAGGGTATCGACTCTCCTCCGTCAGCTGGCTGTGGTATGGTGCATTATCTAGCACAAGTACCGATGGCTCTGGCAGTGACGGAAGGAGCTGCGTTGATAGCCATCGCAGGAACAGTTCGGCATTCATTTCTCCATGATAATCATCCTGGTTGGTCTTGGCTGGGTAGCACAGGTATGAGCCGTCAACAAAGCCTTCGTCCGTGTCACCTGCGACCACTACAAATCGCTCCTCTCCACCAGGTGGTACCTGACGACTGTACGTGGTGTTGCTTGGAGCCTGTGTGGTATCTACCTACTCCCTACTGGCCCATCCTGGCGGTAAACCACGTCTCATCCACATATACCACCTTCCTTCCCTCCTCTCGGTGGCGCTGTAGAGCCCGGAGAGCGTCAATCCGACGACACACAACGTCCAGCGATTCCCTCCTTACATACATCTTTCGCTGTGACAGTCTGTATTGAAATCCCATGGTGTGCAGGATCCACCAAACTGTTGTGTCAGTGGTATCCTCCGGGAGGATACCATGTGTTTTCAGATGGGCTGGTATGACCCTCAGTGTTAAATATTGTTTTACCGAAAACTTCTTGTGGATGTGGCGCCATATTGCACCGAGAGTAAAGTTATCACAAACAGCCGATGAAGGTGTTGGTGGTGCCGGTGTGGAAGGGGAGGCTGTGGTGGTGGTGTTGACTATGTCCCTCACTCTTGACACAGCCATGCCCAAGATGTGCCCAACTCGCTCGTAAGGTCTGTGTGCATAAAAATTAATGTTATGTTACACATTAGTCTCGCCTCACTATGATAATTAATATGACATTGTGACACAATACAGTCTGCTTTACTTTCATATTTCATATGTATATAAATGTAATAATGTATGTTAGAACCAGAATATATTGTCTACGCACCTATTTAAACTTATGTACGTTCTACCGCGGGTGCATTCACGTTTGTACAACGTGACAAGACGAAGAACAAACGCTGTCCTGCATCCACGGGGGCAAAAGTACAACATTGTTGCTGATGACCGAGCCTCGGCAGTCGCTAGTGTTGTAGCCTCGTGATGGTGGTACCCCATACCTCAGAGAGGGAGGGAGGGGATATGGGGGATTGTGGATATTATATTAAGGCATATATTTCTTATCTAAAAACGTAAAGACGACATGAAGTAACCATCAACGATTTCATTTGGTTGTCCAAAACCAAAACTGACTTCATCCTTCTGGTCGCCGTCGACACGTCGGTTATTAACAATGGGATTACCTGTTGCTTTCATGGTCGTTTGACGCACTCTGGTTTTCACGTCCACACACAATAACTGTATTACATATCATTACTAATGTACGATACCTATATACATACTGTCATACCTATTATTCATGTACGTGATTAGAATACGACAAAATCAAATACAGACAATGGATGGTGTAAATATGGGGATGAAGACGGAAATGGGGAGAGAGATGCTGCGATATTGGGGTGGGTGGGGGAATGGGTTGGTCTGGGGGGTGTTCAGTATGTTGAGGGAGGGTTAGACGAGCACCGCACACTCGTCCGATTCTCTATAACGCCTTCGAAATATCACAGATACAACCATTCGTTTAGCAGAAATTTGTGAAAACCAGCGTTTGTCCCCCGCTGAAACATATAGTAGGTGTTATTTGTTGGACTTTCTAGGTCATTTTATTTCTGGTTGCTTACCCTTGTTTTTGAATTAATTATTTGATTTGATTTTTATTTTTTTATTTTGGCTTATTAAGTTGTTATTTTCAACATCACAGGCATTTATCAAGATCGAACGCCATCATCACTACATCCTCATAATAATTTTGAATATCAATGGCTTTTCTGTGGTGTAAGGTTTTTTCAAACATCTTCACAGTCATCTTGTTTTCATCATCAATGACGTTTATCTTGGTCAAAGACTATCTTGACTACATCCTTGTACTTATTTTCAATATCATTGACCTTTATCATGTTAAAAGCCATCTTCACTACCTCATAATCATCTTACTTTCACTATCACTAACGCATCATTTGGTCAAAGGCCATCTTTACGCCATTCTTGTAGTCAAGTCACTTTCAATAGCACTGAACTCTATCTTAATGAAAATCTATCTTCACTATATCAGTTATCTGGTTTTCAATATCACAGGCCTTTATCTTAATCAAGGCCATCTTCACTACATCCTCATAGATACCTTACTTTGGACATATCTTGCCTTTATATATATATATATATATATATATATATATATATATATATATATATATATATATATATATATATATATATATATATATGGGCTATGAATAGAGTGGTGCGCAGGAGGATGGATGTGCTGGAAATGAGATGTTTGAGGACAATGTGTGGTGTGAGGTGGTTTGATCGAGTAAGTAACGTAAGGGTAAGAGAGATGTGTGGAAATAAAAAGAGCGTGGTTGAGAGAGCAGAAGAGGGTGTTTTGAAATGGTTTGGGCACATGGAGAGAATGAGTGAGGAAAGATTGACCAAGAGGATATATGTGTCGGAGGTGGAGGGAACGAGGAGAAGAGGGAGACCAAATTGGAGGTGGAAAGATGGAGTGAAAAAGATTTTGTGTGATCGGGGCCTGAACATGCAGGAGGGTGAAAGGAGGGCAAGGAATAGAGTGAATTGGAGCGATGTGGTATACCGGGGTTGACGTGCTGTCAGTGGATTGAATCAGGGCATGTGAAACGTCTGGGGTAAACCATGGAAAGCTGTGTAGGTATGTATATTTGCGTGTGTGGACGTATATATATACATGTGTATGGGGGTGGGTTGGGCCATTTCTTTCGTCTGTTTCCTTGCGCTACCTCGCAAACGCGGGAGACAGCGACAAAGCAAAAAAAAAAAAAAAAAATATATATATATATATATATATATATATATATATATATATATATATATATATATATATATATATATAATTATAATTTTCCAAAAGAAGGAACTGAGAGGTGGGCCAAGTGGGGATTTACCCTCTAAGGCTCACTTTTCTGTTCTTAACGCTACCTCGCTAACGCGGGATAAGGCGAATATGTATGAAAAAAAAAAAAAGAATATCTATATATATATATATATATATATATATATATATATATATCAGAATGTAAATAGGTATATCAGGAACCCATCTGAAGTATGAACCTTATATAAACTATATTGCAACTTACATATAAATAGAATCATCAAACTTCACTATATTAGCTTTACTATATTTAAATATAAACAAGGTCTAACCGAGGTTACTTGGTTGAGCAAGACGTGAGAATATCATTAAATGGCCCTCCAGCCCTGGGTTGAAATTGTCGTTCTGACGTATCTCGAGTTCAGTGCTGATACAGGACCATTGATTATAGGACTATCTTGTTAGTCTGTGTAACTTCGCCTGACCCAATCCACGTCTTCAATGGCCTTCTGTTACTACAAGCGGGATTACAAAGGAAAGGCTTCCTTTGTTAGTTTCATGACTACCTTCGTTCAAATGAAGGGAAAGACTATTACTATGAAGCGGTACCTTATCAGCAGGAAAGAGCTGCAGCAACGGTATGAAAGTTACTGCAAGATACATAACGAGCCCGTGGCTTCCAACGTAAACATCGGCCGCCATTTGGGTTCACTCGGCATCATGTGTGACACCAAGATTGGACCCGTTGGGAAACAGGAACGATACTATTCTGGTATCATGTGGCTCGATGGCGCAGGATCACCAACTGAAATGCAAAGAAAATGGAGAAAGCCGCCCAAACGTATCATGAAGGCCGTGCAAGAGAAGATCGAGAGGGATCGGTTGAGAGACGATATCGCTCACAGTATATTGAAATTTATACCCAAGACTTCCCCTGATCTCCAGACACAGCAAGTCACAGAGACCACCAGCCCCGCTTCCCAGACACAGCAAGTCACACAGACCACCAGCCCCGCTTCCCAGACACAGCAAGTCACAGAGACCACCAGCCCCGCTTCTCAGACACAGCCAGTCACAGAGACCACCATCCCTGCTCCCCAGACACAGCCAGTCACAGAGACCACCAGCCCCGCTCTCCAGACACAGCCAGACACACAAGCCACCAGCCCCGTCCTCCACACAGAGCCACAAGATCCTGATATTGAGGAAGCAAATGAATTTCTCGATGATTTTTTGCTTTCACTGGAGAAGAACTGATGAGTTCCTTATTGACAAGACAAAATGTTAAAAAAGGAATCTATATAAGTTCACTTATGGAGTGAGATCTTTGACGGAGCTGTGCTGCCTATAGCACAGCCTACCAAAGGGTGATCTTTGCTGTCGTGCAGTAACCTCATGAGGGCGGAGTCCGGCTACACTTTCTTTACCGAGGAAAAGATCTCTGCACTAATAGACAACTGTCCTAGCAACACTTATATGAGATGAATAGATGGATGCTCTAATGATCGAAAATATACAAGTGTTAGAAAAACTAACAACTATATACATTTGGTTAGCCAATCTTCATATGACTGGGGCTATTGTTCCCTCTGATTGATTCATTTTTCAAGATTAAGGAAAGTTATAATAAAAATATTGTATTGAGTTTCTCCGTTGGCGTCAGGGTAAACACCCATCCCCCCCGAAGCTTGGTTACCTTTCCGTGGTGGGGGGGACTTCATGGATTGGGCAGTAGCAACCATCGTTGGTTGCTTCTGTTCAATCCATGAACGAAAAACCAAGCATCTTGAGCGTAATTGTCGTTTAAATTCACTTGGTGTCAAAACTGACGCGAAAGCGGTTGTCTCAATTTTGTCAGAAATGTTTGTGCGTTTCGGCCTGATGGCGGGAGTCGGTTTGGCGCTGTGGTCATGAGGGAATACGAGGAAGATTGGCAACCGTCCCAGAAGTAGCTACAGTGAGGCCCAGCAGCTGTCCCTAATACTGTGGAAGGCACTCATGTAAGGTGTGCAGTGAGGCGCAGCAGTAACAAGGGAAACGGACAACCAAAACAGCAATCTTGATCATCAGGAGGCTATCCAATGCTCAGAGTAGATAAGGACGATTATTGTATGGCTTCGCTCAGAGGATGAAAATCTTAGCCGTGAAAATCAACAAGTAAAATAACTAGTAGTTAGTGGTAGTGAAGGGGAATTACCGCATTTCTGTGGTCTTAATAGTAAAACGAAACTTTTCGTTTTCTCCATCAATCTAGAGGTGTTGTAGACCACCATACTTAAAGTTGTAAGGTAATGGTAAGTACAAGGTTATGACCTCAGCAAATTTGTGATGGAAAGTGCAGGAAATGTGGTAATGTATATGATATAAATTATATAGTTGTATAATAAATGTGTAGTAAAATTTTGTCTTCTTTGTTCCCGTTCATTAATTCAAATACAGGTAAGTTTTCTCTCTAACGAGGTGGGATAAGCTACGTGCACTCGGCTTATGAATGTGGTGACTTTCCCTTCATTACCACAATGGTGTGCTGAACTGAAGATGTAGAATTCCGTAGACGAAACTAAGATAGGAAATCAATCTACATCAAAAATTGAACGTATGCATCTTTAGATGGACATAAAACAAACGGACGGACGGGCATACTGGAGCAAATGAATTTCAGTATCACCATATAAAGTAGACCTTTCAACTAGTTGTGGCTTTAAAGCAAACTTTTTCTAGCCAAGGTTTAGTTAGCACCTAAACTAACCCCCACGACCTTACCTTAAGAAATATTTTCAGAAGGTACTGTCTGAACATATTTCTAAGGTAAGGTCATTTAGGTTTGGTTTAGCTGCTACCCTAACCTAGGCTAGAAAAAGTTTCCTTTGCTTCAGAGCCCCAACTACGTAGACGGGCTACTGTTGATATCAAACAGTAACAGAAAGGTGATAAAACTGAGATGAAATGAATAAAAATATAGAATGGGTCAGTTGAAAGTTGAAGTATTTGCTAAATACAATTCTTGACAGATCCAAATGCATCCTAAAGTCAGTCACTTAAATCACAATGCTGAATATTATTTTAATTGTTGGAACTAGTTACAGGAAGTAAAAATATCAAACTTAAAGGGATGCCATTACAATAACATCATACACCTGTATAGGATCTCTTAAACTTCTTTTCCCTAAAGCTGAATGGATTTAAGTAGTTTAATCTGCTCTCTGAATTTGTTTCTCAGACCAGTAATCATCTTTGGAGATTACCTCAGTAATTTCTCCATTCAATGTCTTCCTTTTCAAATTAGTTGACGACCACAGCAGTACAATATCCAAGCTGGGATGGCTATGTTTTGGGAAGGCGAGAGGTCAGGTTATGCAAGAATGTTAGAAATGGCTTCCATCAGTTTCTACCCTATCTACTCTAAAAATTTTGGGTTATTAGAACTTAGAGATTTATGAGTAGATAATAGAATGTAGTTATCTTGGCAAGATATCCAACATGAGATTATAGTCATAATAACAATATAGTCACAAGGTCAATATATAGTCACCGGAATATTATATTTATCATGATAATGTATCACTTATGACAAAATATGCATGATTAAAAAATGACAATATAGCACCTACAAAAAATATCACATTGCTATTATAGCCAAGGTGGCGATATATACACGATAGTACTGTAACGAAAATAAGAAGATAGCCAAAATGACAATATGTTCATAATGACAATACTGCCACTTTGTATATATATTCTCCATGACACTATAGCTACACTGATAGTGAAGCTATCTTCACAAAAGCGTAAAATTGAAAATACAGCAAACGACAATATAGCCACCATGACAATACAGCCATCTTGACAATTAAGTCACGATATAAATCAATCGCCAGCACATTAGAAACGCGTTGAGAGTAATTTACAGACTTTATAGATATCATGAAAATATTGCCCCCATGTCAATATATTTGCTCTGACAATTTAGCCATTATGATAATACAGTCACGTCGACAATGTATTCACTATGACAATAAAACTACCATGATCATATAACTGATATGACAATATAGTCAAAGGAAAAATATAGAAACATTCAACTTATATTCACAAAGGCAATATAACTACCTGACAATATAGATAATGTAAATAAATAGTCGTTTTCGGATCATAGGAAACATATAGACTCCAGGACAATATAGTCTGTGAGAAAATAGTGACTCAGACAGGATTTATCACTATAATATAGTCATAACATTATAGCTGTCATACAATTGTAGTCACCATGACAAAATTATCACAATGAAATAAAACGGTATTACAATATAGTTACCATAATCATACACCAATCATGATTATATAATCAGCAGGTTGACATAAACAATATCACAGTGTAAAAACCATGACAATATAAGTGACATGATGAGATGATATCCATTCACTTACACTTACAATACCAAACATACCGCCATGAAAATATTATTATCATGATCATATAATCACAACAATATTGTAGATAATAGCAAAATATATCCCGAACGACAAAATTAACCATAGCAATATAGCCATCAAGTTGATATAGCGACCAAGATAATGTAGCCAGGACGGCATTATATTGAAAATAACAATACAGCCACCATGCCA